>NC_143480.1:17563690-17876815 GCF_027475165.1 Benincasa hispida | reverse complement strand
ATGGGTAGGGCTAACGTCTTCCATATCATAAAATTGCCTCGCTTGAGCTTTGTGATGGTGAGTTGATTTAGTAGTTGATTCAGCGATGGGGTACTGAACTTTGTTACCTCTGTGGTAGATTAAATTCCGGCGAATGTGGCGTTAGCCATAAGAAGCTATGATACCAACTTAAAGATTCACAGAGAGTGAAACACAGAGATAATTTCTCTTGATTTCTTGTATATTCATAAAGAGGCAGGGATGCCCATTTATACACACTAGCCCTCTTTTAGGGCAAAAGAATAAAGGAGAATAAATGAAAAGAAACATACAGATGGCACAATCCTAAAGAGGGAAATGGAACAAAATCAAAACAATTCATAACCGATTATGGTTTTGGCTCAGCTTTGTGGTGGATATTTTCCTATCTCTTGTGGCACACTTGATGTGGACTCTTTGTGAGTTGGCAGCATTTGACTCTTTGACGTGCTTCAGCTTGGCATTGTCTATCTCCTTAATATCTACCTCTTAGCAATGGTCATCGATGACCATTGGCAATAAACGTTGGCCGACTTCATGATTAACCATCTACAATTGATCGTCTTGACTGTCGACGACCGATCACATTGATCGTCATCGTCAACGAATGAGCATTTAATAGTCAACAATTGATCGTTGTGATCGTTAACAACTTACTGTAGTGACGATCATTGACCAAATGCCATATTTGGCGAATGATTGTCATGATGCTAGTGACCAACCAATCATCTTAATCGTCAGTGACTGTTGATCGCCTTTATCGTTAGTGGGCGATTCCACCGGCACTTGACCATTGTGATCATAGCAACCGATTGTCGTGACTATTAATGACTGATCGTAATAATGGTCAACAACCAAACATCATGATCCTCGATGATCAACCGACTGACTTGACCGTCAATAATCGACCGATCATCATGCCATTGTTAAATGATAGTAGTGATGGTCACTAGGGTTTTGTTTTTGTGTTTTCTCCTCTTTCTTTTTCTTCCTCTCTCTCCCTTTTTTACTCATTTTCACGACTCGAGAACAAGAAATTGATTTTTTCATCTAGGGGCTCTAAATACTAAAGTGTTGCATCGATGGTGATGCTCATGAGTCATCAAATTCTCTTCACCAACCATTGCATATGTACCATCCTAAGTGATGGTCATCGATAATTTTTTTTATTCCTTCTTTCACCACTTTTTCCTTCAGTTTCTAATTTTCTTCTCCTTCTACAATTTTCTGGAAAAAAAAAGCTGACTGATGGATAAAGAATATTATTACATGCAAACCTCAAATGTGAAATTCATTTCATGACTACACGAAAAAAAAGAAGAAGATAATTTAAGAATTTCAAGTAAAACTATCTTTGTTATAAACGAGTTATGATACTAAATTTCAAAATTTATCAAAAGATAAATTTGTTAAAAGCAGATAAATTAGAAATTTAAAATCAAACTGAACTTGCTATAAAACTTAATTTCAAAACCTCATTGCTTTTTTATACTCAAAACTATTTTTTATATAAAAATAACTAAATCATTGTCATTCATGTATTCTTGTCATAGAAATTAATAAACCCAAATTAACTCATTTAAGATTACAAAAGATAAACTAATATAAATTTCATTTTAAAATGAACAAATTATAATTTTCTTTCAAAATTATCACAAAAATTGATGCAAAATACACTAAATGTTATACAGTTCACAAAACAACCATTAAAAAATAAGAGAAAAAATCAAATTAATTACCCAAATCTATGTTTGCACCCCAAACATAGGCCTTTGTAATTCCTATGCTTCAAAACCCCCTCAAATAAGTCCCCATATATTTGATTCCCATGCTTTTAATTCTTAACCTATGTCCCAAATGTCTCTTAAAGTTTTAGCCACAAAAAGAAAATAATTGAATTATCCCAATTAAAAAAAAAATTCCTCGTGAAAAACATAAATAAATAATACACACGACCACTTTAATCGAAAAACATAAATTGAAGGAAATGACAAAATCGATGGGTGCCTTTTTATTTTTTGTAAAAAAAACATAAATAATAAATTTTTTAGTAAAAGTGTGTCGCGCATATGACATATATTTTTAATCCCCAAATTGACCCTGGTATGTTGATTAACAACTTTTTTTTAGTATTGTGTAATTGTTATACCGTGGATAATTCTCGATAAAAATACAGTGTAAATGAGATCGTTGGTTATGAGATTTCAACCTAACAGATTAAAGAGATAAATATGTCGGATTTTTCTCACATTTTTTTAAATTTGAATTGGCGGTTACATATATGTTTTGATTTTGATTTAACCACTTTTCGAAAATATTCAGAATTAATTAATCTTTAATTGTTTATCATCATTTTTATTTTATTTTATAATATATCTTTAGATTTACATTTTTTAATTTTTTATTATTTTAAATTCATATTAAACGGTATTTATCATGATTATGATTTTACTTCATATTTTATACATATTATCATATAACAAACTATATAATTCATTTAAAGTTTTATCATTTTTTGTATTTTTTTAATCATCTTTTATTAATTATCATCTTATTATATTATTTTAATATTATGTATATACTCTCCATTTTATCAATATCCGAAGAGAAGTCTATATTTTATACAAACAAGTAACTATCCATTGTTTCAATCTTTTTATTTTTGCTATGACTTTACGACGAGTAAGGATTATTTTTTACGATAAATGGAATGAAAGTTCACAATATCACGATTATCGTGTTATTGAGACATATTCCATTAGATCATTCATTTCAACAATTTGTTGATTGCATCCAAGGTAAGCTTTTTTCGTCTTCCAATCTATCAGTGTCTCGTTTGACAATTTAATGGTATGGTTCCAACAATTCAAATCTTCTTCAAATTGTTGAAGATAAGGATGTTTTACGGCTTATGTTAGTCTTAATGAATTTCCCCATAATGATTTATGTGTAGTTGTTGACACCGTATTGTCTGATACTTCTGGAAATACAGTGTATTTGAATGGCGAGTTAGTAGGAATAGAGCATTCCGTCCAACAGTTAGATCGGAATACTAAAATAATTGATTTTGCAGCTTTTGAATCCTATCAATCTGAAATTTCCATTAAAGAAGGTTTACTTTTTAGGAGCAAATATGTATTGAAAAAAGTTATTTATTTGCTTGCTCTTAATAATAGTTTTGAACTTATTATGTTTAGATCAAACGTACGTCATTTGATATTTGATGTAAGGATTTGCTTGTGGTCAGTATCTACGTGCATCTGTGTATGAGAAAAGTGGGGTGTGGATGGTCCATAAATTAAAAAATATGCACCAATGTGTTGTCGACATTGTTAAAGATGATCATAGGCAAGCAACATCTTAGATTGTTGTTGAGTGTAGAAAGTCTTTTTTTTAGAATGAAAGACAAGGTTTCATGTCGTCTATGTGATGTTATTAGCTATAAGAAAAGGCATCACGATGTGAATGTAAGTTACGACAAGACTTGGAGAGGTTGTGAAGTTGCTTCAACTTTTATTAGGGGGCATTTGGCATGTAATAAAAGCATTAAGTTGAGTTGAGTTGAGTTGGTAATTATTGTCTGTGTTTGTGGTGCAGGGTTGAATTGAAATTATAATTGTTGCCTGTATTAGGGGTGCTGAGGTGAGTTGAGTTGAGTCATAAATTATGTGTATAGGGTATAGAGTTGAGTTGAATTGAGTTAAGGTATCTGATGCAGTTTTTCGAAATTGATTTTGTCTGGGTTTTTTTTTTCTTATTGTTGATTTTAATTTTCAACTTCTCTATAAAGTATTCATATACTAAACTTATTTTTCATAATTTTTCTAAGACAAAAACATAACAAATTCCTACAAAGTAAACATATATCGAATACAAATCTTGAATTCAATTTTTTAACACTTAATTATCATAAATATTTTTCTCTTACTCTTTACCTTCAATTTTTAACCTTCTAAAAAAAATCATTTTCCAAATTCATTTTTATATGCATTTTCTAAAATATCATCAATATTTTAAATTTTCATATCCAACAACTCGTCCACAATCCATCTTTTTCCTCCTCACACCTCCCACAGTTATCCATGTCTCTCTTCAACCACTGAATAAATCCTCCAAATCGAATCCATTTTCTTCATCCTCGATCACTGTTCTTCATTTTCTCTATAATCACCACTGATTGGATTCATGTTCTTATTCTCTTGCCCCTTTGAACTAACTCTTCCTTTGGTTAGCCATTGATTCATTGCCATGGATTGTATGCATCTAACAAAACAATATACATAAGGAACAACGAAGTTCCGTAGAACAACCAAAGAATTTGAAACTTTCTATTAGAAAACTGGGATCAAAGATTAGTTATACAGTAGGAAAAACAAAAGTATACAGGATTTAATTTTAAGTCAGGGAAAGATTAGTTACACAAACTTCAGAAAAAAAATGCAAAACACCGATTATATTCTAATAGAGAAAAATCCAAACCTATTAAACTTCTATAATCTAAAGCTTCAAAAAGTCTTATATATATAGTAGAAAAAAAAGTTTATCATAGAAAAAGAAGAAAAAATAGCTTATAAATCAAAGCCCTCACCAAAACCAGCATCATAGGCCGCCACATCACCGGTATTCAAAATCACATCGTCAATCAACAAACCACCGAGGAGTCTAACTCTAGATCCCTTTGTCGTCTTTTAGCTACCAGAGTCTTCTTCTTCAACTTCTTGCAAGGATTTCTAGAGATCGAAACGACGATATATACATGCATTGTCAATAAGAGATTAACGTTCTTTATGCCCTTGACCCTCTTGATATTCGTATCTAAAGTTCTCCAGTCCATGGATGAAGAATCAGAAGAATAAAAATTCGAATTGATTCAAAGGAAATCAAAAACAAACAAAAGTTGAAGAGAACCATGAGTTTTGAAAATGAAGGATTCGCTGGAGAAATGGGATGAAGGAGGAAACGAAGAAAAGAGAAGGTGAGAGAAACATACACAAGAGGAGTAAATGAAGCGAATAATTAGGAAAATTGACACAAATAACTGAAGAATCTCATACCGAGAGTTCCATGAGCGGGTTTAGATCGCTCCGATTTTACAATGATCAGAACATAAACGATATACATTCCATATTAACAGTTACGCATATTAAACTCATCAACAACATACTCAAAATACGATAAAACATAGGGAAAAGAGGTTCATACCAAAGGAAGACGGTCTTCGTATATGTGAATCCACAGCAGCAGAAAACTTCCCACCGATCTACCAGCACCCAGCGAGTCTATCGACTGTTACTGCACGATCCGAACGTACACGAACAAGGCCTTAGGGACACCACTACAAGAGAAACCTGGGTATCCTCGACGTCAAAAACCCAAAAAGTGGGATCTGGTGAGTTTGGTAGAGGACGAAGGAAAAGACTTCGTGTAGACCATAAGCACGCGCGAGAAGAACTCTGCTATCGTATAGCGGAGACGCTTATCGTATAGTAGAACTACACGATCGTTTAGGAAAAACAGAACGATCATTTAGGAAAGAGGTATACGATCGTTTAGAGAACACGTGAACTAGACGATCGTTTAGACGAATGAGCTTCTATCGTATAGGCTCTCGCGATCGCTATTTCACGGATTCTTTTTAGGGCGCGGGCGATCAAATGCATGAATGAATTATATCTTCAAAATGAAAACAATTTTCAAACTTTAACCCGCCGGTTACCTTAACCTTCGCGACCCCATCTTCCTACGTTCAAACATAAATTAATTGGTTAATTATTAAATAATTAATCAATTGATTTAATTAATAAATATAATCATATTATATTTATATCCTATATTTTGATATCATATATGTACTATAGTATTTTTCCTCTACTTGATATAAATCATATTTATATCTAATTTCCTCCAAAATAATGTATCTCATTAATTTAGCCAATTATATAATATATAATTAACCAGTCCAATTATATCATATATAATTGAACTTCCTCTTCCAATTTTGAACATTTCAAATTAATCTTAACACTGGTTCTCAACTTTATCAAAGCTACCTAGGTGACTAATGGATTTGTGGCTCGAAGCTCCAACGGTATGTGAATAGCTGACTAAACTCTTTAGCCACGAGATTCATCATCCGTTAATTGTCAGTGATTCCACTAAAGACCAACAGCTGAACTCTTCTTACCACAGATATATTTCTGTGTCCATTGGATATAACCAATCATGAGTACGATGACCCTTCACAGATGCTCGTAAGTACAATTGGGCCAATTTACCGTTTTGCCCTTGTAGTTACATCTCACTCCTTAAGTACCACTGATTCCTCTAATGAATAATACAACATAGTCCAATTATGTGTGAATACCTCTCGGGCCAAGAAAAGGTGTGTGGCACCACATCGTTCAAGCCCCGGATCAGCCCTTAAGGGAGTCATCTATCTACTTACCCATGCCTCGGGGAAGGAGTGAATTCCATCTTGTGTAGTTGAGTTCCCAGCTCCCAAATTAGACGAATCCCCAAAATGGTAGGTTTGAATCGGCGACTTGGCCACTCGAACCCATACAAATCAAAGGATCGCCCTCAATAGCAAGAGTTCCCAACTCACTCAGGATTGAGGTCATGTTACCTATGGTCATCATAGTGAAGTGAAGTCTTTGTCATGAACGATGTTATATAACGAGACATTAACACTTCATGGTCAGGTCTTATACAAACTCTTTGTATAGGATGCCCCCGCTCGCATGTCCCCAACACGAATGATCAGGATCAGACCATCTGTGGCAAGTCACAACACTTGTGACCATTCCACAAAGCGAACCGCGTTCGTAGCATTACCAGGATAAGTTTTCCCTCCTATATCCATATACTACAGACCATTTTGGTTATCACTCAAGACATGATCCACTTGTATATCACCATATATATGCTTGAGTCACATACAGATAACCAGAGATTTTACATTTATTGGTTTGTGGTAAAGCAAAGAAAATAAATAACCAAGCAAAACAACAAGATATGAAGTAAATATCATATATTAACAATCACAGGTGTTAGTATATACTGTTTACAAACTACAGGACACGAGACTTTAGGGCATCAACCCCAACAATAACGAGGTGGAAAAATGGGTGGGTTTAATAACCACCGTTTTTAATTAATGGTAAACCAAACGTTGGGTGGATTTTTTTTTACCCACACAACCCAACCCAACTTGGGGGCCAAACACCCCCTTAGGGGTACTCCAATGTCCTCCTGTGCTATTTTGTCAGCATTCTCAAGTGCATTTATTGAAGAAAAAAAATCCAGGTACTTGGGGTTTTTTTTTTATTTTAAATATAGTGCAATTTATTTGATCTACGTTTTAAGTTGCCAAGATATTCACTTTTAACTTTATTCTTTCTAGGAACATATACAGGAAAAAAATGATGATCAAGGTAGTTTTAAGTACTTTTTTTATGGCTCTCATTGCTTCTTTAGATGTATGGAATTACTATTTACCTATAATGTTAGTCAATGGCGCGTCTATGAAGAGCAAACACTTCGTTACGTTATTGTGTGCTCGCCCTCTTGATGTAATTCTCAAATTGTCCCTTTTTCATCTGTCGTTATTGATTAAGAGAACGATCGATCATGGTCTTGATTTTTCTGTAATCTTAAAGTTGCGTTTGGAGAACCTAATGACCTTGTTATCGTGTCTGATGCTCATGAGAATATAACCATTGGCTTTAGTTTTGTGTATAATTCAGCTAAGCACGACTTATATGCATTCCATTTGTATAAGAATCTAAAAAAGAACCACGAGTCAAGTCTGATTGAGGATTCTTTCCATAGTTGTGCCATAGCATATACACCTTTAGACTTTGAGCATTACATGAGAAAGCTGGATGATCTTTCTCCATCTATTTGGCATGAGTTAGAGGAGGTTGGCAAATCGAAGTGGGCGGTATTTTTTTTTTTCGAAGAAAAAGATATTCATTGATGACAACCAACACATCTGAAAGCATGAATTCATGGTTGAAAGAAGCACAAGAATACCTGTTATTGGTTTTTTAGAATCGATTCGTAGTTTGATTCAAAAATGGTTTTATGAGCATTGTACTCATTGGAGTTTCCAACGTATAGAACTTTCTACATATGCTGAGAATATGATTCGAGTAGCATTGAAAGAGAGTCGTAAAATGAATGTAAGTTTTGTTTTCTTTTTGAAAAAGTATATTTATCATTATTAAGTGTCTAATTTGTAACTTTCATTCATTGTTATATGTTGCTAGAAACAACACATTAATCAGCATGAATTTGGAGTTCATTACGGGAAGGAATAATTTATTGTCAATCTTCTAAACCATACTTGTTCGTGTCAACGATGGGACCTAGATTTAATCCTGTGCTCCCATGCATGCATTGCATTGTCTACTAGGAAGCTTCATCTGTATATGTACACTCATGCTTTCTACCATATTTCAAATTTGGTTATCTTATATAGCAAGATAACATGTCATTGGTAATGTCAAACAATTTACAGATATGCACCAAGTTGGCGATGATCCACTTCTTCCTCCTGAGGTCAAACGTCCTACTGGGAGGCCTAAGAAAAAGAGAATTACTTCTTATTTAGAAAAGAAAGTTAGAGTTTGTCGTAGTAGGTGTGGTGGGAGAGGTCATAATTGTAGGGTTTGCAAGGAACCTTTACGACGTTGAGTCCCACATTAGTAGTTCTTATATAGCTTAATTTTGTTTTTGACTATTTTTTTTAATATTAGTGAAAGTGTTCTTCATTTTTTTTTTTTTGTCGTCTATCATAATGTTCTTTTTATATATATATATCTATACTCAATTCAATTATTTTTACATAATTTCATTGTTTATCATGTTGGACTGCATGTGCTACATTATAGAATTACATTGTATTACATTATATATGTACATATTGGAAAATATATGCAATTATTAATTTTAGTACATGACAAATTTTTAAAATTTTTAATACTGTGTCAAATTATAACTATAATCAATACATATATTTCTTAGTGAGTTCCATGTTTATAAGGTTGAACTGCATGTGTTTTTGTATAGAATTACTCTGTATTTGTTGATATTGGACAATATATGGAATTATTCATTTTGGAATATCATAAACCGTTTAAATGTTCAAAATGTTATTTTTTGAATATTCATATACCTCTCATGCAATTCATAGACATATATGTCTAATTTATGGTATAGGTTTAATATATAGAGGATGTGAGATTTATGTATTTCAATTTTCTCAGATTAAAATTTAGGTGACATTGATGTTAGTATACCGTATAACAACAATGAGTGTACATCGACCTAAAAGTCAAATACGTTGTATATTAAATATTCAGTTGTCACACGTTAGAAGTACAATGTGTTTGATCTTAATATACCTTATAACGGGGATCTTCTTGAAGAAAATTAGACATGAAGATTTCCATGAGCAATGGAATGATTGTTCCAAATTCCATTTGAAATTGAACATAAACAATTACAATCAATAAATAGAAACTAACAGGTCATGCAACAACTAGAAATTACAACATGCTTACACAGAGAGTCAAGGGATAGAGTATGCATACCTTTGAAGACTCATTCTTTAAAATCCCTCTATCACTCCAATGCGTCCAAGAACAACACCTCAGCCCTCGAACACAACGACCGGAACAACGACACAATCAACAGCAACCACACGAACAATGCAAACACACAACAACCACGAACCCAACGAATGGCCTCCAGAACCACGATATCAATCAAGTTGAGTGAGAACACCACCACAATGGTTACCTTGGTATTCTCGATGTGAGAATCCAGGAGTTGTGGGCTCTGTATGATCTTGGTTAGAGGAAGAGACTGAAAGAACAACAATCGTGTAGACGATTGAGCAAGTGGGAGATGACACAGTCTATCGTATACATGAATGCTCAATCGTGTAGAAGATGGCAGCCTATCGTATAGACAATGCCACACGATCGTTTAGTTATGACTAGCTGAAAGAACTATCGTATAGTTTTAGTCCACGATCGTTTAGTCTCTCTACTAACTATTGCTCAGTGAAACAATTTCACTTGATAGCTTTCACCGTGAGTTTCTTTCTGAATCAAGTAACTTTCCAAAATGAGGAAAAATGTTTTTCCTTTTATCTCACGGTTACCATAAACCACCAATAACCTCCCACTTAATTGATTATTAGATAAAAAGAGACAATTATCTAATAATTAATATTATTATAAATATATATGATAACCAATTTACTATATTATATTTATTACATATAGTTTTAATATTTCATCTTATGAAACATATAAACCATAGTTCTTTTTCTATTTTATAGTACTTAATGTAAATCATATTTACATTAATCCTCCACTTGATGTATCTCATATATTATACCAATTATATCATATATAATTGAATTTCCTCTTGTCAATTTGAACATTTCAAATCAACCCCAAGAATTGATTCTCAACTTGAATCCATTGAGCTATCAAAGGGACCTTATGGACCTGTAGCTTGAAGCTCCAACGGTACATGAATAACTGACTAAACTCTTTAGTCATGGGATTCACCATCCATTAACTATCGGGCACTCCACTAAAGACCGACAATTGCACTCTCCTTACTATACAGATATATTTTGTGTCAATATCAACTAATCAACAGTGTGATAACCCTTCACGTATCGCTCTTAAGTATAGTTGGGCCAAGTTACCATTTTGCCCTTGTAGTTATATCTAACTTTTTAAGTACTATTGGTTCCTCTAATGAACATAAGTCATAGTCCTACTATCACTGAGTCCTCTCTTCCAAAGAGAAGTTGTGGCCACTATGTTCAAGACCCGGAATCAGCCCTTAAGGGAGCAATCTATCTACTTACCTCTGCTTCGGGGAATAAGTGAATTTCATCTTGTGTAACTGAGTTTCCAGCTCCCCAATCAGACAAATCCTCAAAAAGATAGGCTTGTTGAGTTGGCAATCAACTACTCTTACCCATACTAATCAAAGGACCGCCCTCAAAAGTAAGAGTTCCCAAAACACTCGGGATTAAGGTCATGTCACCTATGGTCGTTTAGGTGAGATGTAAGTCTTGAGTATCAACTATTGGGATTGGTGTTCTAATTCTCCCGGAGTCTCGTTGTTTTGTAAAGATACACATTGTTCAATGAATAAAATAAGTGTTATTTAATTCTGGCATTTACTCATATCCAATAAACAAAGCTCCTTGATTATCTTATGTGAACTTAAGCATGTATATGTGATATACAAGTGGATCATGCCTTAAGTGATAACCTAAATCGGTCTGTAGTACAAGGATTAAGGTGGGATACCTGATCCTGGTGACACTACGGATACGGCCCGCTTTGTAGAGGTTTGCAAGTGTTGTAAACTACTACAAATGGTAGATCTTGACCATTCATGTGGTGACGTAGTGTGGGGGTGTCCTATACAAATAGTTTGTATAAGACTTGGACCACGAGATGACTAGACTCTATATATAACGTCATTGATACTAGAGACTTGCATCTCACTTAAACGACCATAGGTGACACGACCTCAATCCTGAGTGTTTTGGGAACTCCTGCTTTTGAGGGCAGTCCTTTGATTAGTATGAGTGAGAGTCGCCAAATTGCCAACTCAACATGCCTACCTTTAGGGGACTTGTCTGATCTGGGAGCAGGGAACTCAATCCACAAGATGGAATTCACTCTTTTCTCGAAGCAGGGATAAGTAGAGAGATTGCTCCCTTAAGGGCTGATTCCGGGGCTTGAACATAATGGCCAAGGTTCTCTTTGGAAGAGAAGACTCAGTCATAGTAGGACTATGACTTATATTCATTAGAGGAATCAGTGGTACTTAAGGGGACAAATGTAACTACAGGGGCATAAAGGTTATTAGCCTAGCTGAACTTACGAGCAATCTGTGAAGGGTTGTCGCACTGTTGTTTGGTTAAGATGGACACATAATATATCTGTGGTAAGAAGAGTTCAGCTATCGGTCTTAGTGGAGTGCCTGGCAGTTAACGGATGATGGATCCCATGACTAAAGAGTTTAGTCAGTTATTCACGTACCGTTGGAGCTTCGAGCTACAGGTCCATGAGGTCTCCTTGGTAGCTCAATGGATTCAATCGAGGATCAGTTCTTGGTGTTGATTTGAAATGTTCAAATTGACAAGAGGTATTTTTATTATATATGATATAGTCGGTTTGATGTATGAGATACATCTAGTGGATGATTGATGTAAATGAGATTTACATTAAGTGCCATGGAATAGAAAAAGAACTATGGTTTATATGTTTCATGAGATGAAATATTAAAACTATAGGTTATAAATATAGTATGATAAGTTGGTTATCATTTATGTTTATAATAATATTAATTATTGATAATTAATTATTTGTCTTTTAAATAACCAAAGTAGTGAGTGGTTATTGGATCATGGTAACCGTGAGTTTAAAAGGAAAATGGTTTTCCTATTTTGAACAAGAAGTTTTTACAAACATTGGAAAAAAAGTTTTGAGTTTTCTCTCCGCGAAAAAGAAACTCACGAAATCGTCAAGTAAATTCAGATTTACTAAACAATGGCTGGGCGAGCTAAACGATCGTGCAAAGTAGAGCTAAACGATCGTGCAATAGTTACTAAACGATGGTATAGTTTTACTAGACGATCGTTGGCCCAAGGTAAATGATCGTGTAATGTTTGTAGGCGACAGACCAAGCTAAACGATAGACTAAACGATCACATAGCTTTTGCTAGACGATCGTATAGCTTTATCTAAACGATTGGGCATCGACCTATACGATAGGTCTCCGACATCTCCCACTTGCCCAGTCGTGTACGCGATCATTGTTTCTTCCTTCGCCTGCCTCATATCAAGTCCGAACAGAGCCCACCCTCTGGATTCTCACACCGAGAATACCAAGGTCGACTTGTTGGTGGTGTCAAACTAAACTCAACACCGTCGAGGTTTTCTAGAGGCCGTTCGTTGTTGCGGAGGAGTTCGTGGCCGAGGAAATCGTTGAGGACGAGCGCGAAGTGTTCATGCTGTGTTGCGGTCGTGTAGATCGAGCGCTCGTGGTTGTTGTTGTTCGATCAGAGTCGCGCAATGAAGCGTGGAGACGCATCCTCATATGTGTGTAGAGTTTGATCTCTGTTCATTTGAGTTTATTCATGTTGTAATTTCTCTATATGAATTGTATAACCGTTTGTATTGAAGTCGACTGTGAACATTGTTCATTCATGATTGTAATTTGGAATAGTCTTGTTCCGCTGCTCATGGAAATCTTAGATCTGATTTCCTTCATCAACGATGTTATATAAAGAGACTATTCATCTCGTGATTTGGTCTTATACAAACTCTTTGTATAAGACACCTCCGCTCGCATGTCTCCATACGAATGGTCAAGATCAACCATCTGTAGTAGTTCACAACACTTGTAAACCTCTACAAAGCCGGTCGTATCCGTAGTGTCACCAAGATAAGGTATCTCTCCATTAATCTTTATACTACAGTCTTTTTAGGTTATCACTTAAGGCATGATTCACTTGTATATCTCATATACATGCTTAAGTTTACATACAACAACCATGGAGTTTTGTTTATTGGATATGAGTAAATGCAAAATAAAATAACTCTTATTTTATTCATAATAATGTGTATAATGTTTACAGACTACGAAACTCCGGGAGAATTGGGACACCAATCCCAACACCCATCAAATTTAAACATTCAATATTTCCAAAACATTAAAAAAACATTCACACTTCAGGTCAGGAATAAACCCAAAATAGAAATATCAACCACTCCTCCAACTATTATATCGACTATTACTTTTTGGACTTCCACGTTTGACAATTGCTCTTCCAGCCATTGTATCATTTGTGCCTTGTTGTATATATGGTTTCAGTTTATTAGTTTGCATAATTATTCCGGTTAGAGATTAGAAACATACCTTGTCCTCACTGTTGACGACTATTGGTTATTTGTTTGCTTGTTTTTTTTTCCAGTAATTTCAACAGCCTTCATTCACTCACTGACTCTCATTCTTACTTTAGTTTTTTTCTCATAACTTTTATCCTTCTTCAAATACATTTAAATGGTTGATTATTTTTAAACTTATTATTTAAATAACATTGATAAACAAGTAAAATTGTGTTTCTATTTTCTAATCCTAAAATTATAGGTAAATACACGTAAAACAATTTTATTCGATTTTCCTAAATATTATTTTAAAACACATTATTTTATTTAAGAAAATAATCACATAAATATTGGATTATTTGAAGATCGATCTATGCTCAACGCTTACCTCTTACTTTGAATGTGAGAAATATTGTATAAGATAAGATTACGGTGCATAAAGGGAAAGGAAGACTGTGAAAGGGTTTAGGCTTCTTTAGCTCTGAGAAAGGCTGTGAGAGTGTCAATTTTGTGGAAGTGTTTATATATATGTGAAGCTCGTAAGATCGAAGTCTGTCGTTGACAAGACCGCCGGACGAACGCAAGGCAACGTGAATTGTACGCTTACGCTGTGCGAACTGAAGCTAACGAACCCAAGGTAATGTGAACTGCTATACTTGAACGCAAGACTAAACGCAAGTATGCCAGAACGAGAGGCTACAACTACAACAAATATACGATTGAAGTTTATCTTGTCGTTTTCTCTACTCAAGTGAGGCTTGTAAAAACCCCATTTTCATTTAAAAGATCTGTTTTATTTTATGATTATTTTCTTTTAATTCATTCCTTGTTTAGTGTGATGATAATTAATTGTAAGTGGGATAAGATATTTGTCAATGTATTATGCAACGTGAAATTTATTTGATTAGGGTGTATATGTTGTTTTTGAAATGATTTTGAATCCATCTAAATTTCTATTTTTAAACGTTATTGATATGAGGTTAATTGGGGAGAATTTTGAATTTATACTTATTATTTTCAATTATTTAATTTTTTTTTGCTATTTTAATAATTTTAAAAATTATTTACCATTTTTACAAATTAAATTTTAGATTTTGCTACCTATCTTGTCAACCCGAGTTAATTTAGGGTTTAGCAAAATTTTAGTCTGACAGCATGAACATGAGCACCACCACCTGCTCTACGGATGGGCCAATTTTAGCTAATGGGCCGAGTAGCCCAGTCGGGTCCAGCCCAATCACAAGACTACGAGGAGCGGGTCTCTCTTCCACGTGAAAATTCATTCAGCCATTCGGGAGCGGGAGGGATCGAAGTCTAGTCTACCCGGGAAACAGAAATTCGACTGAAAATTGTAGCCAATTTTGCAGAACAAGATCACTGAACCCTAAGCACCGGAGCGGGAATTGAATTCACTACACAATTCTCGCACTGAAGTCGCTTGATTCCCTCATTTTTTGTTCTACTAGACTATACTAGTCAATGAAGGCGTTTCAAAGCCTGGTACGAGTATGAAGAAGAAGAAGAAGCTGCCGGAACTGCCTAACGCTCTGAATATATAGTCGTTTAACTTTCTACAATCACCTAGCTCTTTCTCTTTGCATTCAGCGTTACTTCAAGGACGCCATGAGTCCCATTCAGAACTTCGAGCAACATTCTCGCCACCTCGTCGAGCCTGAACTTTGTACTCTCTCTTTCTCTCTATCTCTCTGTTCGTGCCCGAACATTTATGCTTTTGCTGCGTCAAGTTCTGAGAAACTAGGTTATTTGAGTTGAAAGTTGTAGTTATTCATCTACTTTATTATGATCTTCCATTTCGAAGTTCGCTTAAATTAAGCTATGGTGTATGCAATGTTCTTAATTTGTACTTCCCCCCCTTTCACTCCTAAGATCGCAGTTTCTGTATTATTGTCACGTTTTCCTTTTGTTTCTCAACGATCAGATTGAGCTATACTTAGTTTCACCTCTACGTTACTTTTTTATTCTGAATTATGTGCCGCGAGCAGGTATTCAGACGAGGCTTCAGATGGCAACAGAGGTTCGAGATAGCTTGGAGATTGCTCACACTCCTGAGTACTTAAATTTTCTGAAATGCTACTTTCGCGCGTTCTCTGTAATCCTACTTAAAATTACAAAGCCTCAATTCACTGACAGTCATGAGCATAAGCTTCGGAACATCGTGGTGGAGATCCTTAATCGGCTTCCACACAGTGAAGTTTTAAGGCCCTTCGTGCAGGACCTGTTGAAGGTTGCCATGCAAGTGCTTACCACAGATAACGAGGAGAACGGCTTAATTTGTATCCGCATAATCTTCGACCTGCTCAGAAATTTTAGACCGACCCTAGAAAATGAAGTGCAGCCATTCCTGGACTTCGTGTGCAAAATTTACCAGAACTTTAAGTTGACTGTAAGCCATTTTTTTGAAAATACGGCTGCTGTTGTTGAAGATACCAAGCCCATGGATGTATCCACCTCATCGGACCAGTCACTGACTTCCGGATGCACGGGGACTGTGCAGCTCAATCCCAGTACCCGCTCATTTAAGATAGTAACGGAGAGTCCACTGGTCGTCATGTTTCTTTTCCAGCTGTATAGTCGGCTTGTCCAAACAAATATCCCTCTCTTGTTGCCTTTGATGGTTTCTGCTATTTCTGTTCCAGGACCTGAAAAGGTTCCTCCCTCTTTGAAGACTCATTTCATTGAACTGAAGGGTGCGCAGGTTAAGGTATGCTGTATGTGGATACTCGTTGTATATATATAATTTTATAGGTTTAAATTTTGGTGAGGAAGGGCGAGACATGATTCCTCCTTGAATGCCTGTAACAACTTTTCTCTTTATTCTCATAGGCTTTACACCCAACCGTCCTTAAATTAGTTGCAATCATAGGACACAACTAAATTTTAGTATGATCCTCTTGTATGTTCGTTACGATTGATTTAGAGAGTCTTCTTTTCTTTCAGTTTTTCCGTTATATTATTCACACAGTTGAATGATATTTCTCTGCTTTGCATGCATATTTGTGTATGCCATGTTAGTAACATCCTCAGGCACTCTTTATGGGTCTGAGGGGGGGAGTATCTCCTCGTTGGCTTTTTTGAGCCCGAGTCGAAATCATCAGGGCCTTTCGTCCTTATGAAGCTTGACAACAATGGATATTACATGTTTTTGATGACTAGATAAAGCGATAAGCATGCTACTGTTAGGGATTCACTCTGTATTGATATTGCATAAAATAATTTTCATTGAGTTGTCTGTCTGTCTTTTACTATGAGCTAAGCTATGAATGCAATTAGTCAATCAGGCAGAATAGAGACCTCTAACCACAGTAGAATCAGGCTGTACATTAACCACAGCAGTCAATCAGGAAGTAAAGTAAGAATGTACTTATTTTATGCCTTTGTGATTGCAGACGGTTTCTTTTTTAACATATCTATTGAGGAGTTCTGCTGATTATATCAGGCCACATGAAGAAAGTATTTGTAAGAGTATTGTGAATTTGCTGGTCACATGTTCAGATTCTGTGTCAATACGGAAGGCGAGAACTTTTGTCCTTTAGTATCCTGGGTTACTTTGCGAACTTAGTCAGTTGGTTGAAAGGAAAATCAGAGAACTAAGCTTAATGTTGATCAATGCAGGAATTATTGGTAGCCCTGAAACATGTTCTTGGAACAGAGTATAAGAGAGGCTTATTTCCACTGATTGATACACTGTTGGAAGAGAAGTAATGTATTTGACCTATGTACATCCCACTGCCGAGCTTTGCTGTTATTTATACTGATACTTTGTTGTCTTATCATTCCACTTTTTCAGGGTACTAGTTGGAACTGGTCGGGCATGCTATGAGACATTAAGACCATTAGCTTATAGTTTACTAGCAGAAATTGTGCATCATGTCAGAGGGGATCTTTCCCTGTCTCAGGTATTTCCATTTGTGCAACTTTTAGTCCTAATGGATGAATGTCTTAAGTTGTCCTACTTGTTTATTTAGTGCTCCTAAAATTTTCTGGCGTTCCTGGAAGTCTACATTAGGATGACAATGCCTATGCACAAGAATTTTCTTGACAGTCTTGACAGTCTTGTCCTGAACCGAAGTTTGAAAACAAGGACATTTATCTTTCTGTTATTTATATTCTTTCCCACTGTATTTTTTTTTTAACAAGAGATAAAACCTTTCATTGATGAAATCAAAAGAGGGACTAATGTTCAATAGATTTAAAACTCGCAAAGGAGAGAGAAATGTAAACAAAGGACAAATCATCAAGTAAAACATAATTGTAGCATAATTTTCTTTTTGGAAGACTTGCAGTTTTCTGTGCCACTCGTTTAAAGGTTGGAATTGGAAAACATAGCTCTTCCCATGGAAGTTTAGAAGTTGCTAAGTTTTTAGTTTAATTTTCTACAGAGCAAAGGATAGATATAGGTCACATTTGTTAAAGCTTCTTTGAGGATTGGCCAGAAGGAGTTGCTTTGGGTTTTCAAAGTCCAATGGGCTTCTGGGAGAAAAATTTGTTCATTTGTTTTCGAGGCTGCTTTTCAACGTTTTCAACTAATATTTGTTTCCATCTATCTTGTTCCCTTCTTGGATTTTCGGGGCCGTCAAATTCTCTTCTGAAGTGAGGTTATAATATGTGTTTAGCATTACTTTTCACATTTTAAATCGAATATTTTGTATCTTTATAATTTACAATGTAAATTGTTCTCTCTCTCTCTCTCTCTCTCTCTTTATGATCTTGTTGTCCCATGTCAACTCAGTTTCTGCAGCACATTGTTATGTTCTATCATCTGATAAATGCTGTGTGATGGCTGCAGCTATCACGGATTATCTACTTGTTCTCAAGCAACATGCATGATGCCTCACTATCACTTAGCATTCATACTACTTGTGCACGGTTGATGCTGAACTTGGTACCTTTACCAACTGTTTTACTTCCAATGTTATGAACCTCTTCCTATTTTCCATTCTTTGGCATGCTTGAATGAAATGAATTTTGGATATAGGTGGAGCCAATCTTTGAGAAGGGTGTTGACCAAACGTCTATGGATGAATCACGAATTCTCTTGGTCTGACATAATCATATGTTTGTTGATTGCATTCTCAATTAGCAAAACTCAATCAGTAAATTCTATGTTTAACATGACAATCGTTGCTTCTATAGGGGCGTATTTTGGACGCTTTTGTTGGGAAATTTAGTACATTCAAGCACACCATTCCTCAGGTACCACATTTGCCTTATATACATACTTCCCCCAACCTGAAAAGCTAAGAATATTTGTTACTCTGCAATTTTTGTTTGAAATATTCTTATTGAGTTTTCCCCCCTCATCTTTACAGTTGTTGGAGGAAGGTGAGGAAGGAAAAGATCGTGCAAACTTGAGGTCCAAGCTTGAGCTCCCTGTGCAGGTTGGTTCTACGCACTAACTTTTTTTCTGTATTTTCTTTTCTTGAATATTCATGGTCATGCTTGTTTTGAGCTCATCTCTATTTTGTAGTATTATTACTGGAGAATGCTCATATTTTTTTATTTTTCCCTTGAGAAAGTAGGGACTTAGTCCTACATAAAATGAAAGTCAATACATACGTATCCTTTTAATAGACTGGTCGATGGAATAGAAGCAGGAGCTGAAAAAGGATATATCTTGATCACTTCTTATGAATCACAATTTAAGCTTATTTTCATGAATCCATTCATTTCTTTCTCTTGAAGTTCCTAAATAATTGTCATATTGGCTCAACTCAAAGGTCCTTGTGTTTCTTTGTAGGGCCTGTTGCATTTACACATTTTTTTTTTGGGTAAGAAACGGAGCTTTCATTGAGAAAAATGAAAAAAAAAAAAATGTACAAGGGCATACAAAAAATAAGTAAAAAAGGCCCATCCATTACCTACAACTAAGGATTCCAATTCAAAAGTATCAAACCAATATCATAATTACAAAAAGGCAAGGTAATAGTTGCCCTTATGGATGCATTAAACCTAACAGCCTCCAGGCCTCCTCCCATGATCTCTCCTCCTCTTTATACATTCTGGGATAAACTAAAAATATTGCAGCTCTAAGATATTAATAAGACTAAATCTTAGTAAATTATTGATTTATGTCCATTATGCAAATAATTAATTAATGCAAATCATAGTCAATGGACTAGATCTTAGCAAATTATTGATTTATTAAAAAAAAAAACCATTAGTAAATCAGTGATTTATGTTTAAAAATGCCATTAAGTGATTGCGTGCATGCTCCTTTGTTATTAGGTTTATTATTGATATACCATATCAATCACAGTGATATTTCACTTTGCTTTCTGTCCATGTTTGTTTGCTTGATATTTTCTTTTAGGTCTATTCCTGATATACCATACCAACGGATTAAAAATTGTATATTAGTGGTATTTTAACTTCAGTTTTCTATCCGTGATTGAGAAGAAGACTGTGTAAAACAGGAATAATGAAAAAGTGAATAAACTACTTTAAAATTTGCTTTATTTGCAAAATCATTAGTGTATCCTATATAAGCAAATATGACATTAATTTGCCTAACCCTTCTTTTTAGGCCTATCAGTTCCTTAATAAACAAATACGTTAAGTGCACCATTGAAGCTTTTTTTTTTTTTTTTTTTGAAATGGAAACAAAACTTTTCATTTATATAATGGAAAACGTCTAATACTCAAAGTACAAGTAACAGAAGAACAAATATACAACGAACCAAAGATTTCTAGGATCAGCAGGTGCACCCGGTTATCTCAACTAGGTTGACACAACCTTAGCACCCTCATCATATCCTTATACAAAAGAATTCCACTTGATAAAACCAAAGAGTAGATGATAAAACAAAAGAGTACATGATTACATAGAAGAGACAAAAGTGTTCCAATTAAGACAAATGTCTTGAATAGAGTAATCCGAATAAAACTTTGATGGGGAACTCCAAGAAGAAGCTAGTAAGCGAGTAGATCCAAGATGATCTGTCCAATCCAAAGTTTTATCATGAAATACTCTCAAATTACGTTCAAACCAAATTTCTAAAATTAGGGCTTTAACTGCATTAGACCAAAGAATTTGAGCTTTAGAAGAGAGGGCCAACTAAAATTTGATGCATGTTTTCCTTAGTAGACTTCCCAAAAACCCAAGATAAATTGAATAAGGAAAGTTTTTTCCACCAGCATTTGGTTGTATATGAACATTCAAACAAAATATGCTGTAAGTTTTCTTCATTTGCTAGACAGCAAATGAAGCTGAAAAGCAGTATTTTTGTTTTAACAATCAATCAAATCATTGTTATGGGGATTGTGGCTAGAACAATCGAACATGTGGACCAGTGGAATGATGGAAGAGAATAATGAAATGAAATAAGGAGCGTGAGAGATAAATGAATGAAAATGACATGGAAGAACTCAGATTCCATATTATCATAATGTGATTGAGTTGAACCAAGTACTACTGTTGGTTTTGGGTAGGGTCTGACTGGTTGTTTTGTGAGAATAGTTGAGGTGTGTACAAGCTGGCTTGAATACTCACCATTACTAAAAACCAAGTAGTAGAATCACATTCAAACAAACTAGAGAGTGGGAGAGACAAGGGTAGTAACTAAATTTCTAGAATTTTCTGGGTGTATTCTTGCCAAGAAGATCTCTAATTACTAATCCCTCCCTCCCTCCCTCCTCTTTCCCCTCTTGATAAGAAATAGAAAACCTTTCATTCCAAAAGATCATGAAGAACAGCATAATGGGCCAATAGGCAAGAAGTCCCTTCTACAAAATTCCCCAGAAAAAGACAAACTTCCAATCTAAATTAACAAGAAAGGAGAAAGGTGGAGTAATCACAAAAGATCTTGTAAGCCTTGCTCAAATGTGATCTTAGCCCATCTTATACTTCTCATACAATTAAATAGTAAGATTTTGCATCTTAACCACCCTTCATCAAGAGGAGGGAGGGAGGGAAGGAGGGGGGGGGGGGGGGTGGGTGGGTAAGAGAAGAATTTCATTCAACAGCTTTCTGTGACTTCTGAAGATTTAAGGAGTTCATGGTTTGGTTTTCAGCCTAAGAGGTCATGTTTGTTATCTTCTTGTTTGTAGTGAAAAATGTTTCAATACATCTTCCCAAAAAATGTAAATTGTATTACGGTTATTAGTGTTAAGTTCATTGGTTAGAAGTGCAGAGAGAAAGTTGTATTCTAATACCCTAATAAATGTCAATTATCTATATAAATGGTTTTGGTTAGATTACTGAGTTAACTTTTATTGTCTACAAACTTTTGGAAATATTATTAGGTTTTAGGATTTACACAGTGCAACATGTTCTTGATTGATATTCCAATATGTCCTTATCTATCCAGTATTCTGCTGTATATTATTGGACCCATTATCTACCATATTCTTGCAGGCAGTTTTAAATTTGCAGGTCCCTGTGGAACATTCTAAGGAAGTCAATGACTGTAAGCATTTGATTAAGACGTTAATCATGGGTAATAATTTCTCTTTTGCAATCATTTTGTTTGAATTAGTATTTGGAATCAGTATGCTGAGAGCTTCTGATTTCTGTGTTCCAAACGTAGCACATTTCCAAAGGATTCTCTTTCTTTTCAAGTGCTGTTATTGGTTGTATTTGCTATTTTTTTATTTCTTCGTTTCTTTGTAATTTGAACATGAATCTCTTTTTATTTTATCAATGAAAAGCCTTATTTCCTTTTCGAAAAATGGTAGCATAGGTAGCATATTTTCTTCACCTGTCATGTTATGCATATTCTCTTATTTGGACCAATTTTTTTGTTGGGCTTTGTTTCTGTTAGGAATGAAGACTATCATTTGGAGTATCACTCATGCACATTTACCCCGATCTCAGGTGTTTCATTAATACTAAATATGATGGTTTCAGTTTGGCTATGTTTTGGTTATGTAATTAATCTGTTGATTTATGGTTAAGGTTTCTCCATCTCAAAATGGAACACATCCACAGATGCTTGTTAACCCATCATCGAATTTGGCAACACCTCAAGCATTCAAAGGGATGAGAGAGGACGAGGTATTATACAATTGATGATTGTTAATGTGTGTGTCTGTGGGTGTTATTTTGTTGGTGTGATTAAAATCTAATCGTAACTTTGGTCTGCATAGGTGTGTAAAGCCTCTGGTGTTCTGAAAAGTGGTGTTCATTGCTTAACACTTTTCAAGGAAAAGGATGAAGAAGTAGAAATGCTTCATCTGTTCTCCCAGATACTTACTGTTATGGAACCTCGAGATCTGATGGATATGTTTTCGTTGTGTATGCCCGAACTTTTCGACTGTATGATCTCCAACGCGCAGCTGGTCCATCTGTTTTCAACATTTTTGCAAACACCTAAAGTATATAGGCCTTTTGCGGATGTTTTGGTTAATTTTCTTGTCAGCAGTAAACTTGATGTTTTGAAGCACCCAGATTCACCAGGAGCAAAATTGGTCTTGCATCTCTTTCGTTTTGTATTTGGTGCTGTTTCTAAAGCACCCTCAGATTTCGAGCGTATTTTACAGCCTCATGTGACTGTCATAATGGAAGTTTGCGTAAAAAGTGCTACTGAAGTTGAAAGACCTCTTGGGTACATGCAGCTTCTTCGTGTGATGTTTCGGGCATTAGCTGGGTGTAAATTTGAGCTTTTACTACGTGATCTGATTTCTTTGCTACAACCTTGCCTTAATATGTTACTGACCATGCTTGATGGTCCAACTGGGGAAGATATGAGGGATCTGTTATTGGAATTATGCCTCACATTGCCTGCACGCTTAAGCTCATTATTGCCTCACCTTCCCCGTTTAATGAAGCCTCTAGTTTTATGTCTTAAAGGAAGTGATGAGTTAGTTGGTCTGGGTTTACGAACCCTTGAGTTCTGGGTTGATAGTTTAAACCCTGATTTCCTAGAACCTAGTATGGCTAACGTGATGTCTGAAGTGATTTTAGCCTTATGGTCTCATTTGAGGCCACCGCCTTATCCTTGGGGTGCAAAAGCATTACAAGTTCTTGGAAAGTTAGGTGGTCGTAATAGACGCTTTCTCAAGGAGCCACTTGCACTAGAATGCAAGGAGAATCCAGAACATGGGCTTCGTTTGATTCTTACCTTTGAGCCCTCTACTCCCTTTTTGGTGCCACTGGATAGATGCATAAATCTTGCTGTATCTGCTGTAATGAATAAAACTGGTGGTGTTGATTCTTTCTACAGAAAACAAGCTTTGAAATTTCTTCGCGTCTGCTTGTCTTCTCAGCTTAATTTGCCTGGAATTGTGGCTGATGATGGCTATACACCCAGACAATTATCAACTTTGCTCATCTCTTCTGTTGATTCCTCTTGGCGGAGATCTGAGACTCCTGAGGCAAAGGTTAGCTTCCATTACACTGTTGCTTCTATACTGTCTAACATGGTGTTCTTTTGTCTTTTGACGCAAAGCATTTTTGTATCTGAGAACTATATCTTAAATATATAAATACGTTATCAATGTGGCAAAGAACCAATACTCTGTGCTAATTTGCATTGACATTTTTGTCTCATTGTATTTTGAGCATTAGTGATGTAAGAAGAGCGGGGTTAATTGGGTAATGTTGTAGACTAATTCCCTTTTTACCCCACTTGTAAAAAAACTCGATAGGAGTCCTCCCCCTTGTATTAAACAATTATTATCACTTCAATAAAAAATGCACAAGATTGATTCTTGGAAGATTATTCTTTGAGACTCTTTAGGCTATATCAATTTGGTATTAGAGCCACTGCCTGGGCCAAAGTTGACTGCCGCTGGTGAAAGATTGGAAACTCTTGGCGACAACATTCACAAGAGGGAGCTTTGAGTATTGTGCTCGTTGCTAAACAATCCACATATATTTGGGGGGACCTTTTAAAATTCAAGTCAAGAAAGAAGAAAATTAAAGAATCATTAAGAATGAATTTTTCCAACCCAAGAAGAACGTTCAAGACTTGAAATTATTCATTTGGTTGTGAAACACGACCAAGAATGGTCGATTCCTATTCGAGAAAATCAAAGAATCGGTTCTATAACTATTATGAGATGGACACATACTTAAGAACCCAACAAAAATGACTATTTCGATCCTATAGCATTGGAAAATGCAAAGAGCAAACTCCAATATTCGTGGATACTCCTCTTTCCCTTCCCTGACCATATCTCCGATGACCATTTCTCCTTTCTCCTTTCCCCTCTTCACCTATCCTGTCTATAGTTTTGGCGAACCTCTCTCTTCTCCGTCCTACTTTCCTTCCCCGACTGTTGCTCCAGTGATAATCTCTCATCTCCGATCAGCAATCACCCACCTTGCTATTTTCATCATCTTTTCACCCATACATTCGGAACTACAAAGTCATGGAAACACCTTTTGAAATCAAAAGCTACAGCATAATCAACAGACACTTCTACATGTGGTCTGTACATTCAAGCTATTCAATTGTAGACTTGGAAAGAGGTCAGATAGTAATGGTATCTTCCCAGACAATGGAATGGCTTGTGGAAAGCCTAAATATGATGCTCAAAGAACCGTTGAAAGATTTTTATTCAGAAAAACAGAACTGACTGTGGTATATCTCGACTTGCTAAATTCTGAGCTAAAGGGGACTGGTTTGTTGAATATGCCTTCTGGCCTTCCTCAGGTGGTAGAAGAAACATTCATATTCCAGCCGGGAGAAACAAACAAGGCTGGTACTCCTTTTCAACACTCAAGAAAACTATGATGCTCTATACTCTAAATCCTCAACTTAACAAAGAAGACCTTGATGAAATTCCAAGAAACAGAGTTCCTACAAGCTCATTTGCAGATGCAGTACGATCAGATAAACCAATAAAGTTGAAGGAAATCAAGGTACATTCCAATTCCTCATCCATTTGGGTCAAAAAGGAGAAAGAAATGTTGAACATGGATTTTAATTCCCTGCTCGTGGTAACAAAATGAATGGAATTTTACTCATGGAGGAAAGTTAAATCCACCCTTGAAGATTATTTTCAAGCATCTGTTTCAATTAATCCCTATTTAGCAGACAACGCATTGATTAAGGTCAACAAGGAAATTGATTCCGATTTTTTAAATGGGAAGTGGTTTGAATATGGTAAATTTCATCTCAAATTAGAACACTGGTCCAGAATGGACCACAACCTGCCAGAAGTTATTTAATGTTATGGGGGGTGGATTTACATCAAGAACTTACCCTTGCCGTTTTGGAAAAAATTAGTCTTTGAAGCTATTGGTCATCAATTGGGTGGTTTAATGGAAATTTCTTAACAAACATTAAATTTTTTGGACTGCACCTCAGCTCTAATTAAAATTCAAAACAATTTATGTGGTTTCATCTCAGCAACCCTATCTATTGAAGATTCAAACTTGGGGAAATTCTTAGTCCATTTTGAAGGCAAGGATTCTCTGGTTGATCAGAGCAAACTTCTTCCCAATAAAAGTATCTTTCTGGAAAGTGACTTTTCAAATACCCTAGATATTTTTCGAATTAAAGCCACCATGGTAGATGAAGGATTCTCGGTGGAAATGTTTGACAGCAAAGCATCAGATGCAATTGAAGCTGAAGAGTTGCATATAGTCATAAACAAGTCTTTTTTCTAGCGAAATTTCATTGGAAAAAGGAATTGGCGGCTTGGTTTCAGAAAAAAACAATACATATCTCGGATATTGGAAAGGTTGCTATAATTAAAGCATTTATTCCCCCATCCACCCTCTCTCTCCTGAGTTTATGAGGAAAGAAGGACAGACATCACTAGACAAAGGAAAAGAGTCTATTCACTCACCCTCTTCTTTTACCAAGGAATGCAATTTTCAAGAAGGAAGTTCAAGGGACATACTTATTCGGCAAACAATTGAAGCAGACTCGGAAATTGAACAGTCACATCCTCATTCAAGTCTGACTCAAGCTCCTTCCTCAAAATCACAAGTACCAAGCTTTTATATGGAAGTGGAAGAACCAGATATCATTCATTCACCCTTAAAACCCGGTTATTAGAAGAGTAAATCCTCAGTTGATTCATTGCTAAATCACTCAACAAATCTGGAATTTTTGGAAGATATTTGTGTTCAATCTTTGGTTCCTCTAAGCGCCCCCCCCCCCAAAAAAAAAAAGACATTCTTCACCAATAATTACTAGCTCAAATTTCAACATTCCAGGATCAGAAGTCTACTTTGTCCATGGAACATTCTCCCAAGCTTACAAGAAGCAAACAACCCATGTTTCAGCCCAAGATTCAGATGATGAATCAATCAATGAGACAAATATCAGTGTAAGTAGTGAAAAACTCGATCAAGATTCCTTAGAAACAACAGTTGAAGAAGAAGGCTCACCTGATCATTTGTGGGAAGCTTATAGAGCTCTCTTCCTTCAACAACATTCCCCATTAAGAGCTACACAAGTTTCTCCTTCTTGAATTCCCTCTCACTTTTCCTCTTTAGTCATTGCGGGTGGCCTTCATGTGTAGGAAATTGCGCCCCCAAGGGAGGTGCCTCAAGCATGAAGATTATATCCTGGAACACCAGGGGTCTCAATGACAAATCCAAACAGATAGCCTTGAAGCACTTCTTCAAAATCAACATCTAAACTTAGTAATGATTCAAGAAACCAAATGTCTGGAGATTGATCAACAGTTAATAAAAGCGATTTGGAGCTCAAATGGAATAGGATGGATCTTGGTGGGAGCTTTTGGCAAATTTGGTGGGTTGCTACTCATGTGGGATGAAAGTAAAATCACTCCTTTGGAATTCCTCAAAGGAGGCTATTCACTTTTAATTAAATTCACAACTATTTGCAAGAATATTTGTTGGGTGACCAATGTCTATGGAGCTGCAGATTACAGAGAGAGAAGATTCCTTTGGCCAGAACTCACTTCCCTATCTTACTATTGTGTTGAACCATGGTGTTTAGGAGGAGACTTCAACATCACTAGATGGGTTCAAGAGGTTTCCTATTGGAAGAGTTACAAGAGGAATGAAGAAATTTGACAAGTTTATAGAAGGGACAGGGCTGCTAGAAATTCTCCTTTCCAATGGCAAATTCACTTGGTCACTAGGTGGAAACTCCAATTCCCATTCTCTTATTGGTAGATTTTGAATTACTAAGGAATGGGATGAACTATTTGATAATTCCAGAGTTAGCAGGAAAGAAAGAATCTTCTTGGACTATTTTCCTCTAATGCTAGAAGCCAGAACTTTCAATTGGGGTTCCTCTCCCTTTCGTTTTGCAACAACTAGGTTGTCCATTGTAGATTGTTCGGAGGCCATTACACATTCCTTAGAAGCTGACCAATCTAGTGGCTGGGTTGGATTCAAAATAAGTTTAAAGTCGTGAAATTTGAAAGAGGTTCTTAAGGCTTGGTTTGCTAATTTTGAAAAGGAAAGGAAGCGTAAGGAGAAAGATTTGCTTTCTGAGTTAGATTTTTTTGACTCGAAGGTTGAAAGAGAAGCTTTGCACCATTTGAGCTAGATATACGTCTTGCTATCAAAGGGGTTCTGATGAATTTGTATTTTCTTGAAGAAAGAAACCTAATTCAAAAAAGTAAATTGGATTGGCTGAAGCTGGGAGATGAGAATACCAACTTTTTTCACAGATTTTTTTCAGCAAAGAGAAGAAGGAACCTGATTACAAAAATTTTATCAAACAGCGGGGAAGTCATACATTCCTTTCGAGATATAGAGTCAGAAATTTTGAGTTTTTTCTCTTCCTTATACCCTAGAATATTTGGCCGTTTTTCCTTCAAAAATCAGATTGAAGCAAGCTTCAGCAGCCCAGAATGCAATTTTAATTGCTCCTTTTAATGATGAGGAAATTAAACATGCCTTAACCGTCCTTGGAAAAAACAAGGCCCCCGGTCCTGATGGATATACAGTTGAATTTTTCCTTAAATATTGGTCTAGTTTTTAGAATGACTTCCGGAAAATGTTTGAGGAATTTCACAAAAATGGGAAGATAAATGCTTGCAACAAGGAAAATTTTATTTACCTCATCCCAAAGAAGGAAGAATCACTTTATGTTAAAGATTTTAGGCCAATAAGCCTAACCACATCCTCTGACAAAATTCTAACCAAAGTCTTTGCTGAGAGAATGAAAAAGGTAATGCTCAGCATTATATCAAACACATAGAGTGCTTTCATTGGGAGAAGACAAATACTATACCCGGTCCTCATTGCCAACGAAGCTGTAGAGGAACATCGAGCAAAGAAGAAGAAGGGTGGGATCCTAAAGCTAGATTTAGAGAAGGCATTTGATCGTGGGATTGGTCATTTCTTGAAAAAATCCATGCTCTAATGGGATTTCATGCAAAATGGGTTGCATAAATAACCCAAAGTTCTCAGTCTCTATTAATGGAAGACCAAGAGGCCCCATTCTTGATACAAGGGGAATTCGCCAAGGGGACCCCTTTATCACCCTTTCTTATTCATCATAGTAAGTGAAGTTCTTAATGCTCTTATTGATAGAACACATGATAGTGGTTTGTTTGAAGGCTTTTTGGTAGGAAAAGACAAGGTTCACTTGTCAATTTTGCAATTTGCGGATGACCCACTATTATTTTGCAAATATGATGAAAACATGCTGGACAAACTTATTCAAACAATTGGTTTCTTTGAATGGTGTTCGGGGCAAAAGGTAAACTAGGATAAATCTGCTTCGTATGGAGTCAACATTGATGAAGATACACTGATTTCAACCTCCACAAGACTCAATTGCAAAGCTGGAAACTACCTTTTACTTACTTAGGATTACCCCTTGGTGGATATTTGAAACAAAAGTCTCTTTGGCAGCCAATTGTGGACAAGATCCACATGAAGCTTGATCGTTGGAAGAGGTACAACCTATCTAGAGGGGGAGGATTAACCTTATGTAATGCTGTCTTGGCAAATTTTCCAACCTATTACATATCCATTTTCCAAATGCCTTGCTCCATAATTTCTGAAATTGAGAGGATAATGAACAATTTTTTCTGGGAAGGTCAGAAGGGTAGCAAAATAAATCATTTGGTTAAATGGGAGAAAGTCTCTAAAGCCTTGGATGATGGTGGCCTCGGAATTGGTAACCTACAGAATAGGAACTTAGCATTATTGTTGAAATGGAATTGGCGCTTTCTAAAAGAACACAACTCATTATGGAGCAAAGTTGTAAAAAGCATTCATGGAGTGGACCCTCATTTTTGGCACAGCTTGGGGAAACATGGCTCGAGTCTAAGGAGCCCTTGGATTAGCATATCCAAGACATGGATCAAGTTTGATTTGTTTGCAACTTTCAAATCGGGAAATGGAACCGACATTTACTTTTGGCTTGACCCATGGTGCCCCAACATTGCTTTCAAAGAAAGCTTCCCTCATTTCTACCGTGTTGCTACAATGCCTAAAGGTAACATTAGTGAACATTGGGACCCGGAAATTTGCTTTTGGAATCTGTTAATTCGTAGTCCTCTAAAGGATGATGAATTCTCAGAATTCCAGCAATTAATGGGCTGTCTGGAAGGCAAAAAATCAACCCAAAGGGTTGATACAAGGGTGTGGTCATTGAATTCGTCGGGGGGATTTTAAGTAAAATCCTTATCAAAGCACTTGAACTCATCTTCCCCTTTGGAAAAAGAGCTTTTTCAGGCCCTCTGGAAGTCTAAAAGCCCAAGAAAAATCAACATTCTGGTTTGGGCTTTAATTTTTGGATCTCTTAATTGCTCTGAAGTGTTGCAACACAAACTTCAATCTCATTATCTTTCACCCACCATCTGACATTTATGCCTAGCAAGTAGGGAAGACTTACAACATGTGTTTTTTTTTTTTTATTGTCCTTATTCAAGAAAATGCTGGAGGAATCTCTTTTCATATTTCAATCTACATTGGGTATTTGGACCGAACATTCACAGTAATGTTTCCCATATTTTGACTGGACTGATCTTGTCTTCTAAGATACAAATTCTTTGGTCAAATGTGGTTAAAGCTTTAGTTTCAGAATTATGGTTTGTACGAAACTAAAGAGTATTCCGCAACAAGGCTACCAAATGGTCAGACGGATTTGGATCAGCCCGCCTATTAGCTTCCTTTTGGTGCTCTCAATCTAAGTTTTTTTTGCTGATTATTCTATCCAAGACATTTGCTTCAACTGGAATGCTTTTATATCTTCTTTGTAAATATTAATAGTCCCTGATTTTGTTTGATAGTTTCATCTTGTAAATGGATATGATGATGGTGCTATGGGGGTGTCAACCTACATGAGATGTCCTGGTGCACTTACTGATCCATTGAGCTCCTAATTATTATTATTTCGAGCTTTGTATTTTGAGCAATAGTTTCTTTTCGTTATATCAATGAAAAGTTTATTTCTGTTTAAAAAAAATATATTCATGGAAAATTGCCCAAACTAACCCAAAACCCAAAAAATTCTATGTAATTGATCTCTTTTTTAGAAACATGTCTTTTGACCTATTGAACCCACTTTACCCTTAGGTTTAAATGAATCACTTCTCACTTCTTTTTGGGTTTCTTCTCATCTTACCAAAACATCATATGATGTAAGAAGAATAGGGGTTAATTGGGTAATTAGACAATATTCTATGTTAATTTCCCTTTTTACTCCCACTTGTAATAAAACTCTATAAATAGGAGCCTTCCCCTCTTGTATGAAACACTTTATCATTCTAATAAAAGATCCACAATCTTGATTATTGGGTAGAATTCTCCTTTTATCTCCTTTAGGAAACACGATCAAGAAAGGTTGATTCAAGAACATCAATGGATGAGTCCTATACCCACGACGAGATTGAAACATGTCCAAAAATCCAACAAAATGACTACTTTGATCTCGTAGCATTGGAGGAAATAAAGAAAACAACAAAAGAAATTCAACGTTCATTGGGGAAAATGACTCAACATATTGGTCGACTATCAATTCATTTGCAAGAGTTCAATAACGGATTGATTTTATATACCGAAGAAAAAACAAAGGAATCACAGTTGGAAAATTTTCAAATAGAAAATTTTGAAGATAAAATCGAAGAAAAACAAGAATTTGAAGATGTTGATTTGGAAATAGTTGTAAGTGAAGAAGAAAAATCCAACGAAGAAGATGGAAAAGAAGTATCGAACACCGAGCAAGAATTGAACAAGAACAGCGGAAATGGATCATCAAACTGTCGAAGAACTTGATCCAAATGATAAAGAAGACACGATTCTTGTACGAGTCTCTTTGGAAGGTGGTTTTTTAGTGATTGGTCATTTGAGTATGGTTTTCAATGATCTTGAAGGAAACTTTTTTTTTTTTTTTTTTTTGGGGTTTATGGCCGATGGAGAAATTCATCTGTTGATGGCAATATTGGATTTTTTGTCTCGAATTTATTACTCTGATCATAAAATTTTTGTTCAAAATGTAGGTTGGTTTGGTCATACTCCGTTGAATAAGTTTATTTCATCCCTTGTTTGCCTCATAATTTTTTTCTTTTTAAAACTCGAGGACGAGTTTTCTTTTTGGAGGGGTAGAATGATGTAAGAAGAATAGGGGTTAATTGGGTAATTAGGTAATATTCTATGTTAATTTCTCCTTTTACTCCACTTGTAATAGAACTCTATAAATAGGAGCCTTCCTCTTTTGTATGAAACACAATATCATTCTAATAAAAGATCCACAATCTTGATTTTTGGAGGATTACTCCCCGAGGCTACTTAGGCTACATCGTCACATACCAAAAATGATCCAAGTTTAAACTTTGTAAAGCCATTTAAAACTAAAGATGCTTTAACATTTTGCTCAATTTGTAAGCATGATTAGAAAGAACGAAAAAAAAAATGTATGAAAATGAGTGGTCATTTAGCTAAAACGGAGTTGTATCAACGAAGATATGACCAACACAAAATTATCGTTTGCACAGGGAAGGTGCGATCGCTGACCTTGGGTGTACAATTTCTAAGTTCTCACTTTACAATTTTGTTTAGGTCATATATTCGTCGATACAACTTCGTTTTAGCTAAATGATCGCTCGTTTCATACGTTTTTTTGTGTTCTTTACATCCATTATTGTAAAAATTGCAAAATCTAACAAAATATTGAATATAAATGACCTTACAACATTTAAACTTAGATAAATTGCAAGGAGAGAACTCAGCCATCACGAACTCGAGGTCAGTGATCGTGCAAATGAGAATTTAACATGATTGGTTGCCGTTTTGGTAATTTCAACCAGAGATAAGGTTAGTAGAAGGCCAAAAGGGTTTTTTTTTCCCTTCTTTTCATTATTACAGGGAGATTTGATAAGACTACTATACAAAGAGTAAATCTACCACCACGAGATCCAAGTAAAACACTTTCGTTTATCCTTTTATTTTTTGAAAAGGAAACAAACCTCTTCATTGAATTAATGTAATGAGACTAATAAAGAGTAAGTCTACCACCACAAGAAGGCCAAAAGAATTGCGTTTTTAAAATCTAGGTCAGATTTCATTTGCACCCCCTATTTTGGGCTATCAATACAAAAATCCTCAAGAAAAACTCATCCTGCTCCAGGCTTAATTTCTAAAGATGTGTTTTTTGAACAAGAAACTAAGCTTTTCTTTTCTTTTTTTTTGGAAACTGAAACGAACTTTTCCCTCATATAATAAAAAGAGCAATAGCTCAAAGTACAAAGAAACATACAATGAGACATCTATATCAAAACGGATCAGTAGGCACACTGGGCCATTTTAACTAGGTTGACACAACCTTTAGTACCTTCAACATATCCACACCAATTAACATCCTAATCAAATAATAGATTTCTTTGACTAATACATCATAAGATTTAATGCGTTCAGATGCTAGTAAACTGGAGATAAAAACATTCCAATTTAAGTGCATGTATTGGATGGAGTAATCTTTGAAGTGTTTGGATTATGAGCACCATGAGGAAGCAAGAAGCCGTGCTGGCCGAAATCTGTTATCCAATCTAAGGCTTTGTTTTAGAAGACTCTTTGGTTGCGTTCGAACCAAAGTTCTGATAGCATAGCTTTAATTGCATTTGACTAGTATTTGAGTTTGGATGATAATGAGGGGTCTCTCAACACTAGGGAAACATTATCACAAAATGAATGGCCAAAGACCCATACCACATTAAAGTACGGAAAAAATTTCTACTAGCAATTTCTAGAGAAGGGACAGTAAAAAACAAGTGTTGAAGATCTTGACTGCTTGCTAAACAAAAGGGACAGCTTGTTGGGGATAAGTAGTGGTCCTGGAACTTTTGCTGGAGAATAGCCCAGCAGTTGAGGGATTTCCATAGAGCTTTGAACAGATTCTTTCCCAGTGGAGCTAAAGTGTTCAGGTATTTTGATAGAGATTTAACAATGTACCCAGATGAGACTAATGAACAGAGCCTATGATCTAAACTTTTCATTGAATAAATAAAAAGAGACTAATGTCCAAAGATGCAAACTCCATTACGGAGGGAAAAAGAACCAAAGGGAACAAAAGAACAACCATTATAGAGACCCGCTAAAGAACAAAAAGTAGTAGAGAAACTCATACAATGAATAAACATTGAAAGAAGAAAACAAAGAAAATTGCACAACACAAAAAGGAGGATCTTAGAAAATTGAGCCAAAGACAACCCCAAAGAATAAAAAAACTCCTGAACAAAGGTGAAAAGAAATAACTGGGGAAACACTGAAAGAACACCAAGGAGAAATGCAGAACCGAGCCCAAAATCATCAAGAGAGAACCTTTGAACCCAAACCTCAAGAAAACCGACAAGAGGAATTGCACGCATCTCAAGATCACAAGTTTCAATAAGAGATGGCAATTTGCCATGCACTGATGCTCTCTTTTTAAGCTCTTTGGGATTTTTCCATCCAAGATATTTATCTGAACTGGGGGCGTTTGTTTTTTCAGCTTAGCTTATTTTTATGTCTTATGTCTTAGAATGTTGTTCTTGATAATATGTTTGTCTCATGTTTTACTTTGGAGCATTATTTTCTTTTCATTAATTCAATGAAAAGTTAGGTTTCCTTTTAAAAATAAAATTTTCAATGCACTGATGAATGGGGAGGTTGAGGGATCACATTTTCACTTTCTTGAAATAATGACACTAATGATACCTGAGTTTTCCATTGAAGCATGCAAAAAATTTGGTGATTTGATGAATAAATCATCAATAGGCAATGAACAACTATGTTGAGACGACTTTCTAATACAAAGAATGTCGAACGGATTTGAAAGGTCTTTTAGATCCATATCCATAGTACTCTTATAGAACATTAAGATAAAGGATAATCAATGAAAGCAATATCCCCAAATCAAATGAAAGAATCTCCCTTTTAGGATCAACGATTTCAATTGGAGTAGTGGTGAAACCACAAAGGTTCTTATGAATTTCAATATAAACGGGAAAAGAGTTATGGATCCTCTTAACCATTGCATTTTTGCTGTGTAGATTGGTGATGGTACGCAAGTGCATGCATCAAGTGATAGTATGGTTAAACGGTCTTGAGGGACTGAGTATCGTCCTCAGGATCAAACATTATAAATTTGTTTAGCTATTTTAGAATCGTGTCAATTTTATCTAAGGAATGGAAATTAAGTGATTGATTTGAATTTTTAAATTAAAAGTAAAGTAAGAAAACAAAGGTTGAACTTCAATGGATAAAAGCTTTCTAGGGTGTCGATTTCATTAATTACTTCATTAAATCATTCATTAAATCATGCAAAGGTTCTACAAAATCTTGTGATATTGAGATTTTTAAATCTAGAATCTTAGCTCCAGTTTATTATTTTTCAACAATAAACATCTTCTACAAATTTACTTGATTACTAATTTTTTGAAACCAAAATAAGAAGCATGACATTAAGCAAAGTCATGAGCAACTTTTATTATCAACCTAACTAATTTCATGAGAGATTCATAATGATTCAATACTATAAGTTCAATTAAACATGCGATCTATCTAATTGAATATTCAACCTAACATGCATCGATGGCCAATCAACACAATATTGATAAACATTCAATTGCAAAATTTCCGTAAAATAACTATGCATCAATTTTAAATCCATAAGAAAATCCATCAACACCCTAGAACTAAAGAGTTTAGTCGCTGATGGTTGATAAATACATACTTCCATACAATTTGACAAGCTAAAAATATAAAGAGAATGAAAGGAATGAAGAACTACTATCGAAGTGTTATGTCGTCGTTGGAATCCTTTAAACACACCTTGGTTTTCACCTCGGGATCTCGAACAACCTCTAAAATAATTTCTCACACTCTCTATTCTCTTTTGTAGCACAAACTCACTTTTAGGGCCCTGAATTTCGTGATTGGAGGTTGCTGAAAAGCCCTAATATTTATAGAGAATTTTCCAAAACTGTTAAAATTTTCCAAAAATAACTCTAGCACTGCGGCGCTCCCTGTGCGTGGCCCTCAGCAGACTTCCTTTAGTTGCACTACCGTGTGGCACTTCTCCTAGTGCTGTAGCGCTCTTGGACAGCCCTGCAGCACTGTGCGCGACGCTGCGCAGACCTCGATTATATGACCTTTTGTGAATCGCGTCGTGCCATGGTGCTTCCCCTTTTTTCATTCTATGAATGTTGCTGAGGTGCACGCCGTAGAGCGTTGCAGCGTTGCCATGTTTTTGGATAACTTGTCATTTTCTCTCTTTCTCTTGGGGGTTTGGTTCTTTTGACTCCCGAATCACGTTTTCTTGCTAAATTCCTGAAAAACACTAGCAAACAACTTCAAATCTAACAAAAAGGCCTCTAAATAAGAGGGAAAGAAAGCACTTTTCAAGTGCTTTTCAATTGGGGAGTGCTTTGTAGTACTTCAAAGTTTTTACGGGACTTTAGGAGTAGTTTTCCTTGTGACAATATGATCTTAGCTGAAGCATTAGTCTCAAGCTTAGAAGTTGTTGTCTATTTTGGTTATATAGCTGTTTTCAAGGGAGATCTGGATAGAAAGAAATAGCAAAGTTTTTTTTTTATGGAGAAGAGAGAGACAGTCAAGTGAAATTTGAGATTGGTTGTGGTTTTATGTCTGCAATTGGCTGTCGCTAAAGAACTTTGTGACTTTCTTTTCTATCTTGGTCAGTAGGAGAGTTTTTCTTATTCCCCTAGTCTTCTTATTGTTGAGGTCTCTGATGGTCATACATTCTCCCTTCTTTAGTACAGATGTGTGTTTTAATTGCATGCTTATGGACATCTACTGATCCTACCCGTTATCACATTTGAAATACAAATGGTGTATGGTTTTAATTTTTGTATATTTCTGGTTATTTATATGTTCATTATGATTGTTAATATTGATGTTGTTTTTCTTCGCCATTCATATTTTTTTTCTTTCGTTTTGTCACGTTAATTGTTCTACCTAGACGGGAATGTATTCCTATAGCCCATTACGCTAATGTCTGCCACTTCTCTAATTAGAAGGATTTTTTTGCAGGCTGATTTGGGCGTGAAGACAAAAACCCAACTTATGGCTGAAAAATCTGTTTTCAAGCTTTTATTGATGACCATTATTGCTGCTGGTTCAGAGGAGGATCTCCATGAACCGAAGGATGATTTTGTGCTTAATGTATGTCGCCATTTTGCTATACTATTCCATATTGATTCTTCTCTAAATAATCCTCCAGTTGCATCTGCGTCACTTGGGAGTACTTTGCTTCCCTCAAATGTTAATGCCAATTCCAGATTAAAAAGCAGTGCCTGTTGTAACCTCAAAGAGTTAGATCCTCTCATTTTTTTGGATGCATTGGTTGAGGTGCTGGCAGATGAAAACAGGCTCCATGCAAAAGCTGCTTTGAATGCTCTAAATTTGTTCTCTGAAATGCTTCTTTTCCTTTGTCGTGGAAAACAAACTGATGTAATGATGACAAGAGGGCCCGGCACACCAATGAGTGTTTCCAGTCCCATGAGCCCTGTATATTCGCCACCTCCAAGTGTCCGTATTCCAGTTTTTGAGCAATTTTTGCCACGGCTTTTGCATTGTTGTTATGGCTGTACTTGGCAAGCCCAAATGGGTGGTGTTATGGGACTTGGTGCTTTAGTTGGGAAGGTTACTGTTGAAACTCTTTGCCATTTTCAAGTAAAAATTGTACGAGGTCTGGTATATGTTCTGAAAAGGCTACCTGTTTATGCTAGTAAGGAGCAAGAGGAGACTAGCCAAGTACTTAATCATGTTCTTCGTGTTGTGAATAATGTTGATGAAGCAAACAGTGAGCCACGCAGACAAAGCTTTCAAGGGGTAGTAGATGTCCTTGCTTCTGAGTTGTTTAATCCCAATTCATCAACTATTGTGAGAAAGAATGTACAGTCGTGCTTAGCTCTTTTGGCCAGTAGGACTGGTAGTGAGGTGTCTGAGTTGCTTGAACCGCTGTATCAACCTTTGCTCCAGCCTCTCTTATTGCGACCACTTCGGTTGAAGACTATCGATCAACAGGTCTTGAATTGCTGCTTGTTATTTAAGTAGTTTACTTTGTTTCTATGTTAACTTGCTCTGATCTACAGGTTGGAACTGTTACAGCCTTGAATTTCTGCTTGGCACTAAGGCCGCCTCTTTTGAAGTTGACTCAGGAGTTGGTTAACTTTCTGCAAGAAGCTTTGCAAATAGCTGAGGCAGATGAAACTGTATGGGTTGTAAAGTTTATGAACCCAAAAATAGCCACATCATTGAACAAGCTCCGAACAGCTTGCATTGAGTTATTATGTACCACCATGGCATGGGCAGATTTTAAAACTCCCAATCATTCTGAATTGCGTGCAAAGATTATCTCAATGTTTTTCAAGTCATTGACATGTCGGACTCCAGAAGTAGTTGCTGTTGCGAAGGAGGGGTTAAGACAGGTTGCCTTTCACTTGTTTTATTGTCAATATGTTCTGTTTTCTGTTATCATTAGAACGTCTAAGTACGTTCGTTAAATACAAGTGAAGTCTAATCTCAATGCTTAAGCAAGAATCCACTTATTCATATCTAGCCTAATGGTGATATGCACAGGGTGAAATAATTTTTTATTTATTTTGCTGAATATGATCAGAAGCAACTGTGGTTATTTGTTTTTGGTTAAATTATACAACATATTTCTGAACTTTGGGGGTAGGTTTCACTTATAATATATTCCTAGAATGTTTCATTTTAACTTTTAAACTTTGAAATTATTTCAAAAAGTACCATTGGGAATTTTTCCTCAATGACTCATTGCAAAAATTGAGGTTTAAATAGCATCATTTACTACTCAATTTCAACTTAGTTTGAAGATTAGATTTTTGTTGCCATTCATTTTAACTCAAAAGATAATGTTGACATGATTTATTACATCATTCCGAAAGTTAATTTTTCACACATGAGCTATCACTTCAATTTACATGAATGATATTGTAGATGATGTTATATATGTGTTCCAATTTTTACACATCAGCTGGCTTGCCAATTTTCATTCATCATCTCAATAAAAGAAATTTTCTGGGTATTTCTTGGAACACTTTGATAGTTGAAGGGTTAAAAGGGAATTTCTAAAAGTTCAAGGGTATTTTATTTAATTTAACCATTATTTTTTTGAAAATTATTTTAATTTATTATAAATTTAAATTTTAATGCATTGTTGGGTTAAATTGCAATCTTAGGAGCTTAATTGCAGTATATACAAGTTGGTGGCATAGACGGTCATTGATATTAAAAAAAAAAAAAAAATGAATAGGTGAAGGGAAGTTAGGAATACAATAGAGTTTTTAGTTAGACCTTATGAAGTGTTATATTTTATGGGCTGTTTTGGAGAGTGTCTGTATATGTATCGTTTTAGGATTTACTCCTTGTTTCTGTATAGGTGATTAATCAGCAAAGGATGCCCAAAGATCTGCTACAAGGTAGTCTTAGACCTATTCTGGTGAACCTGGCACACACCAAAAATCTTAGCATGCCTCTTCTTCAAGGTCTTGCTCGCCTTCTTGAACTTTTGGCCAGTTGGTTTAACGTTACGTTGGGAGGCAAACTGTTAGAACATCTCAAGAAATGGTTGGAGCCTGAAAAACTTGCACAAAGTCAGAAAGCATGGAAGGCAGGTGAAGAACCAAAAATTGCAGCAGGTAAACTTTTTAGGAAAGATGCCTTATACATATTGAATAGATGGTAAAATTGATACCTCAATATTTTGAAAGGGAAAATAGAAGTCCAGGAACCAACCAATAAATTGCACAAGAATCAACCAACAAAATAAAAATGCTCAAATCCATCTAGAATAGTACCCAAACTCAGACGCAAAATCAAACCGATAAAAGGTACCCAAACTTTATATCAAAATGTTCAACCTCACCTAAGAAGCATCTAATGGAATTAAAAAATTAAGATCTATGGAAATTCCCTCGTCTAGCCTCGAGAGGGGCCAAAAGTTAGGTACAAATCTTCAAAAGAAAAGAGAAGAAAATCTTGGAAAACATGAAAATTCAACTAATGGAAGGATTTATTTTACCACTCATATAGTTCACAATTTGATTCGATAAAATTAGAACTTTATGGTCAAAATTGAACTAAGGCAAGTTCAAGGGCAAAACCTGAATTTCCCCATAGTTCTTTCTTGTGTCTTATGGAGTTACTTAAATACTTACTCCCCCTAGCGTAGGTCGCTGATTAACTAATGTTAGTGTTTTCTCCTTCCAGCTATCATTGAACTTTTTCATCTGCTTCCCATGGCTGCATCCAAGTTTCTTGACGAACTAGTAACATTGACTATTGATTTGGAAGGAGCTCTTCCCCCAGGACAAGTGTATAGTGAAGTCAACAGTCCTTACCGTGTTCCACTAATTAAATTTTTGAACCGATATGCACCGCTTGCTGTTGATTACTTCCTTGATCGACTTAGTGAACCAAAATACTTCAGACGGTAAGTTTGTGGATGTTGGGTTGTGTGTGGAGTTCCTCTCAAATGACAATCATAGAAAGCCTTACTCAAAACACAATATTGTTTCACCATTGTTTGTTCTGATTTTAGTTATGCTCGCAGGTTTATGTATATTATCCGATCAGATGCTGGCCAGCCTCTGAGAGAAGAACTTGCAAAATCACCACAAAAGATACTTGCTAGTGCCTTTCCAGAATTTGTACCTAAATCTGAAGCTGCTTTAACTCCAGGTTCATCAACCCCACCTGCTCCTTTATCAGGTGATGAAGGCCTTGTAACTCCTTCTGATGTCTCCGATCCACCATCTGCACCTTCAAGTGTGGTTTCCGATGCTTATTTTCGTGGTCTTGCACTTGTTAAAACTTTGGTCAAATTGATGCCTGGTTGGCTACAGAGCAATCGTGTAGTTTTTGATACTCTGGTACTTGTTTGGAAGTCACCTGCTAGAATAGCTCGATTGCGCAATGAGCAAGAGCTAAACCTAGTGCAAGTAAGATTATTAACTCTAAATGGCTGATGAATGTCTGAATTTATGGAAGAAATTAATGCCTACCTGTTTTCATTATTTTTACTTTTCTGAAATGTAACTTTTAGGCTGTGGATACATATCTTAATTGTTGGCTTAGAATGATTTATTACACTTCCATGTGGGATTGTTTGCTACTAACCTTATTTTCTTTCATTTACATCTTAAAGATCTCTCCGACTGTTAAGATATTGATTGCGTGTAGCCCATGTGTCACTATTTGTTTTAAAAATACACTGTAAACATTTTAACTCTTTTGGTCCATGGAATGCACAAAGTTCACGCATTAGTCGAGTTGTAAGTAGTGTCATTAGCAATATTTTTCCCAGTGTTTAGATGGACATACTTCAGAAATATAGACTGTTCAATTTGATATTTTATTTTTCTGTTCTGGAACCTTTATTCTTGATTAAGTCTCCAAAGAGTAGTCTCTATTTCTTCATGTTCCTCTTCCATTTCTTCTTCTATTTAGAATTTGTTCCATCAATGTCTAATGTATGATTTTTTTCTACTTTTTTCCTGCTTGAGTCGGTTGATAGGAAGATGCTTCATCAATTATTAAATGAGACCCACAATTTATATTTGATGTTTCTCTACAGCTGATTTTCTTAAATGTTGGAACATTATAATGTAGGTGAAAGAAAGCAAGTGGCTAGTAAAATGCTTCCTCAATTATCTGCGACATGAAAAAGCCGAAGTGAATGTGCTCTTTGACATACTTTCCATCTTTTTGTTTCACACTCGAATTGATTATACTTTTCTGAAGGAGTTTTATATCATCGAGGTAATATACTTCTCATTCTCTTTGTGAAGATTACTATTCTGTCTCCCACTGCATGCAATGATTGTTCTATCTCTTAGGTTGCTGAAGGATATCCACCGAACATGAAGAAAGCCCTCCTCTTACATTTTCTAAACCTGTTTCAATCCAAACAACTTGGTCATGATCATTTGGTGGTTGTAATGCAAATGCTAATTCTTCCTATGCTTGCTCATGCCTTCCAAAATGGGCAAAGTTGGGAGGTTGTAGATCAAGCCATAATTAAAACAATTGTCGACAAACTTCTTGATCCTCCAGAAGAGGTAATTTTACAATATATTGTTGTTTTATTTTCCCTTTAGTTTTCCCACTCATCTTAACTTCCTTTCTAGGTGACTGCTGAGTACGATGAGCCCTTGAGAATAGAACTTTTACAGCTGGCAACCTTACTTCTCAAGTATCTTCAGAGTGACCTGGTTCATCACAGGAAAGAACTAATCAAGTTTGGTTGGAACCATCTAAAAAGGGAAGATAGTGCCAGTAAGCAGTGGGCATTTGTGAATGTCTGCCATTTCTTGGAGGCCTATCAAGCACCTGAAAAAATTATCCTCCAGGTATTGCATTATAGATTGTAGAGATGGTTTTTGATACATCTTTTGCACAAATTATACCACTGTTATATGTAGGAAACTTCCTTTAAAGTTATCAGGGAAATCTCAAATAAACAAGGAAAGATAACAGTTTTTATATGAAGGAAAACGTATTGAGAAAAACTACCTTGTTTATCCTTCTGTTTCAGAAGTTACAATTTAGCTCTTCTGAGTTTAGGAAATAGTTCAACTGGGGCCGCTGTCTCACTAGCTACAGTATTGGGAGTTAAATTTTGCAATTTTTTATGCGGAACTGGTGAAGAGTTTATTCTAAATTACATATTATGGCTGATGTGGCATTTGGAAAGAATAGCTATTCTTCCCTCCCCTTCTCTTTCTTTCCTCTCAGACTCTGCAATCAAGTGTATTTCATCGTCCCCTTGAGCTGCGTACATGTTGAGGAAGTAAGCTTGAACTTTAGTTCTTCGTACTTGGTTAAGAAGAGCCTTAGTTGGAAGAGACTATTTGAAAGCTGGGCAGTGTAAATCAGAGTGGCGATCCTGGAATGCTATTAGAATATTATTAGAGTATTAAAGATATTTTAGTAATTAGCTGGCGATGTTATGGGTTATAAATAGAAGAACGAGGAAAGGTATTTGGTTAGAGGTTATAAATAGAAGAACGAGAAAAGGTAGCAGTTATAGAATTGTTCAGATGGTTTTAAGCTTGAGTTAGTATACTCAAGAAAGAGGAGATTCTAAGTACCTTGGATACTTGGGTTACTTGTAACTCTCATCTTTTATATTGTACTTCATTGTGGTTCTGTTTTGTATTCTATCAGAACCCCTCCTCAACCTTGTCTTTAATGATATCTTGGTCTAATGCAACATTTTCTATACTATTAAATAACCCTTTGCTGTATTGGTAATTGCCTGATTATTATATCATATTCCAGTCAGTCATTGATATTTTAAATTAGTATTTTACCCAACCACAGGCAAACACCAATTCCATGTGTACGCAAAACTTAAGGCCATGTAGTGGCAGCCTTGGACTTCAGTGACACATCACAAGTAGCTTTCAACGCACAATTCAAAGTCAGGAGCGGATAGTCATAAAAAACCTTTCAATAACCTCTCCCATAACCTTTGAGTATGGTAACTGTGATTGCACCAATGACAAATAGCAGGAGTGCAACAAAAAACCAAAAAATCAATAAATGAAACCGATCCAAACTGATCCACTGGTTTGGTTTGGTTTGGTTTTTTTTTTTTTTTGTATAAAACTAGACATCTTGGTTTGTATGTGGAGAAAACCAATCAAAACCGACCCAAATCGAGGGTATATATAATCTTAAAAATAAACTCTAATGTTAGGTATCTTTTAGTATTTTAATTGATTAGAAAAGTGCCGAGGAAAAAATGTCCAACTTCAATATATGAAAAATGAAAGACCCAATTTTAATTTAAAAAAAAGCAAAATGGACCAATTCAAAAAAAGTGGAAAAAAATAAAAATTTGGAAGAAAAAAGAAAAATGCCAAAAACCAAATGATAATAAACCGAACCAAATAAAAACCAATCCGTTGGTTGTGTTCTTTATTGGACATCAGTTTGGATGTTTTATAAAATGGATTGGTTTAGTTTGGTTCTTTGGTGGCCCAAAAATCAACAAAACCAAGCTGACGACTACTAACAAATAGAATAAGATTCCTCTAATAAGAGTGGTTACAAAAACCATGACTTTTATGGGTGTCATAGTCTTGAATATCCAAATCTCTACTTTGCTAAGGAGTCATTTGGAACATTGCTTTATGGATGGAAAGATTTGATTGAAACCTCCTTAAGTGAACTGCTCCTAACCATTACGCAGAATGTTATCAACTAATGCAATAAGATTGACTCATTATTCAGTTTCTATGTCATTTAAGGCCCTTTCTACATATTTTTGAAAAATCATGTGACATATAATTTATAACCACTAATTGATGGAAAAACTATACAATAAGATTGATGACATGTTTTACATAACCAAAACTAAGGCTGACAAATGTAGCCAAAAGGTATTGCTTTGCTATCCGTTGGGTCTTGGCTTGAGAGGAATAACAAATTGTTCAAGGATGTGGAGAGGATTTGGGAGGAGGATTGGTTGGTTGCCTAGTTTAGTGCCTCTGATTGGGCATTGGTCTCTATAGAGTTTTATAATTTTGTTCGGTTTTATAATTCTTTTTTTCTAATAAGAAGCGGAACTTTTCATTAATGAAATGAAAAGAGACTCATGTTTAAAAGATACAAACTCTCCCATGGAGAGAAGAAACCATGGAAGAATATAAGCAAAACCAAATGAGGCATAGTAAGATTTGATAGAGCATGCCAAGAAGAGGCCAATGATTTGATACGCAAGTGCACACGCCAAATTATAATATAGTTAAAACGGTCTTAGCCGAGTATCGTTCTCAGAGATACTCATAGATCGTTGCAATTTTATTTAGGGGACCGACTTGTGATGAAAATAAAGTAAACTAAACTTAGAAAGCAATAAAGTGATCTAGTATGGAGATTTTCAAAACAAAATAAAATAAAATAAAACCCTCTTGTTAAAGCAAGATTTTAAACCATTTTTTTTTATGAGAAATATATAATCATAATTTCATTGATAATATGAAATTACAAAAGGGCAAAAGTGCTGGGTAGGATTACATAATGCTATTACATTGTGGATCCAATGATGAAGAAGACTCTGGTACAGGGCATGGAACTGGAGGAGGTTGTCGTCGAGTATAGACCTTAACGATGGGAGGAAAAGTAGATGTAGCCACAGGTAGAGATGAATCAGGAAGAGGATCGGAAGGAGAAATAATTGTGTAGACAAGGAAATCATTCTCTAATTCCTTATGCTCTCCCTGACTCTTATTCAAAGAGAGACGGTGATGGAAAAAAATGGGGTATGTTCAAAAAACGTGATATCAGGAGAGACTAAATATTTATTTAGACTAGGACAATAACACCGATACCCCTTTTATAACCAAGGAAAATACATTTTAAGGACTTTGGATCTAGCTTGGTATGCCGAGGCCGAACATCCCGAACAAAGCAGGTACAACTAAATATTTTGGGTGGAGTGGGAAACAAATGTTGCTTGGGGCATAAAGTACGGAAAGGTATCTCAACTTTAAGAATGGAAGAGGGCATGCGATTTATTAAGAAACAAGTTGTGGAAACAGCATCAGCCCAAAAGGATTTTGGAACATGCATCTGAAACATTAAAGCTCTGGCTGTCTCAAGGAGATGACGATTCTTTCGTTCTGCAACCCCATTTTGAGATGGAGTATCAACACAAGAAGATTGATGAAGAATGCCATGGGCATCTAAATAAGACTTGAGTGTATGAGAGAAATATTCTTTAGCATCATCACTCCGTAGGATTTTAAGAGTACCACTAAACTGAGTTTGAATTTCAGCATGGAAGTTACGAAAATGAGAAAGTAACTCAAAACAACTTTTCATTAAATATAACAACGTAACACGTGAATAGTCATCGACAAATGTAACAAAATACCTAAACCCTCCTTTGGACTCAACAGGACATGGACCCCAAACATCAGAATGAACTAATTCATAAGGAGCACTAGCTCGTTTATTGACTCGAGGATACGAACTCAAACGATGAAATTTAGCAAACTGACATGACTCACAATCTAAAGAAGACAAATGTTGAAGTTGTGGACGAAGACTCTTCAACACAGAGATAGACGGATGACCCAAAACGATAATGCTCTTCAAAGGGAGACGACACGTTAGAGCATGTGATGGCCGTAGGTGTTTGTGGTTCAAAGATGTAAAGACTTCCAAATTCCCGCCCTTTACCAATAGTTTGTTTCGTTGTAAGATCCTGAAATAAGCAATAACCAGGAAAAAAGGAGACACAACAATGAAGATCACGATTGAGTTTACTGACTTAAATCAAATTAAACGAGAAATTTGGTAAATTTAAAACTGATGACAAAGAAATTGATTCAGTGAGATGGACAGTTCCTGATCCTAAAACAAGAGTGGAGGTTCCATCAGCTATAGTGACATTAGGTGAAGAGGTAGATGTACAAAGGTTAGAGAATAAACTAGGGTTACCTGTCATATGGTCTGTAGCACCAGAGTCAATGACCTATTTTGACGTGGAGGAAAGAAGGCATTTAGAAATGTTACCTGTCCCTGCGATGGTCGTAATGGGAGTAGAAGATGATGCCCTCAATGACTCTTGATACTGTTGAAATTTAGCAAACTCTGCAAAAATCGTAATTGACTTGTCAAGATTATCAGGAGTAGAGGCGACATGTGCAGAGGGTGATGGCATCCTCTGACCCTTATTCAACAATCTTCTGCATTCACATTTCGTATGGCCAAGTTTATGACAATAATAGCAAACACCACCTCCTGGATTTGATCTCCATGAATAGTAGTTGGATCCATTCAACTTGTGTTCAGTTACTTTTGACACAATAGGAACAATCTCAGACATTACTGGTTTCTTATCAGCCATTACCTCAAAAAATAGACACCGGACAGCAGAGAATCAAACCCTAATTTACCGAAGAGATGTCTTTACAAGTAGTGAGTATATCTATATATCCCAAACAAACACACCACCAAGAAGAACCAACAACATTGAGGAAACCCACAGAAGACGGACGAAAAACGACGGCGCACGCGCCTACACGTGCCGGCGCGTGGACGGACGACAAGATGGAATAGTCGGCGCGTGAGCCTCACGCGCTGGTCAGATGGAAACCGGACTTTAGGGTTTTGTAGATCGGCGGCTGGGCTCCTCGTTGTACTGGGTGGTATTGAAAAAAAACAGCTTTTTTTTTTTTCTTTTCCGGCTGCGGCGGCTAAAGACGACGAACGAATCGAAGACGGCGACTGTGAGCAAAAGTGTAAACTCACCTCTCCACAAAACCCTAGACGTATCACAAACGGGTTCTAAATTCTCAAACCCTAAGGTTCACAAAACCCTAAGTTTGTTTAGAGAGCTCTGATACCATGTAAAACTCTTAGGTTTGAGAAAGAGTCAGAATGCTCTATTCATTCACCAAAGATATGAATATATACAAGTGTACAACGCATGGAAAAGGAAAATAGCACAAAATATTTACAAGAATGGAAAACCCTAACTATAGAATTATAACACTTAGTAAGTTGCAAATTTGGTATCGTCGAAGTACTACATGGTTTGACTCCTAGTTCACCTGTCTCAGACAACAAATCAAATACGTATTTCTGTTGGGACAGGTAAATACCTTTCTTGTTTCTCATTACTTCAATACCCAAGAAATACTTCAATGGTCCCAAATCTTTGGTATGAAATTGACCTCGGAGAAAAGTTTTGAGAGAAGATGTTCCTGATACATCATTTCCAATGATAACGATATCATCAACATATAGAACAAGCAAAGTAATACCATTGTCAGATCGTCGATGGAATACAGAATGATCGGACGTACTTTTCTCATACCAAATCATTTGAGTGCTTGATTAAACTTACCAAACCATGCACGAGGATTTTGTTTCAGTGCATACAAAGATTTTCGAAAGCAACACACCTTATCATTCTCCCCTTGAGCAACAAACCCAGATGGTTGCTCCATATAGACTTTCTCTTGAAGATCACCGTTAAAAGATAGAAAATAGTGAATACTAAGTTTACGTGGAAAACCCTAGAACAGGGAGAAAAAACCACGATATAGAGTCTCTTTTTATTATTTTAACATAAAATAAAAGTTACAAGAGAAGCTATATTTATAGTCTCTAGCAAGCCCTAATACAAAAAAAAGGAAATAAACCTAGGGTAAAGTAAAATACTAAAATACCCTTGGTGCTATAAACTATCAACAAAATCCCTTGTTTCTAACACTCCCGCTCAAGTTGGGGCATAGATGTCAATCAGACCCAACTTGCTAACACATGATTTAAAACTTTGCCTGAGTAACCCTTTAGTGATGACATCAGCAATTTGTTGAATAGATGGAATATACGAAATACAAATACTGCCATTGTCTAGTTTCTCTTTTATAACGTATCTATCAATCTCCACATGTTTCATTCTATCATGTTGTATAGGATTATTACCTATGCTTATAGCCGCTTTATTATCACAATAGAGCTTCATAGATAAAACACTATCTTGGTGAAGATCAGATAGAACTTTCGACTAGATTTCTTCACTCCCAAACTCACAGCTCCGTATTCATCTTCAACACTGCTTCTAGCAACAACACTTTGCTTCTTACTTCTCCAAGTAACTAGGTTAGCCCACACAAAAGTACAGTATCCAGAGATAGATTTTTTTGTCAATAATTGATCCTGCCCAATCAGAGTAGGTATAAGCCTCAATGCATGTCCTTTCAGTTTTCCTGAACATCATACCTTTACCTGAAGAGCTTTTCAAATATCTCACTATCCGATTCACAGCTTCCATATGTTCTTTGTAGGGTGCCTACATAAACTGACAACATAGGAAATATTTGGTCTAGTGTGAGATAAGTAAATCAACTTTCCCACTAGACGCTGATACCTCTCTTTATCAACAGGAACTTTGTCAACAGAATCTCCTAGTTTTGCATTGAATTCAATAGGAGTGTCAGCAGGTCTACATCCAGTCATATCTGTTTCTTTTAACAGGTCAAGTATGGATTTCTATTGTTAGACAGAGATCCCTTCCCTTGATCTTGCCATCTCCATTTCAAGGAAATACTTTAGATTTCCTAGATCTTTAATCTCAAACTCATCAGCCATTTTCTTTTTTAGCTTGGTGATCTTAGCAGTATCATCTCCTGACAAGACAATATCATCTGCGTACACAATTAGAACATCAATTTTCCCAGATACTGACCTTTTTGTAAACATGTGATCAGAGTGTCCCTGAGTGGAACCTTGGGACTTAACAAAGGTAGTAAACCTGTCGAACCATGCTCCCGGAGATTGTTTCAAACCATACAAAGACTTCTTGAGTTTACAAACCTGGTGATCAAATTGAGCTTCAAAACCTGGGGAGGGCTCATATAAACCTCTTCTTCTAATTCACCATTCAAACGCATTTTTTACATCAAGTTGATGGAGAGGCCAATCTTTATTAACTGCAACAAAAAAAAGGACCCGACCCATGTTTAACTTCACTACAGGGGAGAAAGTCTCTGAATAATCTATTCCATAAGTTTGAATAAACCCTTTTGGTACAAGTCTGGCCTTGTACCTATCTAGAGTTCCATCTGATTTATACTTTATAGTGAACATCCACTTGCACCCAATTGTTTTATGCCCTTTAGGAAGAGCTACAAGGTCTCATGTATTATTCTTTTCAAGAACTCTCTTTCTTCCATGACGACAGTCTTCCACTCAGGAATTTTCATAGTCGTATGCATATTTTTCGGTATTGTTGCTGTATCAAGACTGGCAGTGAACGCCCTGAATCCAGAAGACAGATTACTGTAAGACAGAAAGCTATGCATGGGGTACTTGGTGCCTTTTCTCAGTGCAATGGGCATGTCAAAAGAGATATCATAATCCCTTGGTTTATCTGAATTCTCATATGTAATGAGATTTTGATTACATTTTTCAGCCTGAGGAAGAGTTTCACCCTCTTGTTTATTCTCTGGAACTAACATATTAGTCCTGTCATTCTCAGCTAAATCAACAATATCATCCTCAATACACAGATTAGTATTATTAGGGCCAAGAGTACCTTGAGCTTGTATTGGTTCAGATTCATGGACCGGATCCGGCGGAGTAGTAGGGGATACCATTTCCTTTTTGAGATTCTTCCTGTAGTAAGTTATCCAAGGGACTTGTTTAGTGGATAGAACGGTATCATGGCCACTCAGAATGGGTTCAGGAAGGTCAGTAGGGAATGAAGATGGGGTTGAAGATGTGGACCAGTTAGTCTTTTCACTAGTACACTCTCCCCTTGAAGATGACTAACGGGGAAGAAAGGTTTATCCTCAAGGAACGTTACATCCATGGAGATGAAGTATTTTTGGAAAGAAGGGTGGAAGCATTTATAACCTCGCTGGTGAAGGGGATACCCAACAAAGACACATTTTTTAGCATGAGGGGTAAACTTAGTTTGGTTAGAGTTATGACTATGGACAAGCAGTACACCTAAAAACCCGGAGAAGGACATCATGAATAAGCCGCGTGGTAGGGTATGACTCCTTGAGGCATTCAAGAGAGGTTTGGAGTTGGAGGACACGAGAAGACATTTGATTAATAAGATGAGCTGCAGTTAGAACTGCATCCCCCCATAAATAAGATGAAAGTGAAGTAGACAGCATGAGAGACCGTGCAACCTCGAGGAGGTGACAAATTTTCCTTTTAGCCACTCCATTCTGTTGAGGGGTATTGACACACGAGCTTTGAAGGACAATTCCTTTAGAGGGTAGAAAATCACGAAGGGTATGATTAAGGAACTCACGACCATTATCACTACGAAGAATAACAATTTTGTTGTTGAATTGAGTCTTAACAGTAGTGTAAAATTGTTGAAATATCGATGAAACCTCAGATTTATCAGTGAAGAGAAAAACCCATGTAAGACAGGTGTGATCTTCAATAAAGGTCACAAACCAACGTTTCCTCGACGAGGTGGTAATACTCGAGGGATCCCAAACATCACTATGGATAAGGATGAAGGGTTGAGAAAGTTTGTAAGGTTGAGATGGAAATGTGACCCTATGCTGTTTTGCACGAATGCACACATCACAAGGTAGAGTAGAGACATCGACTTTATTGAATAAATGAGGAAATAAATATTTCATATATTGAAAATTTGGGTGTCCAAGGCGAAAATGCCACAACATACAATCTTTCTCTGAAGTTGAAAAAGAAGAAGACAACAAACTAGTTCTATAACAGTTCCTAGAGGAAGCATTATCACAAGGAAATAGAGTTTCCTATTGTGCTGGGTAGTGCCAATCGTCTTTCCCGAGCTCAAGTTCTGAAAGAAACATTATTTGGTGAGAAGGCGACCTGACAATTCAGATCTTTAGTTGTCTTACTAATAGATAGTAAATTGTAAGATATTTTGGGTACATGCAACACATTCTGTAAAGTCAAACCATCAAAAGTAGAAATATGACCCTTGCCCGCAATAGGAGCAAAGGACCCATCTGCAATTCAAATCTTACCATTACCAACACTCAGAAGATATGATTTCTTACCATTTATGCTGATGAGATTTAAGGATTGAGAGATATCTGATTGAGCAATGACCCCAAGGGAAAAGACACTAGGGTCACTTTGGCAATTCACCTGAGGTTGTGATTGGGAAGCACTCGTAGATTCACTCATAAGAGCCCGACCAGGATTGGGCTTGTCATTTGGAGGACGTCTTCTACCATTCGGTGGTCTGCACTGATCTTTCGTATGCCAGGGTTTCTTGCAATGTTCACACACTGGGATTTGTTTCCCATTTTGCTTGTCACTATCAGAATCAGATAATTTTGCAGTGAAAGCAGCAGAATTAGCAGTAGATACAGTCGTGATGTTCATAGCATTGACTTTGTCTTCCTTTAGACGAACCTCAGAGCACACTTCTATAAGAGAAGGTATAGGTCTTTGTTTCAGTATACGTCCGTGCACTACATCGAACTTGGAGTTTAAACCAGCTAGGAAATCATAAACACGATCGACTTCTTCAATCTTGGAATGCTGGACACTCCACAAGGACGATCCAAGATAATTTCACGACAATGGTCCATCTCTTGCCATATTAGGGACAATTTGTTAAAGTATGAAGTGACATCCATCGCTCCTGTTTGCACGTCCCTTTTAGGGGGATCAAGTACCCTCGGCTCGAGACGCGTTCGTTGACAAAACCGTCGTAGGAATGGAGACCTTTCCCTCTCCCTATCGGTCAAGCTGCTTTGTCTCGAGCTTTGCTTTTTCATTTGCTGTGAAATTTCATTCCTTAGACTGATTTGTATGAGAGAACAAATCCAGCAGCGATGCGTTTGAATGAAAGTTTTTTTTTCTTTAGACCCGCTCCTTTTCTTCGTGAGCCTATTTATGCAGAGTGTAAATATGAGATGCATTCTGCCTCTTAGAATATAATTTCTGAATTGCATCCCAGATATCTCGAGCAATTGCAACATACAACGGTTTTCCTATCTGAGGTTCCATACTATTGATCAGCTGTGATCGAAGCAGGGAATCTTCTCCTTTCCAAATGCTCTCCTGAGGATCCCCTGGCCTAGGTCTTGTTATCTCATCAGTTAGATACCCAAACTTGTGATGCCCCCCAAGAGCCATTTTAATGGACTGAGACCAGGAGAAATAATTCTGACCATTCAACTTTTCTTCTGCAATTAACTTTGAGGAATTTCCCATAGATCCAAACAAATAGTTTGTAGTAGTTAAAACATGGAAAAAGGTTATCGGATTCTCTGGATACATGGGTAGATCGGAAGGAATGTTGGAATTCACTATACTGGAATTTAAGTTTGTGGAAGCACCTAGGGGTGCCTCAAGAGCAGCGATTTGTTGCTGAAAACTTACCTAAAGATTAGCCAACTGTTGTCGAACCATTACCAGAGATAAACCAATCGACCCTTGATGTTTATAACTAGGCGACACATGATGAGGAAGGCCCGATGGCTGTAGGTAGGTTGCTTGCGGCTGGAAGGGAAAGGAGCCGGGGATTCCCGATAGCTGTGAGGGGCTTGTTGCCGTGACAGGGGATTTACCTATGTGGTAGGCGGACGATTCACCAATCTCGGCTTCAAGGTGTATGTTTCGGCTTCTGGCAGCAAGGTTGGAGGGATAGATAGAGACGAAACTTGGTAACAAGGGAGGAATGCCGACGGCATTGTGAAAAAGGGCGGCAACGCTAGGATTTCCATCAAAGGGTTGTGGCGGTGCTAGAGTTGGACGGATATGCAAGGATTGAAGATACCGATCAATGGTGATTTGGACGGTAGTAGCAGCGGCAATGGCGGTAGTAGCGGCGGTGGTCGAAGGCCCCATCGACAGTTGTGGTGGAAGTGGGGCTGGTGCAGAACTAAGGTTATTTTGCACTGGTTGGTTTTCGCTGATGGTGGCTAGGGTTTCGTCATCATGCTCTAATACCATGTTAAAAGATAAAAAATAGAGAACACTAAGTTTACGTGGAAAACCCTAGAATAGGGAGAAAAAATCACGATAAAGAGTCACTTTTTATTATTTTAACATAAAATGAGAGTTACAAGGGAAGCTATATTTATAGGCTCTAGCAAGCCCTAATACAAAAAAAGAAAATAAACCTAGGGTAAAGTAAAATACTAAAATACCCTTGGGGCTATAAACTATCAACAAAGCCCCTTATTTTTAACAATCTCCATGAAAAAAAGCATTCTTAATGTCAAGTTGATGCAAAAGCTAATTGTGAGTAGCAACCATTGATATAAATAGTCGAATGGAAGTTAATTTGGCAATCGGAGAAAATGTATCAGAATAATCAGTCCCATAGATTTGGACATAACCTTTGGCAACAAGACGCGCTTTCAACCGAGCCATTGTTCCATTGGGATTGACCTTTATAGAAAACACTCATTTACACTCAATAGTCTTTTTTCCAGCCGAATGCAAAACGAGATCCCAAGTACTATTATCATCCAAAGTAGCCATCTCCTCAATCATTGTACTATGCCACTCTGGATGAGATAAAGCTTCATGAACAGAGTTAGAGATAGAGATGGAATCAAGAGATGTAATAAAGGAATAAGTGGGAGAAGACAATTGGTTATACGAAACAAACAAAGAAATGGAGTAAGTACAAGTGTGTTTATCGTTTTGAAGGGTAATGTGAAGATCATCACTTGGTCCCGGATCAAATATCGAAGAAGCCAGTGGTGGAGGACATGGGTCTGAAGGTGTTTGTGGAGGATGCTTGGAGTAGACTCGAGTAACCGGAGGGTCAGAAGTAAGAGGCATAGAGGAAGGTGGAGGAGAGGATAATGTAGAAGAGGTAATCTCATAGAGAAAAAGATGATCATCCCCCTCTAACATGGACTCGACGGTGATGGACAATAACAACGATAACCCTTTTGAACATGCGAATAGCCTAAGAAAATGCATTTCAAAGATTTTGGATCTAATTTGGTACGATTTGGTCGAATATCCCGAACAAAACAAACACAACCAAAGATCTTAGGGACAATAGGAAACAAAGATTTCATAGGAAATAGAGTACGATAGGGAATCTTTCCATTGTGGACAGAGAGACATTTTATTAATCAAGAAGCAAACAATGGACATAACATCAACCCAAAATTGCTTTGGAACATGCATCTGAAAGGATAAGGCGCGAGCTGTTTCCAAGAGGTCTGTTATTTCTTTCAACAACTCCATTTTGAGATGGAGTCTCTGCGCAAGAGGATTGATGAATGATGCCATGACCACATAAGTAAGATCTGAGTACATGAGAGAAATATTCACCAACATTATCAGTTTGCAAGGTTTTGATGAGACGTTAAATTGATTTCAAATCTCAACATGAAAAGCACAAAAATGAGACAATAACTCAGAACGATCTTTCATTAAATATAACCAAGTCACATGAGAATAATCATCAACAAAAGTAACAAAGTAACAAAAACCAGTTTAGGACATGACTGGACAAGGACCCCAAATATTAGAATGCTCAAAAGGAACCAGTTTATGAACTCTAGGACTAGAACTAAGACGATGAAATTTTGAAAACTGACACAAATCACAATTCAAAGACGACAAGGAACAAAATTCTGGATAAAGTTTCTTCAACACGAACAACGATGGATGACCCAAACGATAATGAACTTCAAACGGGGATGTAACTCCAGAGCAAGCTACAACTTTCGGTATCTGATGGTAAAAAATGTAAAGGCCCACCGACTCATGTCTTCTATCAATAATCTTCTTCGTCATACAATCTTGAAACAAGCAATAATGAGGAAAAAAAAACGAAATAAAACAGTTAAGGTCACGAGTAAGCTGGCTAATAGAAATTAAATTAAAAGGCAATTGAGGCAAATGTAATACAGAGGACAAAGAAAGTGATGGAGTGAGAGAAATGGTGTCGGATCCAAGAATAGTGGAGGTTGATTCATTTGCCAAAGTGATAGACGGAGATGAGACAGGGGATAGAGGCATAGAAAATAAGTTAGGAGACAGGGGATAGAGGCATAGAAAATAAGTTAGAATTACCTGTCATATGAGCGGTGGCACTAGAGTCTATGACCCATTTGGTAAATGAAGAAAGAAGACATTTCGTATTACCTGTCTCGACAATCGTGGCAATAGGATTTGATGAAGAAGATGCCTGCAAGGTTTCCTAGAATATTTGAAATTTAGCAAAGTCGTCAGTAGAGATGGTAACAGACTTCTTAGCCATATCATTGGTGGAAGCTATCTGAGCATGTTTAGATCGTTGAGTCCTATACAACAACTTTCGACAACGATTTCCTGAGAATTTAATCTTCGATTATCAAAACTAGGCTTCTGAAATTGTTAGTCATCCCTGAAGTACCTTGGGAGTTATTATTATTCTTACTCATAAGAGCATTGTTGGGTTGAGAAACAGGTAAACCGGATTGGGAACTCTCAATACGAAGAATACGAGTGAAGGTTTTTTCTAATGACAAAATTTCAGAATGAGAAAAAATCTGTGTTTTAGCCATTCCAAACTCAGGTAAAATTCCATTAAAAAAATATCATAACAGCTATCTTTTCTCGCTGAGCTTGTTCAGCCTTAACATCGAGGCTAAATAGCAGTAGTAAAGCAAGTTCGACAACTGTCTTTGTAAGTCTCATTAAGTAACTTGTAATAGATTTTGCTTTCTGTTCAGCTCGAAAGAATTGCATACAGATATCAAACATTTGATGAACGTGTTCTTTTCCAGAGTATTGAAATTCTAAGAATTCTAAGAGTTCTTAACGATCTACCAAACCAACAATCTCACTTTCGATAGAATTCTTAATCTGAAGATAAAGTTGCGTGTCATCGTGAAACCAAGCTTTTTTTTTTAATCATCTTTTGGTGGCTCCTCAATCACATGATCATCCATATCTATACTAAGCAAATAAAATTGAATTGTCAGACGCCAATCATAGTAATTCGATCCATTTAACTTATGTTCAATTATCTTCGATGCTAGGGAAATTACATTAGATACTACCATATGCTTTACTTCATCCATTATGAGCTAATAAACAGTGTGTAGATCTCACGAGCGGAAAGAGCAAATCATAATTGAAATAAAAGATGACCCAAAGAACAAAGCAATAACAAATCCTAAGCACAAAAGGGTATTTTTCCAAATAACTCACAACGGAGTAGATTTCAATGGAACCAAATGAACAGAACAATAAAAAAAGATGAGCCAAGAAGAACCCAACTGACGGAATGTGGAGAGGTTGTTCCCGGCACGTGAACCTCACACGTGACCGTTCTTGGCAACTGATGACGGCAAGCTAGAGGGGACAGTGACGACGCTTCTCCTGGATGGGTGGTATAGACAAAGGGTCACTCAAACTTGATGAATCAACTCAAACCCTAACCTTGTGAGAAGCGTAAACCCTAACGTAGCTGTCAAATGAATATTCTAACCCTAGACTGCTCTGATACTACATTCTCAATAGTTTTAGAGAGAAATAGTGATCTTATTATTTAAACAACATATATATATATATATATGTATAGGTGTTGAAATTAGGGTTTTGCGTTCTAGGTGCAATTTTGTCTTTTTCATTGTACCCAGGGTTTCCCTGTTCTCTATTTAAGCTGTTGGTCTACAGTATTCCATTGTATCAGTTTTCTAATAATAATCCCTTTATCTTGTGGTTTTTTCCCTAATTAGGGTTTTCCACGTAAATCCTTGGTGTGCTATTTTCTTTTTCCTACTCTTTTTTCATCATGGTATCTGAGCATTGAGACGAAACCCTGGCCACCATTGAGGAAAATCCAATAGGAGAATACCAAACTAATAACCTAGATATAACCAAATATTATCCAAAAAGCCATTGACAGGTACTTCCAAACCCTACTTCCCCACTTCCGTGAAGACCAGCCGCTGCCGCCCTACCCACTGTCGGCCATCTCCTTCGCAGACCCAACAACCAATCGCTAGACCCAGCAATCGGCGACCAGCGAACCAGTCGCTACCCACCCGATCCAGTCGTGCACAGATGAAGACAACAGCGAACCAGTCGATCCATACCCGGTTCGGATGCACGCAGACGAGGTCGACCAGCGGCCGGCCACTCGAATCTGATCCAACAGATCTTAGACGGTGTCGATCGATGCCTTGGAGCCCATATCTGATATACCCACCGGCGACAGGACCAGATCTGTGATGCCCAGCACCGATTTTCGTTCGTTGGAGCCCCGATTTGCTATCCCCACTGCCGACCGGTCCAGAACCATGATGCCCAGCGCCGATCAGTCAAGTTTCCGTCCGTTGGGTGTGCTGTCGGCCTTCTCCTCTCAGATCGGTGCCTCATCTCAACCTATGTCGCACCAAAGGACAGATGGGAGAACTATGGGTATTTTCCAGCCGGGTATGAGCAACCGAACAGGGCAGTTTTCGCCGATCACGGATGAGTTTGGAGGGGGTGAGTCTTCGTCATACCACCAGGACCAAGGAAATATAAACAAGATCAGGTTACCCAGTTGCAGTTGCAGATCAATCGACAGACCGAGATGTTTCAGAGCTTGCTGCTATTTGAGAAGCCCTGGGATCGACGTCCAAGATCCAACCATACCCTGGGAACTCGGTAACTTTGTTCCCTACTTACCCCTAAAATTTATGTTCTAGAACTATAGGCAATTCTTCTAGAATTATTATAGGAGAAAAGTTGAATGGTGATAATTACTTCTCTTGGTCTCAATCTATTAAAATGGCCCTGGAGGGCCGTCATAAATTTGGATATCTAACAGGTAAAATACCAAAACCAAGGATCGGTGATCCTCAAGAGTGAATGTGGAAAGGAGAGGATTCTTTGTTGAGGTCAATTTTGATTGGAAGTATGGAACCTCAGGTTGGGAAACCTTTATTGTATGCAGCTACAGCCTGTGATATTTGGGAGGTAGCCCAGAAACTCTGCTCCAGGAGACAGAATGCCTCACAGTTATATACTCTACGTAAGTAGGTCCATGAATACAAACAGGGAACGATGGACATTACTGTTTACTTTAACAAGCTATCTCTGTTGTGGCAAGAGATGGATTTGTGCTGTGAGATGATTTGGAACTGTCCGTGTGGAGGAGTGTTACATTATCAGTCTGAAGAAACGGATCGTGTATGACTTTCTTGCAGGACTCAATTCTAAATTTGATACAGTGCGCAGTCGTATATTGGGGACCAGACCTATACCGTCCCTAATGGAAGTCTGTTCTAAAGTTCGCCTGGAGGAAGATAGGTTGAGGGCCATGAACAGGACACTTGTAACACCAACAAATTCCGCTGCTTTCAAAACATCAGGCCCTGTACAAGATAAACAGAACAGTAAGCTGCCCCTAGTGTGCGAACATTGCAAAAAACCTTGGCACACTAAAGATCAGTGCTGGAAACTCCACGGCCGACCGCCTAATGGTAAGAAACAACAGCCAAGTCGGGCTCTCGTAGGTGAATCTGTTACTGAAGATACTCAGAGTCAGAACCAGGAAACTACTCAGAACACTACTACAGTGGGTGTAAGTACAATTGCCCATATAGGTACTTTTCAATCTTTTGGTCTTGTGAGTATAACTGGTAATAAACCGTGGATATTAGACTCAGGAGCCACAAATCACCTCACTGGTTCTTCTGATCAATTTTTATCTTATCAACCTGGTGTTGGAAATGAAAGAATCAGAATAGCAAATGGGTCCTTTGCTCTTGTTGCTGGAAAAGGACGGGTGTCACCCTTTGCCGGCTTAATACTCCAAGATGTGTTGCATGTGCCAAAAGTGTCTTACAATATGTTATCTATTAGTAAACTAACAAGAGATTTGAAGTGTCGTGTTAGTTTCTCACCTGATGATGTTGTTTTTCAAGATCTGACCTCGGGGAGGATGATTGGCACTGCCCGGCATGATAGGGGACTCTATTTCCTTACTGAAGAGGCTTCCTTTAGGCTATGTGATAGGACTAGTTTGTTTTCTTCTCATTTTTCCATTTATGAAACTGATTATATGTTGTGGCATTATCGTCTTGGCCATCCTAATTTCTAGTATATGAACTATTTGTTTTCTCATCTTTTTCGCAATATTAATATTTCTAAATTGAAATGTGACGTGTGTGTCCAGGCAAAACAACCTTGTGTTACTTTCTCTTCTTAGCCCTATAAGCCCTCTAAACCGTTTACTCTATTCCATAGCGATGTCTGGGGTCCTTCACCAGTCACTACCATAACTGGGAAGCGTTGGTTTGTAACCTTTATTGACGATCATACTCGTCTAACTTGGGTTTTCCTTCTGACAGATAAATCAGAAGTCACTTCAGTTTTCCAACAATTTTACAATTCCATAGAAACCCAGTTCAACGCTAGAATCACTATTCTCAGGAGTGATAATGGTCGAGAATACCTTAGTAACACCTTACGAGAATTCCTTATCTCCAAAGGTGTTGTCCATCAGAGTTCCTGTGCGTACACTCCTCAACAAAATGGAGTGGCCGAACGGAAAAACCGTCACTTGGTCGAAGTTGCCCGCTCTCTTATGTTGTCAACCTCTCTTCCCTCTTATTTGTGGGGTGCTATCTTGACAGCAGCCCATCTAATAAACCGCATGCCATCCCGGGTCCTAAAATTCCAAACCCTATCAGATTTCTTCAAAGAGTCTTACCCCAACTCCAAACTTCTTTCTGATGTACCCCTTCGTGTCTTTGGCTCTGTGGTGTTCGTCCATACACATGGACCTAATCGTACCATGTTTACCCCTCAGGCACAGAAATGCGTTTTTGTAGGGTACCCTCTACATCAGCCTTACCTGAACCTGAACCCATCCTTGATGTCAGTGTCAGTACCAACGCACCTATCCTCCCAACTGAACAAGTCCCTTGGATCACATACTATAGAAAGAATCTTAGGAAGGAAATAGCGCCACCTGTTATCTCTCTAACTCCAGTTCATGAGTCTGAACAGAGATCAGTTCCAGGTACTATTAGTCCTATTCCTGATCATGATAATAAATGTGATAACACTGATGCTTGTGTTGAAAATGTTGAGAGCAAAAGCAGGGAAGATAATGCCAGCAGGGATGTGATTGAGGTTGATGATGGTGCAGAGACAGATGAGTGTGTGACTTTTGAGGACATGGTAGAACTTGGAAAAGAAGCTTCTCTTGTTCCCGCTGGAAAAAATGTTGAGAGTGGGAAAATAATAGAACTGGAGGGAGAATGCAGTATGTCAGAAGAAAATAAAGATAGAGATGAATCCCTTGATCTTTCGATTGTCCTAAGGAAAGGTACGAGATCATGTAATAAATATTCGTTGCAAAGTTACTTGTCCTATAGTAATTTATCTCTTGAGTTCAAGGCCCTCACTACAAGCCTAGACACAATGGTGGTACCAAACAGTATACACACAGCATTGGAAAGTCTTGAATGGAGAGCAGCAGTTATGGAAGAAATGAAAGCTCTCGAGAAAAATCATACGTGGGATCAAGTCAATCTTCCAAATGGTCATAAAGCAGTCGGATGTAAATGAGTATTCACAATAAAGTATAAGCCCGATGGAACTGTTGACAGATACAAAGCCAGATTAGTGGCTAGGGGTTTTACTGAGACGTTTGGGGTTGATTATTCAAAGACCTTTTCGCCAGTTGCAAAGCTAAATACTGTTTGGGTCCTCCTTTCTATTGCAATTAATAAGGATTGGCCCCTTCACCAGCTTGATGTGAAGAATGCTTTTCTTAATGGAGAACTGGAGGAAGAAGTCTATATGAGTCTCCCCAGGATTTGAGAAACAGTTTGATCACCGAGTTTGTAGATTGAGAAAGTCCTTATATGGGCTAAAACAGTCACCAAGGACTTGGTTTGGCAGATTTACTATGTTTGTAAAGTCTCAAGGATATAAACAGGGTCATTTTGATCATACTCTGTTTACTAAAAGGTCTGTATCTGGAAAAATCGCAGTTTTGATTGTTTATGTTGATGACATTGTTATTTCAGGTGATGATACCTCAGAGATTGACCGATTGAAGGCAAAGATGGCTGAGGAATTCGAGATCAAGGTCCTTGGAAAACTAAGATACTTCCTCGGAATGGAAGTAGCTCGATCAAGAGAAGGAATTTCAGTTTCCCAACAGAAGTATACTCTGGACCTGCTCAAGGAAACAGGTATGACGGGGTGCAAACCAGTTGATACTCCTATAGAAGCCAATGCAAAGTTATGTAATATGAGTAAAGGTGTTCCAGTGAGCAAAGAAAGATATCAGCGACTTGTTGGGAAATTAATATATCTGTCTCATACTAGACCCAACATCTCTTACGCAGTAAGTATGGTAAGTCAGTTCATGCAGTCACCATACGAAGAACACATGAGGGTAGTAGAGTGCATTTTGAGATATCTGAAAACTTCTCCAGGGAAAGGCTTGATGTTCAGGAAAACTGAAAAACGTTGTATCGAAGCTTACACCGATGCTGATTGGGCAGGATTTGTAGTAGACAGAAAATTAACATCAGGATACTGTACCTTTGTGTGGGGCAATCTTGTTACATGGAGAAGTAAAAAACAAGGTGTTGTTGCCAGAAGCAGTGCTGAGGCAGAATACAGGACCATGAGTTTGGGAATCTGTGAAGAGATTTGGCTTGAAAAGGTCTTGAAAGACCTTGATCAAGAGCATACCAGTCCAATGAAACTCTACTGTGATAATAAAGCAGCCATAAGCATAGCAAACAACCCTGTTCAACATGACAGAACAAAGCATGTGGAGATTGATGACCGACACTTTATCAAGGAAAGACTCGATAGTGGCAACATTTGTGTTCCTTATATTCCCTCCAATCAACAAATTGCAGATGTCCTAACAGAGGGGCTTTCCAGACAGTTGTTTGACGCATGTGTAAGCAAGTTGGGACTTATTGACATCTACGCCCCAACTTGAGGGGGAGTGTTGAAATTAGGGTTTTGCGCTCTAAGGGCAATTTTGTCTTTTTCATTGTATCCTGGGGTTTCCCTGTTCTCTATTTAAGCTGTTGGTCTACTGTATTCCATTGTATCAGTTTTCTAATAATAATCCCTTTATTCCGTGGTTTTTTCCTTAATTAGGGTTTTCCACGTAAATCCTTGGTGTGCTATTTTCTTTTTCCTACTCTTTTTTCATCAATAGGCAACTAAGAAACCCTAATCTAGGAGATATAAAGTTACAATAAAGGATAACTAATCATAATTAAACTACAAATACCTATTATAACATAAAGAATGTAACCTTTTTAGGTAGGGGACCTTTCCAGATGTTTCTGTAAAGTGCTGCATTTTGAAGATCCCGGTAGAAGCAAGATGGTGGGTGAAGGAGCTGGTAGTAAATTTGCCAGACTTGTCAAGGTTCCATTTCCAAGTATAACCAATTGTGGGCCTATCTGCGGACTGCAGTAACGGGATAAAATTGCCCACTCGAGAATCTCAGCTTCATTGAGAATACATCTCACTCTAAGGTTCCAAGACTCACTTTTTCGATTCTAGCATTGAGCTATGGATGCCTTCTTTTGAGAGGTGAGAGCAAAAAGCCTAGGAAAAGCATTTTTAATGGGGGAAGTTCCCACCCAGTTGTCCATCCAAAATGATGTAGATTCACCATTGCCAATGACTTTGACAGTATTCTTTTGTATAATCCTAGCCTGTTTAATAATGTTAGACCAAGGGCCTTTTGATAGTTTGATGGTGCGTTGTTGTGGAAGAAAGGGGGATCCATAATTTGCATCAATAAGGCGTCTCCAGAGGGCCTCCATTATCTCCAAATCCGCTTTGCCAATAGGCTGTGGTTCTTTTGTTTAATGTCTGTCAGACCATTGGCCCCCTCCATGATAGAAAGCTGTACTTTTTGCCATTTTATAGAATGCATACCTTTTTTTCCCTTGTGACCGCTCCACAGAAAGTTTGTATATAGTTTCTCAACGTGGGCAGCAGCCTTGGATGAAACCTTGAAGAGTGAGAGGTAGTATGTGGGAAGATTATTTAATATGGCTTGGATCAATGTGAGACAACCACCCTAGAGATATTGATACCACACCAGTTTTTTCAGTCGCCTCTCAATCTTCTCAATTATGGGATCCCAAAATGAAGTTGTAAATGACTTACCATGGAGGGCAAGCCTGAGGTATGAAGCTGGCCAAGTGCCAGCCTTGCAACCAAAAGCTCCAGCCAAAGATTGGACCATGCTACTGTCTATGTTTATACCGAAGAACTCAGATTTGGAGTGATTAGTGCCCAACCCAAAAGCCGTTTTAAAGGACTGAATGATCTCAAATAATCTATTGAACTTTTCAACGTTTGGTGAAGAGAAGAAGGTTGTGTTGTCTGCAAATTGTAAGTGGTTTATTGTAAGGCTCGAGTTACGGATGCTAGAACCATCAATGATGTTTGTGTTGATCCCCTTAAGGAGCATCCTACCAAGGCAATCCACCAACAAGGTGAATGAAAAAGGAGAAAGTGGGTCCTCTTGCTTTAGACCACGATTGGCTTGAAATTTGCCCTTAGGTCTTCCATTGGAGAAGTTTGTTGTAGAGATACACCCGAGCATCCTACCAAGGCAATCCACCAACAAGGTGAATGAAAAAGGAGAAAGTGGGTCCTCTTGCTTTAGACCACGATTGGCTTGAAATTTGCCCTTAGGTCTTCCATTGGAGAAGTTTGTTGTAGAGATACACCCGAGCATCCTACCAAGGCAATCCACCAACAAGGTGAATGAAAAAGGAGAAAGTGGGTCCTCTTGCTTTAGACCACGATTGGCTTGAAATTTGCCCTTAGGTCTTCCATTTATAATAATGGAGAAGTTTGTTGTAGAGATACACCCCTTTATCCATCTTCTCCATGTGTTGCCTAAACCTTTTGCAGCCAATATGTTATCCATAAATTCTCAGTCCACTACATCAATGCTTTCTCAATATCGAGCTTTATCACAACACCTTTCTTTTTGACACTTGAATAGTAGTCAATCATCTCATTGGCAACTAGGGAAGCACCAATGATCTATTGATCTGCCTCAAATGCAAATTAGTTCATGGAGACAGTATGTGGTAACACTTTCTTATGCTTTTCAGATAGCACTCGAGCAATGACATTGTATAGGCATCTAGTAAGACTGATAGGTCTATAATCTCCAACCGATTGGCATTGATCTTCTTTGGAATCAAACAAATATAAGTCCCATTCAGAGTGGTCAGATTTGTGTTGACAACGCCCTTCTCAAAAAAGTCTTGGAACATCCTTTAATATCGGGTTTCAGGATGTTCTAATGCTTTTTAAAGAATTTAGAGGTGTATCTGCGAAACCATGAAAATGTTCAAATGTTGATCAAGTATTCAAAAGCATTAAGAACAGTCATGCTAGAAAGAATAATGTAAATCGACATTCAAGATCCACAAAAGTGTTTAGTAATAAACCAAAGAATTCATCTCACCCTAGAACAGTGAAAGATCAGCCTAACATGGCTTCCACAGGTAGAACCTAAGAAGCACGGATATGGATACGAGACACAGATACGATACGACACCGACACAACGACACGCCATTTTTAAAAATTTAGGACATGGACACGACAATGACACATTTATTAGAATATATGTTTTCAAAAATATATATCATTTTTAAACCATAAGGAAATTCAAAGTCAGTGAGTTTGTTCATTTCTATGCTTAAAAAATTAGTTTGATGTGTTTTACTCTCATTTTTTCTTATTTTTGTCATACATGTGTTAACTTAGTATATGTAAGAAGTGTTTGATGCATGTCTATCAAATGTTGGTCCTATTTTGAATTTGTACAACTAGTGTCTAACACATGTATTGCAATTACAAGTGTCCGATATGTGTTCAACAAGCGTCGAAGTGTCCAAGTGTCAAGACACATATCGGACACGGACACGCTGGCCAAACTAAAGTGTCCATGCTTCTTAATAGAACAAACATTAGAATGCGAAGTTATAAAGAACAAAGATACAAAAGGGAAAGAAGGCATTATTCGGGTTCCAATCAACTTCGGCACCAAGGACCCTTCGAAATGTGCTCAGAACTCTCTCTCTCTAGGCCCCAAAAACTCCAAAACCCGATACCATGGCCGGCAGGAAGCCCTAGATTAAATAACCAAAATTTTTCTAAAATACAATTTCTTTCCAAAAATAGACGGGTCACGATGCTCTCTTACTGTGCTACAGTGCCGTAGTGGTTTTTCCACTGAGCCTTTGTTCTTCTAATGCGGCGCTGCAATGCCACCCCATAGCCCCACCCAAATCTGTGCTCTCAGGTCGGGGCACCGCGCCTAGCGTCGTGGAGCATTGGGGCACCCTTTTTGGGCTATTTGGCCTTCTTTTCTTCCCTACTTTGGAGTTTTGGCCCCTTCTTAACTTTATTGGGCAGAATTGGTCCCTTTTTACTTTCTTGAACTCCAAATCTTGTTCTTTTGCTCAAACCTTGAAAAATACTACCAAACGACATCAAATCTAACAATATTAAGCATAAACAACTCAAAATAAAAGACAAATAAAAGCACTTTTCAGGTGCTTTTGAGCCAACAAACAAATCGAGCTGAACCAAACTTTGAATGTAATTTAGCCAAAAACCCAAGAACCACAAAAGAAAATTGAAAGGACTGTTGGATTGCCAAAATGCCGAGAGGACGAAGAAGAAGAAGCCAACAACAATGAAAAACTGAGACTAAGATGCATGGATACAATACGACACAGACACGGCTACACATCATTTTTTAAAAACCTACGACATAGTACGACAAAGACACGTTTATTAAAATATACATTTTTGGAATATTAGAAAATATATATCATTGTTATACCAAAAGAAAATTAAAAAATGAATTGGTTGATTCATTTATATGTTTAAAAAATTTAGTTTATTGTATTTCACACTCAATATTATTGTCATATACATATCATTTTCGTCTACTCAACAAGTGTTCTATCGATGTCTTTGCACTAGCAAGTGTCTGATACGTGTTCAACAAGTGTAAAGTGTCCAAGTATCCAACATGTGTTCGACATGGACACACTAGAATAAACAAATAAAAATCCATTTGTTGGGAACAAAAATTTTGCCAACAGCAACAACAAAAACGAGTCAACCACTCCCAAAGTCCATAAAAACATGATAAATGTAGCATCAAGATTAAATCTTAACTTGAGGAGACAAAGGAGGAATTTCTTTCATTTGTAATCCACATACCTTTACTAAAGATGAGAACTTTGGAGGAACTGAGTTGGTCTTTGCAATTGGTGATAAAGATTGATGATCTTTAATTGAATGATCTTGGATGTCAACCGAGGATATATTTTCAAAATCATTTGCAAAAGAATCAGTAGCATGAAGATCTTCAATTTGTGTTTACTCTAAATATGTTTCTGTCTCTACGCTGCCAAATTAATTTCAGATTCACCTTTAAAAGCAATATCATTCACATGAAAAGGGAGGAAAATTTTCTTAGGAGGAGAAGAACTAATAACACCTTTAATTAATTTCAGATTTACCTTCAGAATCATTATGGTTAGGATTTATTGTTATGGATTTATTATTATGGATTGGAGCCTCTTTTGTATAGTTAGTTGGCTTCTTGTGTCGGCTGCTTGTTTTAATCCCTGTGGACCTTTTGTTTTGTGTTGTTTCCATTCTTCTCAATGAATAAACTCTATTAATTTGATGATACTTGTTCTATTTTTGTTTTCATAAAGGCCTTTTGTGCTTTAATTTGAACCCTGTTGGGTAAATGGATGATCAATGGGTGATTGTACTGCTGTTGAAGTCGCCACAATGACGTCCATTTTTGTGCCTGTGACTAGTGGATGTCAGAATACAAAGTCCAGATCTACAATTATATTATGGGATTGTTCTTGTTCGAAGTATCCTAACTCTGATATGGATTTGCAGGTTTTTGTAGCACTTCTTAGAACTTGTCAACCAGAAAATAAAATGTTGGTCAAGCAGGCCCTTGATATACTAATGCCAGCCCTTCCACGAAGATTGCCTCTTGGCGACTCTCGGATGCCAATTTGGATTAGATATACCAAGAAAATACTAGTTGAGGAGGGCCACTCAATTCCTAATTTGATTCATATTTTCCAACTCATTGTGCGACATTCAGATCTCTTCTACAGTTGTAGAGCTCAATTTGTTCCACAGATGGTGAATTCTCTCAGTCGTCTAGGTTTGCCATATAATACTACAGCAGAAAATAGGAGACTTGCAATTGATCTTGCCGGGTTGGTGGTTGGTTGGGAACGACAAAGACAAAATGAAATGAAGCATGTAACTGAAAGTGATGTCCCTAGCCACAGCAATGATGGATTAACTTCATGTCCTCCTGGCGCTGATCCCAAGCGTTTGGTTGATGGTTCTACATTCCCTGAAGATTCAACCAAGCGAGTCAAGGTTGAACCTGGTCTTCAATCTCTCTGTGTCATGTCTCCTGGTGGTGCATCATCAATGCCAAATATAGAGACCCCTGGGTCAACAACACAACCTGATGAAGAATTTAAACCAAACGCTGCAATGGAGGAAATGATTATAAATTTTCTAATAAGGGTAAGCACACATAATTTTGTTCTTTCATGTATCATTAATTCACCAGTGCTGCTTCAATTATTGTCATTGTAACTTTGTAGTTCCCTTGCCTCAGTTCTTCTTTTCATAAAGTAATGTTCAGTTCAGTTAATAGTGGTAGACCCATTTTCATTGTCTGGTCTTCAAGCTATTGGCTATTTAATTCGCTATAATACTTTATGTAGGTAAAAGATGTCAATGAACTGAAACTAGAACAATATCATTTGCCGAGTATTATGGAAATGCCATCTTTGTAGTGCATGATCTTGTTTTGAATTGATCATCTTTGGATATCTTTATTAGGTTTTTTAACAGTTATACCTTTTATGGATAAAGGTTGCATTGGTGATAGAGCCTAAGGACAAGGAGGCAACTGCAATGTATAAGCAAGCATTAGAGCTTCTCTCACAGGCTCTGGAGGTGTGGCCAAATGCTAATGTGAAATTCAATTATCTGGAGAAGTTGCTCAGTAGCATCCAGCCATCTCAGTCCAAGGACCCTTCCACTGCTCTTGCACAGGGCTTGGATGTAATGAACAAAGTCTTAGAGAAGCAGCCACATCTGTTTGTCAGAAATAATATCAATCAGATATCTCAAGTATGTTGCTGAGCCCTTTATTGTCCCAATAACGTAGCATTTACTTTAATTAAATTAAGATCACGTCTCTTATCTTCTTGGACAGATTCTAGAACCATGTTTTAAGCACAAGATGTTAGATGCTGGAAAATCATTATGTTCCCTGTTAAGAATGGTATTTGTGGCTTATCCTTTGGAAGGGGTCACAACACCACCAGATGTGAAGTTGCTGTATCAGAAAGTTGACGAACTAATAAAAAATCACATTAATAATCTAACTGCCCCTCAAACATCTTCTGAGGATAACACTGCTTCTTCCATTAGCTTTGTCCTGCTTGTAATTAAAACTTTGACGGAGGTGCAGAAGAACCTAATTGATCCGTATAACCTAGGTCGTATTCTTCAGCGGCTAGCACGAGATATGGGATCGTCAGCAGGTTCTCATTTGAGACAAGTATGAAAGCATCACTTTTTCATTCTCTATTAAGATACACTACTTGTCCTTTACAGCGTTTTAATCTTTCCACACCAAGAATACCTGATCTTACATTGATTATGTTTTCTTCATGCGTGAGGTTGCCTCATTTGGACCATTAAATTGGGTGTCTATTGGTTTTCCCTTTTTTTGTGCTATTGAAAATTACAAACAATTAATGTTCTGGTACTGAATAGATCTTATCCCGTGCATTTGTCACTTTTTTCACTAATTCAATAAGAGAAAAGAATATTTTTTTTTGCCTGCTGTGTTTTGGTCTTTATACAGTATGCTCTCATTCAAAATATGGTTTATTTTTCTTTGCCATTTTCGAGGTTGCAGAAGCATGGTTGAAGGGTCATTAAATTTTCTTGGGATATTTTCTGTTTATATTATAAATTGAAGTCGTAGGGAGAAATAAAAGATGGCCTACGTAATTTCTTCAGGGGGAATGTTGTCCAGTCTTATATTTACAACTCACTTGACACATTACCTCCTGGACCTCAACCTGAGGTTTATGTAGAAAGACTCTTTTGGATGAAGCGGGTCTATTTACTTTAGGCAATTAAGATAATGGTACAAAATAAATAAAGGTTATACAAAAATAAATCTCTTGCATTAGGGAGAAAAAAGGAGAGAGAGAAAAAGATTCTATCTTGTAGAAGTCAGAATTTTATTGCTATAACCGTCAGGTATCTCTTCATTAACTCACTCACTATTTGTTTGCTGTAAATTTTGTTTTCTACATAACGTATTCCTTTATAATTTATTGGTTGGAGAGCCCTTCTTTTGGCTTGGGTTCTCCTAGTCATTATTCCTATACTTGTAGTTTTTGTGAAATATGGATATTTCTTTTGAAAATTTAAAAATACGTTGAGCTTATGATTTTGATGTTATTTGGTACATCTTGAATTATCTTTCTACCTATAGTGTAAACTACATTTCTATTATATACTCATGATTAACATCAAGCGTTACATTGAAAAGTTTATCTTCATCATCATCAGGGTCAAAGGATGGATCCCGATTCAGCAGTAACTTCTTCTCGTCAAAGTGCTGATGTCGGAACAGTCATCTCCAATTTGAAATCTGTTTTGAAACTCATTAATGAAAGAGTCATGCTTGTTCCTGAGTGCAAGCGTTCTGTAACTCAAATCATGAATTCGCTGTTGTCAGAAAAAGGCACTGATGCCAGTGTGCTGCTCTGCATACTTGATGTGATAAAGGGGTGGATTGAGGATGACTTCAGTAAAATGGGCCCTTCTGTCTCATCCAGTTCTTTTCTTGCTCCTAAGGAAATTGTCTCTTTTCTTCAGAAGCTATCACAAGTGGATAAGCAAAACTTCTCTTCCAGTGCTGCAGAAGAGTGGGATGGAAAATATCTACAGCTCCTTTATGAAATTTGTGCTGATTCAAATAAGTGAGTGCTAAATTTTCTTTTTAAACTTTCCTGCGCTCGGATGAAGTTATAACAATATAATTTTTTTTCTATCTAGATATCCCATGGCTCTGCGTCAAGAAGTATTTCAGAAGGTTGAACGTCAGTTCATGCTGGGTCTGAGGGCAAGAGATCCTGAAATTAGGAAAAAATTCTTCACACTATATCATGAATCTCTTGGGAAAACATTGTTTATAAGGCTCCAATACATCATCCAGGTGCAGGACTGGGAAGCTTTAAGTGATGTATTCTGGCTCAAACAGGGCCTTGATCTCCTTTTGGCAGTGTTAGTTGAGGATAAGCCTATAACCCTTGCCCCGAACTCTGCAAGGTTACCACCTCTTCTTGTATCTGGTCATGTTGCAGATTCCTCTGTGGTGCAGCACCCGGTTATTGATGCTCAAGAGGGTATTGAGGATGCCCCTTTAACATTTGATTCCCTTGTTCTTAAGCATTCACAATTTTTAAATCGGATGAGTAAACTTCAGGTAATTGAATGTCTTGCTCATTGGGAACTAATTATTATTCTATCACTTGTTCTTGTCTCTGGTTATCCATAAAAAATATTACCATTCACTGGTTACTATTGTTGTTTAACTGATACTGCAGTTGTTGGTTTGAAGAATTTTGGTAGACTAGTCTTTTCCAATGTAGAGGAGTTTAACACGTTTTACTCTGTAGGTGGCTGATCTTATTATTCCATTGAGAGAATTGGCCCATACTGATGCAAATGTTGCGTATCATCTATGGGTGTTGGTCTTCCCTATTGTCTGGGTAACATTGCACAAGGAAGAGCAGGTGGCACTGGCCAAACCAATGATTGGCCTCTTGTCAAAGGATTATCACAAGAGACAGCAAGCAAGCAGACCGAATGTTGTGCAGGCACTTCTAGAAGGGCTCCAGCTGAGTCATCCTCAGCCTCGGATGCCTAGTGAGCTCATTAAATATATTGGCAAGACTTACAACGCATGGCATATAGCACTGGCTCTTCTGGAAAGTCATGTTATGTTGTTCATGAATGAGACAAAATGTGCCGAGTCTCTAGCTGAGCTATACCGCTTACTCAATGAGGAAGATATGAGGTGTGGACTGTGGAAGAGGAAGGCAAACACAGCAGAAACTAAAGCTGGACTTTCATTAGTTCAGCATGGTTACTGGCAGCGTGCTCAAAGCCTTTTTTATCAATCAATGGTTAAAGCAACCCAAGGTACATATAATAACACTGTACCGAAGGCTGAGATGTGTCTTTGGGAAGAACAATGGCTTTGCTGTGCTAGTCAACTTAGTCAATGGGACGCTTTGGCGGATTTTGGGAAGAGCATTGAAAATTACGAAATACTGCTTGACAGTCTATGGAAAGTGCCTGATTGGACATACATGAAAGAGCATGTTATACCAAAAGCTCAAGTTGAAGAAACACCAAAACTTCGTTTAATTCAAGCATATTTTTCTCTTCATGATAGGAGCACAAATGGTGTAGCAGATGCTGAAAATATAGTGGGAAAAGGAGTTGATCTTGCTTTAGAACAGTGGTGGCAATTACCTGAAATGTCGGTTCATGCCAGGATTCCACTTTTGCAACAATTCCAGCAACTAGTTGAAGTGCAGGAATCGTCTAGAATTCTTGTTGACATAGCCAATGGAAACAAACATTCAGGAAGTTCTGTTGTTGGTGTACATTCAAATCTCTATGCAGATCTAAAGGATATCCTTGAGACTTGGAGACTGCGAATTCCGAATGAATGGGATAGTATGACTGTTTGGTGTGATTTACTGCAGTGGAGGAACGAAATGTATAATGCTGTAATCGATGCATTTAAGGATTTTGGCAACACAAATTCCCAACTCCATCACCTTGGTTTTCGTGACAAAGCATGGAATGTCAATAAGCTTGCTCATGTTGCTCGTAAGCAAGGACTTTATGACGTTTGTGTAGCAATACTTGATAAGATGTATGGTCATCTAACCATGGAAGTGCAGGTATTTTGAAGTGTTTCCTACTTCGTAAGAGCTTTGAGAAAAATTCGTATTGGTTTACAATCTATGGTTTATTGAATATTTGAGATGTTTATATCATATATCTTAGGACTTCTAAACTGTTCTTGAAGTGTTTGCATAGCACCTTAGTAGTATTAGTGATCATCTGATAAAAAGTACGCATATCACCTACAGATTGGTTTTTTGATTAGTTGTTAGTGTAACCTTACATATCAATTGATCACACACCAAACTAGTTGTTCAAAATCCTAGGTGGCTGTGGATAATATCAATTTTTTAATATGGTGGAAGATGCATTAATTGCGTTTCTTCATCCATATTATTTTATTGCTTGTATGGGGAATGAAACAGTAGGATGTGGAGTCTCATTGGTCCACTGTTGTATGGTTGTAGGAGGCTTTTGTGAAGATAAGAGAACAGGCAAAGGCTTACTTGGAGATGAAGGGAGAACTCACCAGTGGCCTGAATCTGATCAACAGCACTAATTTAGAGTATTTTCCCGTGAAACACAAAGCAGAAATTTTTCGTCTCAAGGGAGATTTCCAGCTGAAGTTAAGTGATTCAGAAGGTGCTAATCAATCATACTCCAATGCAATAACTCTTTTCAAGAATTTGCCCAAGGGATGGATAAGCTGGGGGAACTATTGTGACATGGTATTTTTTTTCTGTCGTCTTCATCTATTTCAGCTTTTAAGATGTAATCTTAACTGAGGTGGGTATAATTCCCTTTCAGGCTTACAAAGAATCCCACGACGAGACTTGGTTGGAATATGCAGTTAGCTGCTTTCTTCAAGGCATTAAATTTGGCATTTCCAACTCAAGAAACCATCTAGCTCGTGTATTATATCTTCTCAGCTTTGACACCCCCAATGAGCCTGTGGGCCGAGCATTTGACAAGTTTTTGGATCAAATACCACATTGGGTTTGGCTGTCATGGATTCCTCAACTCTTACTTTCCTTGCAAAGGACGGAAGCACCTCACTGTAAACTTGTTCTCCTGAAAATTGCGAATGTTTATCCTCAGGTGAATCTTTTATATTTTTTAATAATATTTCCCTCTACACTTATTTTTTATTAACTGAAAATTACCTATAAAATTTCAGGCATTGTATTACTGGCTTCGTACTTATTTGCTTGAAAGGCGGGATGTTGCAAATAAGTCTGAGCTGGGAAGGATGGCAATGGCTCAACAAAGAATGCAGCAAAATGCCACTTCGGCTGGTTCTCTTGGTCTGGCCGATGGAGGTTCTAGAGCAGGTCATGGTGGCAGTACTACCCCTACTGATAACCAAGGTCACCAAGGCAGTCAATCAGGTAGTGGAATTGGATCTCATGATGGTGGTAATGCTCACAGCCAAGAGCCTGAAAGGACCACAGGAGCGGACAGCAGCACACATGCTGGAAATGATCAATCTCTCCCGCAACCTTCTTCAAATGTAAATGAAGGTACTCAAAATGCATTAAGACGCAGTGCTGCCTTGGGCTTAGTGGGTTCTGCTGCTAGTGCATTTGATGCTGCAAAGGATATAATGGAGGCTCTTAGAAGCAAGCACACTAATTTGGCCAGCGAACTTGAGGTAACGGTCATTTCTTTATAATTTCCTTATTAGCGTCCGCCGCTTTCCTCACAGTCAGGGTGATAATTATAGCGAACTTGAGGTAACGGTCATTTCTTTATAATTTCCTTATTAGCGTCCACCGCTTTCCTCACAGTCAGGGTGATAATTATGGTGTTTAACATTTGTTTGTTTAATACTTAAAATAATTGCGCTTCTTTATTCCTCCTGTTGTGATGAATTTATGAATACCGTGGCAAGTAACATCTGTTTCATATTCTTCCATTAAAGAATTCTCACTCTAGGTACCTTTTTAATGCATTTCTATATGTTCTTATCTATGCTTTACTTTTCTTTGAGTGAATGAGAGGACGTGTTCTGAACTCTATTTGGTAAATTACTGTGGATGACACAAGCTTTTATTTTTTTATTATTCTTTTATTAAAAAAAATTGTGAGGGAAGGGGTGATGTGTCAAGTGGATAAGGAATTTTTATCGTGAAGGATAAGGAATACTGGCTTCTCCCTTTATCCAAAGATGTTGCAAAAAGGTTTTCTTTAAAATGGATTTTTTTTTTTTTTTCATGAGTTCCTCAGACTCTAGTTTGGTCTTTTTTTTCCTTTTATTTTCATGAATTCCTCATATTTTAGACTCTAGTCTGGTTTGTGCTATTCAACAAGTGAACTAGTAGGCTGTAAGTGAGGACGAAAGGATAGCATCAGAGTTCTTATGCTGGAAGTTTGACTTTGTATAGTGTTAAAATTACCTATACCTATATTTATTTTTACTTGGCCCTAGTGGATTATGATTCATAAATGAACATTTCCTTCCGCAGATTCTACTCACAGAAATTGGTTCAAGGTTTGTTACTCTGCCTGAGGAGAGACTTCTCGCCGTGGTGAATGCATTGCTTCATCGTTGCTACAAGTATCCCACTGCCACAACAGCTGAGGTTCCTCAATCACTGAAAAAGGAGCTCTCTGGAGTTTGCAAGGCTTGCTTCTCAGTTGATGCCGTTAATAAGCATGTTGATTTTGTGAGGGAGTACAAGCAAGATTTTGAGCGTGATCTCGATCCAGAGAGCACTTCCACTTTTCCCGCAACTCTGTCAGAATTGACTGAGAGACTGAAACACTGGAAAAATGTTCTTCAGGGAAATGTTGAGGACAGGTTTCCTGCAGTCTTGAAATTAGAAGAAGAAAGCCGGGTGTTGCGTGACTTCCATGTAGTTGATGTGGAGGTACCAGGACAATACTTTACCGATCAGGTATATTGAACAGGCCCTTAAATATTTTAATCAGTGTTAACTCTAAGTTATACTAGAAGGCAGTAGCTGATATGGTTTTATGCGAGAAACACAAATTAAATGCAAGTTATTATTATTATTAGTAGTATTAGTATTAGTATTAGTATTAGTATTATATATATGTGTGTGTGAACTTTTTTTGTGAAGTGCCAGTAGGAAAACATTAATAAATTTCTTATACATAAAAGCCATAAAAACCATACTATTATGAATAGAGAGATAATACTAAAGGTCGTATGTTTGAATCTTTCCGTGAGCTTAATAAGGAAAATATTTGATGTCTCTAGAATCTGGGCTTTGTGGCAGAGCCTAACCTTTTCAAAGAAAAGGAAAAAAAACTGAGAATAGAATTTTGAGGTAGTTTTTAGTCTAGAGTGTTTAAATATCAACGGACTTGGCAATATATGTTCTTTTTTTACAAATTTTGAAATAAAATAACCACATAGGCATGCTTCTTGGACGAGGCACACCTCAAATGTTAAAAAAAGTGAGTCTGCGATGGTGCTAGTTGCTTGGGTCCGTCAATATATCAATTAACGGTTTTCTCCCACGAGAGCAATTCTAGTAAGTGGTATTTTATGGTGTAAGCCGCACCTAGGGGCATCTATCAGAATGAAACGGTTCTTTAACTTATAAAGAAATTCTAGTGAGATGTATTTATGTTGTATGGTTGTGAGTTTTAAATGTTTTGTTTTGTCCTTGGCTATTTATATTTAGTAATAGTTTTTCAGAGAAAAAAAAAAGGTCGATTGAACCATTCTAAGTAGAAGGAAGAATTCTACCATTGTAGCTGCTGGCAACTAATTTCTGTTAGTGCATAACAAGCTTATATAAATATGATCAGGAAATTGCACCTGACCATACCGTTAAGTTAGATAGAGTTGGAGCAGACATTCCAATTGTCCGAAGACATGGCAGTAGTTTCCGACGCTTGACTTTAATTGGTTCAGATGGTTCACAACGTCATTTTATAGTCCAAACGTCCTTGACCCCTAATGCTAGAAGTGACGAGCGCATATTGCAGCTCTTTCGAGTTATGAATCAAATGTTCGATAAGCACAAGGAATCAAGGCGCCGCCACTTGTGTATTCACACTCCAATCATAATTCCTGTTTGGTCTCAGGTTAGAATCCATTTTCTGTGGATTTGATTAACTTAAATGCCATGCATCATCCGACTGAATGGCTGCATTCAAATTTTTAACTTCAGATTTTTAAATTTTTTTTTTTTCTGACCATGGTCGTTGTATGTTTAGGTCCGCATGGTGGAAGATGACTTGATGTATAGCACTTTTCTTGAGGTGTATGAAAATCACTGTGCAAGAAACGACCAAGAGGCAGATCTTCCAATTACATATTTCAAAGAGCAATTGAATCAAGCCATATCTGGCCAAATCTTGCCAGAAGCGGTTGTAGATCTTCGCCTTCAAGCTTTTGGTGATATAACAAGAAACCTTGTAAACGAGGGCATATTTTCACAGTACATGTATAAGACATTACTCAGTGGAAACCACATGTGGGCTTTTAAAAAGCAGTTTGCCATCCAATTAGCCCTTTCAAGTTTTATGTCTTACATGCTACAGATTGGAGGAAGGTCACCAAACAAGATTTATTTTGCCAAGAACACGGGGAAAATTTTCCAAACAGATTTTCATCCTGCATATGATGCAAATGGTATGATCGAGTTCAATGAACCAGTGCCTTTCAGGTTAACCAGGAATATGCAAGCCTTCTTCTCAAATTTTGGAGTGGAAGGGTTAATTGTTTCTGCCATGTGTTCTGCTGCTCAGGCAGTTGTTTCACCAAAGGTAGGTCTTGGAAATTCTTTTCTTATAAGCTCTGCTGTATGATCGTTGGCAACATGTAACTTACAAATCTTGGTTTTCAAAATCTCAGCAAAATCAGCATTTATGGCATCAACTTGCAATGTTCTTCCGTGATGAGTTACTGTCATGGTCCTGGCGAAGACCCCTCGGTATGCCTTTAGCATCCATTGCAGCTGGTGGTATGAACCCTGCTGACTTCAAGCAGAAGGTCACTACCAATGTTGATCTCGTCATTGGCCGGATTAATGGAATAGCACCACAATATTTCTCGGAGGAAGTAAGCCTTCTAACCTCGATCCTGTACTATTGCTGTATGGCTCTTCTTATTTAAGAGTAAAATTAGCGTTCCACTAATCATTTGAATGTGTATAGTCAAAATCACATAGCATTATGCTTTCTTTCCTTTAATTTTAAGTCGGTGGGTTGCCTATATTTACTTCGTTTATATACAGTTCTGTCAGTCTGATATTACTTTTTATCATTTACGAGTAATATGTCTGAGTCTGGGAATTTATAGAAAGTCATCAATATAGTTCATCATAATACATTTTTTGTGTTTTTTACTATCTGCAATTTCTGCTTGACCTTCCATACTTTCACCAGGAGGAGAATGCCATGGACCCGCCTCAGTCGGTACAAAGGGGTGTGTCAGAGCTGGTTGATGCTGCCTTACAGCCGAAGAATCTGTGCATGATGGACCCAACATGGCATCCCTGGTTTTGATTAAGGTACTATCCACAACTAGGAAACAGGAGGGAAAGGATACAAATTTTGTAGATGATTACTATTGTTGATAACATATTATTGTTGTGCATAGCTAATTATGAGTCCTTGACGACTCCTCTCGACCCCTTGATATTGTAGATGATTACTATTGTTGATAGGCAAAATGTATTTACAATTGCCAATCTTGTTTCCCATGTGTATATAAAGGGGTAAGGTTTTTGTATATCTGTGGGTCATATGATGTCTCAATTCTCATCGATCCAACACCAAATATCACTTTGTTCGTAGTCACAGAGAACAGTGCATCACCGACGCCTTAAGGGGCATGGAAATACTAAAAAAATATCAGTTGTTTCCAGTGATAAAAAGATGTATGTTTAACCACAATCAGAATTTTTAGAATTATTAGTTTGTTCTAATTCACACGGCTGACGCTATAGAATTACTGATTTGTCATGCAAAGAGAGTTTAAGTACTTGTTATAATATGGGTATTCCCCCCACCCACCTCCAAAAAAAAAGGTCAAATGAAAGTATTTCAAGTGCTTTTTCCTTTTTAGATTTTTCAAGCCACTCTCAACTCTTAATTATGGAAAAGTTTAAGAACTTATGGAAGATAAGAATCACTTTCTAAAGTTTTAGCTAAACATTACATCTTTTATTTTTCTTCTTAAAAAGAATTTTCAGATATTTATAAGAGACGGGAAAATCTAAATTTCAAATTTTGGTTGAAGTTATTCTAGACATTGATCCTTTCATTTTATGGTTTTGGAAGTTGACTTATTTTATAATAATGTATCTAAGAATGATTATTCCTACCATCATCGTTCCATGTATAATGCTAAATATAGTATAATTGTCATATTAATAGTTGTATTGACCATTGCTCTTCGTGAATGAGTTCTTAGGCATCAGTTTATTATAGCTCTTTTGAATATTTTCTGGGTTCTGCATTTCGTATGAGAACTGATGACAACCTTTTGCTTGTTTTTTAGTAATGTATGGTCGGTTTCTTATTATACTGTCTGTAGCAATAGATCTGGAAAGGATGGAATAATCAGAAAACAGGACAATGGCAAAGCAAATTCTGCAGTTTCTTATACGAGTCTTGTCATATGATTTAAGATGTTTGAAGAATTAAGAATGTAATCAGGATTATTGGGAATCAAATGAGTATTAGCAAGCATGAGTAATCGAAGATGGAATGGATATGAGATTGTGAAGTGTGAAAACAATGAGAAAGAGGATTGGATTAAAAATTATCGGAAGAAATGACTTTGAATTATCTGTGCAATACGACTTTGAATGTTTGTTTTTAAATTTGTGTCAGCACATCAATAACGTTATGCACTTTAACCTCTCTTCCAATCTGTAGCATTAATATTGCACAGATGATCCAATTTTAGGAATGCTGGACAAAGAAAAAAAAGGAACATATAAAGTAATTTGAGAAAATACAAATGGAGTTTATGATCCCACGTATTAAGAGATGATTGGTTGTCTCTTCAATTATTATCTTTTAATTGAAGTCAAAAGAAAAGTGCTAAAGGACACACACTGGGCCACTCTTTTCATTCTGGGCCCAATGTATTTGCAGCCCTACACCCACTGTCAAAGCTCGTGGCTCAACAATTGCATTCTCGTTATTTTTAAAATTTTAAAACTACAAATCTGATTTTTGAAAATCTATTTTTAAGTGTTACAAACTTGACTAAATTTTTTGTTCAAAAGAAAAAAAAATACTTAAAAAAACTATAGATATATTGTGTAATGCTTGATTTATTTATTTGTGAGAACAATAATTTAACAATTCAATTCTTACCTTAAAAACTTTTTGCACGTTTAGTACATTCTTGCGCCAAGTAATATAAAAATTTGGACAAATTTTCTGCCTTACTTTACAATGTGTATCGACGTGGGACAATTTTTCGATTACCTACTCCCTTTTATTCACACTATGATTTTGACTCTGAAAATAATTTTTTAAATTTGAGGGACTTGGATATATTTATTTATTTATTTGTGAATGTCTAGACCAACTTATGCGTAGCTCTACTAACTTTTCGAGACAATTCGTATGATCCTATAACATGAGTGTCAAGAAAACTCATAGAATATTTAATTTTAGGTAAGTGACCACCATCGAACACACCTTCACATCATTTTTTAGAGAAGGTTGATACGATAAATAAAAAATATATAATTTTATAACCTTTTTTTTATCCATGTTGGCCTCACCTTTAATGAACATTTCTAATACTACACGATCTCTCTTTTTATTCACGGTAGGATAATTCTTTCGATGTTGGTAACCTCCACATTATTATTACTTTTTTTAAAATAAAATAAAATAAAAGATGCATACATCACCTGTAATAAGTGAAATGAGTATTATATATGCTATCAGAGAACCTACAATTTTCTTCTCAATGTGTACTAATTTTTGCCGTTTCTGAATTGAATTGTTCGTGACATATGTCAAAAATGTTCGTGATGCATTACCTCTTAAAATTAGTACACATATGTCAAAAATGTGTACTAATTTTTGACATATGCATAATGTCACAACACGCAGAAAAAGGCCTATGCATATGTCATTCTTTTAAGAGGTAATGCATTATGCATATGTCAACCCTAGACATGCATCACGAAATGTTCGTGATGTCCATGACAGGTGGAAAAAGGCCAATGATAAAATCTGAATCTACATTTTGGCAAGCTTTACTGAAGCCTTAGCTAAAAAACAGGAGACCATGGTCACAACACGCGAGATCATGGAGTCATTGCATGAGATGTTCGGGCCATCGTCCACACATTTCAAGCATCACGCTCTTAAGTACATCTTCAACGTCAGGATGAATGAGGGATCATCTGTTAGGGAGCATGTCCTTAATACGATGGTCCACTTCAACGTGCCTATCTTAGACGAGTCCAACCAGGTAAACTTTATTCTGGAGACTCTTCTAAAGAGTTTTCTGTAGTTCTGCAGCAATGCTGTCATGAACAAAATTGAATACAACCTTATCACCCTTCTCAATGAGCTGTAGACTCATGAGTCCTTGATGAAAGTCAAATAACAACATGGGGAGGCAAATGTTGCTAGTTCCTCGAAAAATTTCTACAAGGTTCAACCTCTGGGACTAAATTTGCGCCTTCTTCCTTAGGCTCTAAAAAATGGAAGAAGAAGAAATATGGTAAGGGGAATAAAGCTAGCCCACACGTTGCTACCCAAAAAGAGGAAAAAGGACAAAATTGCAAAGAGAACCTGTTTTCATTGTAGCCAGGATGGGTACCGGAAAAGAAACTACCCAAAGTACTTGGTCAAGAAAGAAAAAAAGGCAAAAGAAGGTAAATATGATTTACTAGTTATAAATACTTGTTTAGTAGAAAATGACAATTATGCTTGAATACTTGATTCAGAGATACTAACCACGTTTGTTCTTCATTATAGGAAACTATTTTCTGGCAGTAGCTACAGGTTGGAGACATAACTCTATAGGTTGGGACAGGGCATGTCGTCACGATGGATGCAGTAGGGAGCTTGAAGTTTTTTTATTCAAAATATATCGTTCGAAAATGTTTATGTTGTTCTAATTTCAAGAGAAATTTGATTTCTTTATCTTGTTTATTTGAACATTCTTATAATATATCTTTTATTTGCGATAAAATGTTTATCTAAAAAATGCTATTAATATTTATTCAGCAATAAATAAAAACAACTTATATGTGTTAAGACCATTAGCATAAAAAAATGCTTCATAATGTTGAAATGTTCAACACTTCAGCTACACAAAATAAACTACTAAAAGTTTCTCCAAAAGAAAATGCTCATCTTTGGCATCTAAGACTAAGTCACATAAACCTCAATAAAATTGAGAGGTTGGTCAAGAATAGACTTTTAAAGAAGTTAAAAGAAAATTCTTTACCTGCATGTGAATCTTGTCTAGAAGGCAAAATGACAAAACGACATTTTATTGGAAAAGGTTATAGAGCCAAAGAATCTTTGGAACTTGTACATTCAGATCTTTGTGGTCCGATGAATGTTAAAGCAAGAGGAGGATATGAATACTTCATCAAATTTATAGATGATTATTCTAGATACGGGTATGTCTACCTAATGCAACATAAGTATGAGACACTTGAAAAGTTCAAGGAATAGAAATCTGAATTGAGAATTTATTAGGTAAACAGATAGAAACACTTCAATCTGTTCGAAGAATCCGTTTCTAGGACTTTCAGGGATTTAAAATAGAAAAATTTTAAACCTAGGTTCATTTTACATAGTTCTTATGAAAAAAAATTTATAAAAAGCTCAAAATTGTGAAAATTACTCCTTTTTTAAGAACAAGCAACCCATTGAGTGTGTCATCAAGTTTTCATTGAAAGGAAACGACAAACAGAGTAAACAAAAATATCAAGCATTCATTATGAATTTTTTTTTTTCAGATTTTCAATCAAATTATCAAATCACACAAAGCATGTTTCGCCCACCCCCAACTTAAAAGCTATGCGTTGTCCTCAATGTATAGTCAGGTTTTAACTCATACTAAGGACAAAAAGAAAAAGGGGCAAGAGGAAATAGAAAAACTTCCCTGGATTTTTTGGCACAAGCATGAACATTTGAAATCATTCCTTCAAGAGCCAGAATTGTGATACTCCTAAGAAGAAAAGTAAATGAAGTCAGCCTCTCTTTAATTAAAATGAAAATAAAAGAAACAAAAGAAAAGAAAGAAAAGAAACGAAAAGAAATTCAAACTCCTGATTGCCTCTAGGTAACGCAACATTTAACGTCTTTTGCTCTACACCTAGTGATACGGGCTCAAATGATAGAAGGTGGAGTCAACATGAATCTTGAACAAACAACGTTGACTTCTCCTTCATTGAAAATTTTAAGGTAGTGCCCCTTCACTTTGAACTCCTTCCTCGTTTTTGGACTCCTAATCTCCAATGCACCATAAGAAAACAAGTTAATAACCTTAAAGGGACCAAGCCATTTAGATTTTAGTTTATCGGGCATAAGTGATAGCCTTGGATTGAAGAGCAACACTTTTTGTCCAACTCGAAATTCCTTCCTTGAGAGACCCTTATCATGTATTAATTTTGACTTTTCCTTGTACATTCTTGAGTTCTCATACGCTTCTAATCTGTAGTTCCTCCAATTCCTATAGTTTCAATAATCTCTCCTCACCAGCTTGAGCTAAGTTCATATTACATTGCTTAACAGCCCAATATGCTCTATGCTCAATTTCGACCGATAGATGACACGCCTTGCCATAGATAAGCTTAAAGGGCATTGTTCTAATAGAAGTTTTAAATGCAGTCCGGTAGGCCCAAAGAGCATCATCAAGGCGTGTGTTCCAATCTTTTCTAGTTGGATTGACAGTCTTTTACAGGATACATTCGACCTCACAATTTGATATTCTAGCTTGTCCATTTGTTTGAAGGTGACACGGAGCGCCAACCGGATGGTGAACTCCATACTTCCTCATAAGTGCCTTGATGGTCCGATTGCAAAAATGAGTATCCTATCACTAATTATAGCTCGAGGTATGACAAACCTAGAAAAGATGTTAGCTCTTAAGAAACCTGAAACCACAGCAGTATTGTTAGTCCAAGTGGGGATTGCCTCAACTTACTTCGAAACATAATCAACTGCCAAAAGAATATATAAGAAGCCATGGAAAGGGGTCGATAAAATCCATACCCCACACATAAAAAAATTCACACACCAAGATAGAATTTAATGGCATCTCATTCCTCCTAGACAAAGTTCCTAATCTCTTAAATCTTTCATAAGACTTACAGAATGCAAAACAGTCAGCGAACAGAGAATTCCAAATCAATCCACTATCCAAAACTTTCCTAGCAGTTCTCCTAGGACTAAAATGCCCATCACAGGCCATCTCATTACAAAATGGAAACACAGACTTAAACTCCTCATCTGGGACACACCTTTTAATGATATGGTCAGAAAAAATCTTCCAAAGGTATGATGGATCACAAACAAAATACTTTGAATCACTCCTTAATTTGGCCTTCCTAGAACTAGGCATGTCGTAAGGGAACTTACCAGTAACCAGGAAATTTACCATGTCAGCATACCATGGAGTGGGTGTGGCAATCTGGAATAAGAACTCATTTGGAAAATCCTCAAGTACAAGCACAGGGTCCTCTTCTTATACTATCCTGCTCAAATGGTCAGCTACCAAGTTTCCTGCTCCCTTCCTGTCCTTGATAATCAAATTGAATTTCTGAAGGAGGAGCATCTAACGAAGAAGACAAGGCTTTGACTCCTTCTTGGTCATCAGGTACCTGAGAGTAGATTAATCAATAAAGATAGTAACAGGAAAACCAAGAATGTAAGAATGGAATTTATCTAAAGTATAAACAATAGCCATAAATTCTTTCTCAGTCGTGGTGTAATTAATTTGGGTAGGATTCAGGGTCCTTGATGTAAAACATATAACGTGACTCTTCTTGTCGACCTTTTGTCCTAGTACCGCTCCCACTGCTAAATTGCTAGCATCACACATGATCTCGAACGATATGTCCCATCTTGGAGGTTGCAAAATCAGGGTGGTGGTCAACTTCTCCTTCAAAGTGTCAAAGGCCTCCTGACACTTCCTGTCGAAATCACATGGAACATCCTTCTAAAGCAATGTTGATATCGGTAGTAGCAACTTCAAAAAATACTTGATGAAACGCCTGTAGAAACTTGTGCTACCAAGGAAAGAACGAATCTCCTTAACACATGTAGGATAGGGGAGGTTAGCAATAACATCTATCTTAACGTTGTATACCTCAATTCCCTTTTCAGAAACTAGATGTCCTAAAACAATCCCATGAGAAGCCATAAAATGACACTTTTCATAATTCAATACAAGGTTAGCCTCAATGCATCGTCTCAATATTAAGCTAAGATTATGCAAGAAATCCTCAAAAGACTCCCTGTAAACCGTAAAATCATCCATAAACACCTCAATGCACTTTTCTATAAAATCGAAAAATATACTCATCATACACCTTTGGAACGTACCTGGGGCGTTGTAAAGCCTAAATGGCATCCTCTTGGAGGCATACATATCGTAAGTGCAAGTGAATGTGGTCTTTTCCTAGTCTTCTTGGGCGATGGGGATTTGGTAGAATCCAGAGAAGCCATCAAGAAAATAGAAAAATGGTTTTCCATTGAGTCGTTCCACCATTTGATCCAGAAAAGGTATAAGGAAATGATCTTGCTTGGTTACCTCATTGAGCTTTCGAAAATTTATGTACATCCTCCACCTGTTTTGTACACACATTGGCACCATCTCACCCTTGTTGTTCTCCACAATTGTCATGTCGGTCTTTTTAGGGACAACATGGATAGGACTTACCTATTTGCTGTCAGGGACTGGGTAAATGATTCTGGCCTCATTTAGCTTGATAATTTCCTTGAGAACGACATCTTTCAATTTGGGGTTGAGCTTTCTAAGGGGTTGGACTATGGGCTTGACTCCTTCCTCTAGACTTATCCTATGCATGCATAGTGTAACATCCCGAATTTAAGAAAAATTTAAGTTAATTATCTAAAATTATTGAGTTTAAATTTCCCTTTCATTTGGAAAATTGGGGTTAAATTGAAATAATTGAAAAACTTTTATTGGTTAAATTGAATTTAATTGATTAGATATTCGAATTGATTATCTTGAAAATATTGAATTTTGCTTCTCTTTGATTTTGGATTTTAGGGCCAACTTAAAAAAAAAATTAAAAGAGATAATTAATTTCATGTGGTTTTGAATTGATTTAAATATTTGGAAGAATTTAATTTGTATCAAATTGATGGATCTTATGCCCTTTAATTTTGGTTTTTGAAGCCTAAATTAAGATAATTTGAAAAGTTAATTGATTTCTAAATTTAATAGAATTTTGGAGATTTTGGAGATATTGTGATAAAATATTTTATTTATATTTTCAAATTTTGGAAAAAAATAAAAAATTGAGATTTTTTCGAAATTAAATGAGAGTGAAAAGAGGTAAAAAAAATTGGGGAGAAAGCAATTCGGTTTTTCAGCGACAGCTTCCACAAAATTGTTGATGCCAGAATTTGAACCGTTGGATCGTGCTAAAATTTGGTCAGTCTGTTTGAGACATATAGAGTTTCATTTTGAACGGTTTGATCGTTGTTTGAAGCTCTGGTTTGTTCGTAATCGCTGCTGAATAAAATCTGTAAATTAGAAATTCTCCTTCTCTCCCACTCTCGCAAACCCTCCTCATGCGAGACCCTCACTACCAGTCGCTAGCCTAAACAATTTATGCCGTCCAACAGCAACACACACTGCTTATCTATGGCAGCCACAAGTCGACGCGTCGTCGGTCGCCATTGCCCCGATCTTTGCCGGATTTTGAGGAAAACCTTGGGTAAGACTTATTTTTCCTTATAATGTGGGAGGTGAAGTTCACCCCTTTGATTTTTGGTTAAATTAGTAACCTCTCTTTGGTTTGAAACTTAAATTCAAGGTTTGGAAGTTTTGAGACATTGACCATCAAGCTAGATACCATTTTGTTTTGCAAAAAATTGGTGAAGATCAGTAAGTTTTGTAAGTTGTTGGATGAATTCTTTTGGATTGAGAGTAATAGTAGGAAAAATAAGTTATTGATTTTGGATTTAATTCATGACCAGATTGGCTAATTAAATCGAGTATTGGAATTTATCTTGGACCAAGCCACAACAGGTTGATTCAAGTATGCTAAAGAAGTTTTAAGGAGATTTTGTTTTGCGTTTTTTACCAAGTTGAGGTAAGTAATCTTACTATTGGAACTGCCCTAGTGCCCGACAATGATAATTATAATTTATTAAGGATTATTAGTTAGTATGATATTTATATCTACCTTCATTAACTGATGTTTGAAATGACTAGAGTCAGGAATTGAAAAATATGATTTACTGAGGATATATTGATAGTTTGATGTTTATGTATGTCTTGCTGATATGAGAGTTTAAAAGGCTAGTTGCGCATAGAGATGTTTGAATACTAGTATGATTTGAGTATATTATTTTTATTGGAGATCCTGTTGAATCTGAGGAGGATGAGATGCATACATATGTTATAAAGCTATGATGAAGAAATTTATATGTATATTGTAGAATCATGATGATGAGATGTATATGTATGTTATAGAACCATGTTGAGATTGTGATGTCGAGATTGTGATAGTGATTTTACTGATTAGTTAGAATGCCCACCAGTTTTTGTTTCCTTCGAAATTCACCAGTTTGTGTTTCCTTCAGGATTCAACAGTTTGTGTTTCCTTCAGGATTCACCAGTTTTTGTTTCCTTCGGGATTCACCAGATATTGTGTTTCCTTCGAGATTCACCAGTTTGTGTTTCCTTCGGGACTCACCAGATATTGTGTTTCCTTCGGGATTCACCAGTTTGTGTTTCCTTCGGGATTCACTAGATATTGCGTTTCCTTCGGGATTCATCAGATATTATGTTTCCTTCCGGATTCACTAGATATTGTGTTTCCTTCGGGATTCATCAGATTGTGTTTCCTTCGGGATTCACCAGAGGTAATGGGCATATTTAGCTACAGTAGGATAGAACTCAGTTTTTCATGTATGCATGTGTCCCATGAGGACTAGGACAGTTTATATGTTCCAACAGAGGTAGGCATCTAGAGGACATAGATGTCTAACCTGACCCCAGTAGTGGGGTTACTTACTGAGTATTTTATACTCGTTCTTTCTCATGTTGTTGTTTCAAGTAAGGGTAGAGATGCACCGACGATGGACAAGCGAAATTCGTGATCGAGTCACTGGGACTAGTTTTATGCTTCCGCTCATGAGATTTCTTTTCATGTTTTTCTTAACTTTCAGTTTTGATGTTTGAAACTTACTATTAAGAATCGTTTTCAGACTTATTTATAATCATTTATGATTTATGGGTACCCTATTGTTGTTTTTAATATTTGAATTTAATGAAAGTCTTTTGCACTTACCTTATTTATTTAGCATTTATTTCACCATAAAAGAGTGTCGTTTTAAGTTCCATGCATGCATGTATTTAGTAACGACCTAACTTAAGTCCTAGGGGGTCGGGTCGTTACACAAAGAGAAAGGCTTACTCTCTTAAGATCATCTAGAGTCCACCCAATGGCCTCCTTGTAAGTTTTCAGAGTTTCAACTAGGGATTCCTATTGGGCAGGTGTCAACTCCTTGGAGATTATGACTGGAAGGGTGTTCCCTTCTCCCAGGTACACATATTTCAGATGGCTATAGAGAGCCTTCAGCTCAATCCCTTGTACTTGCAAATCAAGAATATCGAAGTCAGAAGAAGGTTCCTCTAATTTGCTAACATTAACAACAGGAAGAGATAAATCATATGAATCGTACGAATCCAGATCAATGCATGGAGCAACCAACATGTCAAAATTTTCATCATCATGTAACACAATTTCATCTATAACATCATGCGCCTCAATCAAACATAAGGACAGATATTCTTTAGGGAATTTCATGGCATCAAATATGTTAAAAGAAACAACTTCCCATCAAATTCTACAAATAGACAACCCTTATTTACATCTATTTTTGTCTAGGCAGTTTTCATGAAGGGTTTACCTAACAGAATTGTAGAAGATGAAGGCGTAGAAATTTCATCCATTTTTAATATATAGAAATCAACTTGGAAAATCAATTTCTTAACTTGCAACAATACATCCTCAACGATCCCAAAGGGTTGGATATAAGATCTATTAGCTAGTTGGATGTATATAGTAGCTTTTTTGTAAATCACTCAATTTCAAATCCTCATAAACATGGAAGAGCATGACATTAATAGAGGCTTCTAGATCTAACATGACATGACGGATGACTCTATTACTAATAATGCAGGGCAAAGTGAACATACCTGGATCTTGCTAGCCTACTAGGAAATTGAGCGTTAGGAATATAAGGTTTAAAAGAAGTGAAGAAAGAGTACTTACCTTGAGAGTAGATGGTTATGCTTCAGATTTACCCTCATTGTTCTTAACTTCTTTGTTGGGCTTACCAGGTGGAGTTGTCTGATGGAAGCTCCTTACCACTTCTTAGTGTGATGGCACTAACGTTGGCGTGGTCTGGTTGTACAGGCAGCTTCGCTGAATCCTTGTTTTCTATTCGACTCACTGCAACAACTAACTGTGTGATCTGAGTCCCTAGATTAGCCATGCTTACCCTAGTTTCTTATTGATAGGCCTTTATGTCCTGGGATAGCTAGAAAGAGTCTTTTTGCAGCTGTTGAATTTCCTATTGAAATTTAAGGGAATTATCATCCAAAGTTTTGACAATGTCTTCGAAAGACATACCTGAGGAAGATGACGATGGTTGATTGGAATGATTAGAACTGTCATAGCCTTGTCCTTGGCCTCGACCTCCCCATTTGAGATTAGGGTGATCACGTCAGCCTAGATTGATACTGGGCCATGAGGGTCGTACTTCCTCTGGTAACCCCCAACTGCATTGACTTGTGCTTGAGGACATGCTTCAGAGGCATGTCCTGGTATTCCGCAGGCTCCACAAGCCTTGACTTGAGCGACTCCTCCTTGGGCCAACTGCGTCACAAGAGAAGTTAAGTTAGAAAGTTGAGCTTTTAATTCTTTAACCTCAAAATTACCAGTTAAATCAGATTCAGTGGCCCTGGTGCCAAAATTCTGATTATTCTCAACCATACGTGATATCAATTCTTAGGTCTCTCTAGGCGTCTTGTCAACAAGAACGCCTCCAGCTGCTGAGTCAATTGAGTTCCTGTCATTGGTAAGCAAACCACTATAGAAGTATTGAATCAGTAATTGGTCAGAAATATGGTGTTGGGGGAACTAGCACATAATCATTTATAATGTTCCCAATACTTAGATAAAGATTCACCCGCAAACTATTTAATGCCATAAATATCCTTCCTTATAGAATGGGCTCTAGAAGTTGGAAATTTTTTTTCAAGAAATTTCTTTTTAAGTTCATTTCAAGTAGTGATTGATCCTGGAGCCAAGTAGTACAACCAATCCTTGGCGTCATCTTGTAGTGAAAAAGGAAACGCCCTAAGGTTTAGTTGCTTTTCTATGACTCCGTGGGGTCTCATACTTACACAAACCATATGGAAGTCCTTGATGTGTTTATGAGGGTTCTCCCCTGCGTGCCCACTAAAGGTTGGAAATAGATTGATTAGCCCCGATTTAAGTTTGAACGGCACCGTGATAGGTGGAAATACGATGCACAAAGGTTGCTGGTCCATGTCAGGTTCTGCCAGCTCCCTCAAGGTTTTCTCACGAACTTCCTCTCTCATTGTTTTGTTGTCAGCAACTTCTGGTTTTTCTTCTGGGATTTCTTCTATGCATCTCCTTCGGATTCTCCTCTCCTTCTAGTCAATATCTGCAAGAAAAACAAAATCTGCACTCTCAGAGGAACGGGTCATAAACCAAAGGGAACTTAAACACTTTTTTTTTGTTTGTTAAAAGGAATCCAAAAATTTTTCCTAGGCTAATAAGTCTCCCTGGCAATGGCGCCAATTTTGTTCAGACTCTGGGACTAGTGTTTCCATAACCACTCTCAGCCCGAGCAAAGATAATTTATTTTCATCGGTCCAAGACTTATACCACAAACGTAGTAAAGTAGTAAGATCGGGGTCGAATCCATAGGGAGACTGTTGAATCAACTTTATGAATTCCACTCCTAAAAAAGGTTTTGATGGGTTTCATTTTTGTTTTACAAAATAAATTAAAATTCAAACAGGGAAAAATAAAAGTTAGAACAGAAAAGGGTTGAATCAAATTGAGGGAAAATCTTGGGATTAGTTTGCATGCTTTTTATTTTCTATCATTAGGTATTAGTTTCTCCAATTATGTGAACCCTTCAACCTATTAAAAATTATAATAGCCCCAATTAGCCAATTTTGATAAAAAAAAAAAAAAAATCTAAATCAGCACTAATTCAATTTAAAACTTTTCCTTTTCAACGACATACAAGTTAAACCTGAAAAGCATTAAAAAAGGGTTCAATTGTCGAGACACACTACAAGTCGGACAACCACATCTTATAGCATGATTTATTTGGGAAGGATTATACTAGGGCATACATGAATTTAGCCAAAAACAGTCTAGACCCTAAACATGCAATCCTAATACATGCAACTTAATCAATCAATTATGCACAGGCTATAATGATTTTGCATACAAGAAATTTAATAAATTAATTTGTCAAAAAAAAATTATCAAAATTTTATTAATAATAAATCAAATCCACCCAAAGGGTTCACAACCATTAAATAAATTAAACTAGTAAACTTCAAGAATTAAGACATGCAAACTATCCCAAGAAAGTTATCTAGCCTCTAAAAGGCATATTGGAATTACAATGATCAAAAGAGAGTCGAGGTTGACTATGGCGATGATCACCCGAAAATTTGGCTTCAATGGCTCCCAAAACCGAACTAAACTCTCAAAATTCACTCTATTCGGAAGTATTTTATTGTAGGAATGCGATATTGAGTCTCCTTTTTTCTACTTGCTGAAGGTTGAACCCCAACGCCTTATTTATAGGTTGTGTGCAGCGTCGCAACGCTGGAAAATAGCATTGCCACATTGCGGCGCATATTGGAAGGCATTGGGCAGGCGTTGCAACGATGCGTCCAACGCTTGCTTGCGCGCGTTGAACAAATTAATTTTTTTGACCAGAGACGACTGCCTTTCAAGTCGTATATCAGATAAGTACTTTCGTTTTAATTGCTAAACTCTTTATATAGTGAAGTTTTGTTCTACTGGGCACATAGTCCCCTAGACGCTGGTGATTTTACTCCAAACTGGATTACCGATCTCTGTATCATTATTTCTCTGTTTTCTTTCATGTTGCTCACTTATCATACATATTGTTTGTGACATCATGCTTGACATTGTATTCTATGTTAGATCCATCCTAAAATTTTCAATTGGTATCAGAGCAGGTTGTCTGTTATTCATTTAATATTTAATGGAGTCGATCAGTGAAGGTGGATCAACTACTCGTCCCCTCATGCTTGATGGAACTAACTACTCCTATTGGAAAGCCAAAATGACAGCTTTCCTTAAATTCATTAACAGTAAGACTTGAAAGGCAGTCGTCTCTGGATGGACACATCCTCAAGTTGCTGACAAAGATGGCAAAATCCCTCTCAAGCTCCCAATCCTTCTGGAGCTTGAGAGGGATTTTGCCATCTATGCCATAACGTAAGAACTACTCATGAATGTTTTATTGAATGAATGAGATGAATCTTAATTTTTACATCATATGAACTAAATTCTAACTTAGTCCACATCATACAGACTAAATTTATAATTTAATATAATTTTTTTAAAATTAAAAAAAAAAAACAGAAATTGGTAGAAAATCCATCACATAATTCAAAATCCAACCAACAAATGCTCTGTCATGGTCCATTTTTCCCCTAGGTGTTTGCCTTAACTTTCGTCACCAAATTCATGTTTGTTTAACATGGTTACAAATTTTATACTGAAAAAAATGAAAAAGAAAAGAAAAAGGGGTGAAGTTCATTTAAATTTGGTGTACTGGCATGTACCCAAAAAAAGTTTGCCAAGTACACAGAAGCTTGTGAGTACAAGGAACTATTTGCCATCCTTTATTTCAGACTTACGTCTTATACCAATATATTGAGTTTTATTCCATTTTAGCACTTCCAATATATTTTAAATTTAGGAGTTAAAAGTTCAAGAATAATGTATTTTTTTAAAGTAACGACAAAAATAGGATACATAAAAAATAAATTACAAAAGTAAGGTAGAAGAGAAAAGTATTAACAAAAATAGGATAACAAAATCGTATATCCGGTACACGATTGTTGTTAAACCGAGTCATCATCGTAGGGGAGTCGGCGGACCCACGAACGATGGGAGATGGCGAGCGTATTGGGCTGGGAGAGAGAGAGTTGAGAGGGAGGAAGAAACTTATGGGAGAGGGTGGGTAGAATTTGGGACCAAGAAAATCGTGGACCCGATCCATGATATTCTTGTCAATGTAGCATGCTTGACATGTAGCTCGGTATTCGTGGACCTGCTCCACGATTTCACAACTCTATTTTTGTCAATACTTTCAAATCAATCTTATTTTTGTCAATAAATATTAAACTAATATTATTTTCTTAAAAAAATCCTCATCTTAAGTTTTTTTTATCGAAATTGGTTAAATGGTAATAATATTTTCATAAAAAAACATTATGTGAATGTATTTTCATAATTTATAAAGAAAATATTAATATTTTTTATATAAAAATATAAGTATTAAAATTGAATATTTCAAAATACATTGACAAAAAATAGAACTAAAAATAAAATCAGAGATCAGTATAATATATTGACTTGCACTATTTTTAAGAGTGTTTTTTAATTGAAAAGTGAGTGTTTGATTTCTGTTATACTGTTTGTACAAAATTAATTTATATGATCGAAATAAAGAAGTACTATTCATGCGAAGTATAGAGATTCAAAGACTAAAAATAATTAAATAATTAAGAAGAGGCCTAAGTATATGATTTAGGTTTTAAAATTTTATTTACTATTATTTAAAAATTTTCCATTCAATTTTTTTATATTCCAACATTTTCTAATTTAAGTCCATGATAATTGGTATGACCTTCATCTACCTAGTATTGTTATAGTAAAATATATATTTTTTTAATTTAGACTATTGCTACATATGAAAATTAAAACATAATATATAGTATATTAAATGAAATTTAAGAGATAAAAATGTTTTCGTATACCCTCCCAATTTCAATTAAAATTTTAGAAATTTGTATATGTATTTTTATATGTTAATTGTATGAACTTTTGTTATTGCACTCAAGAAGAGAACAAAGCAAACCATGATTAATTTTTATTCAAAGACTGGATTAATAATAGGCTAATACTTGGCTATCTTTATGCACAGATCCAAGATTTTATATGGAACACAAGTTCATATAAATATAATTTTAGTTACATCGATAAAATATTCAAATCACATAATATCGTCAAAGCGAGCATAGCTAATTGGCATACAAAAATGGTAGATCCAGAAGTTCATATTAGGGGACACAACTTTATATAAGGGCAAAAAATTTAGTTCATTAACTTCTAAGCTTATATCATATAAAGTTCTTAACTTTAAAAACTATATACTAGACCATTGACATCTCGCTTTTTGAGTCTAATACGTAGAATTATACATTTAAAAAAATAATGTAACTATTGGTTACAAAACCAAAAATTTGATATTCAATTAGAAACAAAAACATTTTTTTTATCTAATACAACGATTAATTTTTAATCACTTTTAATATTTTATAAGAGTTTTAGATACTAAATTGAAAATTTATATATCTATTAGACTTCTTTAGGAATTTAGTAGAGTTAAAGTTGAAAGTTTAGATATTTATTAATCATAATTTTAAAAATTAAAGATTAAACTTGTACTAACTTGAATGTTATTTTAAAATAATTGTAAAGTAAATAAAAAAAATATATAGGTAAAAATGGTATTTAAAGGTCTTGATTTTCAAAAATTCAAATTAATAATCAAATAATCATCAAACGAGCCTAAAATTTCAACAAATATTTGTACATGTACATATGTGAGAAAAGATAAAAATGGAACTAAAATTTTCTAAAACGTTGCAAGTGTATTAAAATTATATATATTTGATATTTTACAATAAATAGATTAATATAAAAAAAAAAACCTGCATTGCCGCAGTTCCGAAACTAAGACGTCTGTTGCTGAACAACATTTACCTTTACCACATGACGGCTGAAGCAAGTTACATTATTGTTACCTGACGGCACAATTAGTATATATTCTAATATATATATAACAAGACGAAGTGTGGGCACGCGCCTCCCCTATTCCTTTATAGATCCATCTCTATTTATGCATCTTCTCTCATCATTTATATAAATTTCAAAACAGAAAGAAGAAAATTTTACCATATAGTAAATTATATTTAGACAATTTGAAGGGATGCACAAACATAGATGCTGCCATGAGATGTACATAAGTATTTCTCTTTATAATAAGTTTTGAATAATATTTAGATGCATCAAGGGTGGCTCGAGATCATATGAGACCTTAGACAAACCTTTGATAGAGAGACCTTCATATAGAAAATATTATATAAAATTTATTTTTCTTACTTTTTGAGATGGAAAATTATGTATTAAATTTTGATAATCTAAGTTCATTAATATATTCTTTTTATTGAGATTTGAGTTTTGGATAAAATATTTCCTTATTTTATTAAAGTGTACAGGAGGCAAATATATACTTAGATACAGTTGAGTTAGAAACTAACTCTAGTTAAAATACAAAGAGTAAAACTAACCCTAATACTCCCCCTCAAGATGAAGTGAGGAAATTAACAACACCTATCTTGGACAGTGGAGGAAGAAAAATAGAAGGAGAAGGTGACTTTGTAAAAACATCAACTAGCTGGGAAGAAGACTGAATAGGCATGAGCTTCACAGTCCCTTTGGCAACATGATCACGAACAAAATGACAATCTAGTTCAATGTGATTCGTACGTTCTTGGAATATCAGGATAGTGGCAATGTGAATAGCAACATCATTATTACAAAAAATCAGAGTTGGCTGAGTTAAGGAGATTTGTAAATTGGACAGCAGCTGATGTAACCAAAGCAACTTACTAGTGGTGGCAACCAACACGCGATATTCTGCCTCAGCTGAAAATCGAGAGATAGTACTTTGCTTCTTGACTTCCCAAGAGACAAGAGACTCTCCAAGAAAAATGCAAAAACCTGTAGTGGACTTTCATGAATCAAGACACGAGGCCCAATCAACATCAGAAAAAGCTTTTAGTTGAAATGATGATGAAGCTTGTAAGAATATGCTTGTCCAGGAGATGACTCGAGATATCTCAAAAAAGTGTGAACAACATTGAAATGCTGGCTTGGTTTAACAACGAACTGGCTAAGCTTATGGACAGCAAACGTGATATCTAAACGAGATATGGTCAAATATAAAAGCTTTCCAATCAGGCGACTGTATAAGCTTGGATCTTCCAGCAGTGTGCTTCCATCAGTACTCAATTTTACATTAGGATCAATAGGAACAGAAGAAGGCTTAGTTGCTAGGAAGCATGAATCTTCTAATAGATGTAGTGCATAGTTTCTTTGGGATAAAAAATATACCTTTTGTTGATCGAGCAATCTCTAATCCAAGGAAGTAGTGCAAGGATCCCAAGTCTTTCAACTTAAACTTGGCATTCAATAGTTGTTTTAAACGAGTGATCTCATTAGTAGAATAACTAGTGATGATAATATCATCTACATAGACCAAGAGTGCAAGAACGAAGTACCACTGCCACGAATAAAGAGAGAATAGTCACTTTTGGATTGCTTGAAGCCAAGTTGTAAAATAGCATGAGAAAACTTATCAAATCATTGGTGAGAAGCTTGTTTCAACCCGTAAATTGATTTATGAAGTTTGCATACAAGTTTCTCCCCCTTAGATGTAACATGATCATGCTTATAACCCAAAGGAATATCCATATATACCTATTCAAGAAGATCACCATGTAAGAATGCATTATTCACGTCGAGTTGGACTAAGGGCCAATTGAGTGAGGTAGCTATTGTTAGCAGGACTTTGATAGTCACAAACTTTGCCACTGGTGAAAAGGTTTCAATATAGTCAAGCCCCTCTTGTTGAGTATACCCTTTTGCAACTAAGCGAGCCTTATATCTTTCGATAGTTCTATCTGATTTAAACTTAAATTTGTAAGCCCATTTGCACCTAATAGAGTGTTTGTCAGTTGGTAGAGGAACTACAAACCAAGTATTGTTAATTTCCATGACTGTGAGTTCTTCATTCATTGTTTTGCGCCAATGTTCATGAGGAACAGCCTGATGGTAGAAATTAGGTTCAAAAACAGAGGAAATGAATAAGGCAATAATCAGGGGAAAGCTTGTCATACACTAAGTATTTATGTATGGGAAACTTAGTTGTTGAAGAGGTAATTGGTTGAGACTGTAAAAAACTGCAGTGATAGTCTTTTAGGTATGAAGGAGGATTGATAGTTTGGGTAGAACGTCTAAGGGTAGGTGGCTGGTTGTTGATAACTTGGGAGGAAATGTCTGGAGAGATGTGGTTTTGGTCAGGATATAAGGTTGTTGTTGGGGCAATAACAGGCTGTGTAGGAGAATGACTGTGATTTGAAGGAGAAGGATCATTCTGAATAGGAGATGGATGAGATTCATCCACATTGGAATTAAAAGAATGACTGGGACATGTTTCAACTGGATGATCATATTCATTAACTGTTGGAGTAAGAACTATATAAGTACCAGAAAAATCAAAAGAGGTAAGTAAAACAAGATCTGGAAATAATTCAATGACATGGTCTTGATGTGTGATCTTATGAAAGGGATATATAGTTTCATGGAATACCACATCTCTTGAGACAAAAAATTCTGATTCCAATATCATAAAGCTTGTATTCTTTCATGCTAGGAGGATATCCCAAAAAACTGATGGAATAGCTCGTGGGTGAAATTTAGATCTATGAGAAGGCAGAGATGTAGCAAAACAGAGATAACCAAACACTCGAAGCATGGAATAATCAACATTTGACTAGTTGAGACGAAAATAAGGAGTACGCCAATTCAATACAGGGAAAAGGATTTTGTTAATAAAAAAGGCAGTTGTCAGTAAGCATTCCCCCCAAAACTGAATGGGAACACGAGATTGAAACATCAAAGCCCTAGCCATATTTAATAAGTGTTGATGTTTCCTTTCGACCATTGAATTCTGTTCAGGAAGCTCTACACATGAAAACTGGTGAATAACTCCTTTGGATGAAAAGAAATCTTGAAAGGACAATTTAGAAGCATTATCTGATCGAAAAAATTTGATCTTGATTTCATATTGAGTTTCAACTAAAGCAAAGAATTGTGGAATAATTTTCAAGGCATCAGATTTGTTCTTCATTAAGAAAACCCAGGTATACCTTGAAAAATCATCAACAATAGTTAAGAAGTAATGATAGCCAGCATGTGTGGGAGAGGGATAGGGACCCCAAGTGACACAGTGAATCAATTCAAATATTTTATTTGCTAAATGTTGATTACAATGGAAACTCAAACGTTTTTTCTTTGCTAAAGGACAAATCAGACAAGGTTCATGTGCGAAAATTCTAAGAGGATCAACAGATATCAAGTTCTTTAAAGCAGTCAAATATTTATGAGAAGGATGTCCAAATCTATCATGCCAAATAGAAATTGAGCAATGAGATGTATTACAAACAATAGCATTTATGGGAACCTGTTTATTTTGATGTTCAATGTGAAATAGGTAAAGACCTTGCCACAAGCTAGCCTTGCTAATCATCTTCAAAGACAACTTGTCATGAATCATACAAGAAGATTCAACAAAATTGACAACAATAGGAAATTGTTTACTGAGAACATTGATAGAAATCAAATTGAATGAGAAATCAGATATGAACAAAACATCTTGAAGGATAAAGATGGAAGATAGCTTCACAGTTCCCATATATTGAACAATAATCTTAGATTGATTTGGTAAAGAAACTGAAGCATTAGTAATAAGCGTAAGGGATGTAAAGGCATCTTGTTGATAACATATGTGAGTTGTTGCTCTAGAATCTAAAAACCAAGCACTAGACGTAATATGAGAAGCAGCGGAATCAGGACAGATACCTGCAACATGTGAGGTAATGGCAGTTGAGTCAGTGTCAGTCTTGGACTTGGCCAAATGAGACTGTAACAAGGACAATAACCCCTGGCACTGTTCAGATATCAATGAAGAAAGTGAATCAGATGGAACTGCCTTCTCGAATGAAGGATTTTTTTGGTGAAGTTGATGACCTGGTGGATAGCCATGGAGCGTATAGCAACGATCAACATGTGTCCATGTATGTTACAATGTCAACAAATGGGCTTATCTTTCTTCTTGGACATATTTGAACAATTGGATGAGCCATTAGGAGTGCCACTGGTTGTGAAGAGTTCGACCGTGAGTGCAGTAGTGGAAGAAAGGGATAGCGTTAAGGTAGAAGATAGAATTGCATGTTATTCTGCTTCTTGAACAACCAAAGAAACCACTCGATTAATGGTAGGTTCAGGCTCCATTAGTAACAACTGAGCTCGGATTTGACTGAAAGAGTCATTGAGACCCATAAGGAAGGCCATTTCGTATTCGATTTGGAAATATTGAACAAGGTCTTTGACACCACCACGGGTACAATGACCACAAGAACATACTGGTTGGTAAAAAGCTAATTCATTCCAGAGAGGTTTCAATTTTACATAGTAAGCAAACACAAAGGTTTGATCTTGAGAAAGATTCAATAACTCAAGTCAAAGTTGGAAGACTCTTGGACGATTCTTGTGTCGATATCATTCTTAAAGATCAACCCAAATTTCACGAGCAGAATCAACGAAATTGATGCTTGCAGATATCTCCTTAGATAATGAATTGAGAATCCAGGCAGTGACTATATCATTGCAGATAATTCAAGAACTGAGCAAATCACCTGTTAGACATGGAATGGATCCATCAACAAATCCCAATTTGTTCTTCACAATGAGACCGATGACTTTGGCTTGACTACAAGATGTGTAATTCATTTCAATGAGTAAATTGGAGACAAGAACAAGATTGGTGCTATCGAAATGATGAAGAAAATAAGGATTGGTGTATTGTTCAAGAACAGTAGGATTAAGTGGCATTGATGGAGGAAACGACGAATCAAAGGTAGAAGAGGTAGTTGGGATGTTAGGGTTTCGTGGAGAAGGAAGGGGATCTTCATCGGCCATGGTAGAAGATTTCAAGAAAGAAGAGAAGAGGAGTAGGGCGCGGGAAGAAGGAACTCAAGAAAGAAGCGCGAAATTTTCATCTGATACCATATTGAGACTTGAGTTTTGGATAAAATATTTCCTCATTTTATTAAAGTGTACAGGAGGCAAATATATACTTAGATACAGTTGAGTTAGAAACTAACTCTAGTTAAAATACAAAGAATAAGACTAACTCTAATACTTTTCAATGGGTAATATTGCCAATCCATTTAATATTTCTTATAACAAAGTTGACCTTAAATAAGAGTTAATTAATTTTAATTTTGAAAAGCTTCTTTTTAGTAAATGCAACTGTTACTAATATTGTTAATAATATTCTATAAACAATATATGCATCTGAAAAAGCATTTACCTTTTTATATATAAATGTAATTTAATATTTTAACAGGACAATCAATTTCATTTTGCAAGACTTCTCTTAATATTTTTAATTCAAAAGATAAATCTAAACCATTAATGTCAGAAAATGTATCATATTTTAATGTACTTTCAAGATTAATACAATATCTTTTCAAATTATCATCATCTAATGACTTTAAAATTTTCATATCAAATAAGAAATTAAAGATAAATTCATATACTTGAAATTGTTCAAATCTATTTTTAAGTGAAGAAATTATTTGATCTATAATATAGTAAAAGTAATCGATTCTAAAAGAATCTTTAGGTGGTTGTGTTTCTTCATTGTCAACATTCTCATCAACTTGTTTTTTCTTTGAATCATTCTTTTTTCACGAAATTGGCGAATCTATTTTCTCTGTTATTTTCTAAAAATGAAACTAAACCTTCCAAGTGATCTAAAGCAACATCAATATGCATATCTTATATCTTTATGTTGTAAGACTTTACTCACATAATTTACAGCAAATAAGATATTATACCATATAGTCATGCCTAACAAGAATTCAAAATTTTCAAATTCATTAGTTAAACAATTAGCTTCGCTTCTCACTTTAGGATCTTCACTAGTTTCTCCTAATTTTAATGAAGTGTCCCTTATTTGAGGCGTTTGAAATCTTATTGCTTTAACACTTTCAATTCTACTTTCCCATCGTTTTGTAACAATGGTTTGATAGTCAAGTTAGTTATGTGATCTTGCAAAAGTTTACACTGCTTTGTAGACGAATAAAATAAAGAATAAATACGTTGCACAACTCCAAAAATAGCATAGTTGTATGACATGAGCTAGCCATGTCAGAAAATACTAGATTTAGATTATGACAACCACAAGGTATATAAAATATTCTATGATTTATTTCTAGTAATCTTTTTTGTACACCTTATTGTTTTCCTTTCATATTAGACCTATTGTCATATCTTTGTCCTTTTATATTCGATATATCAAGTTTAAGATTCTTAATGGATACTATATATATATATATATAATGGAACCATCTTTTTTTAGCCTCCTTTCACACACGAAAACAAACCTCAAACATATTTTTAACCAAAAAGACAAAAAGAAATTAAAAAAAAAAAAAAATCACGTGGCAAACGTGGTTAAATAATTTTATTGGCTACAAAAAGATTTCAGGATGCATCAAAATAAAAAAGAAAAGAAAAAGCCCTAACTATTATAAATACTATAATAATAATAATATATACTCATTAGTGTCATGCTTAGTGTCCAATGCCAAGTGACATTTTTTCATTACCACGTGTATTGGCCATGTGTCATTAACCACCTATGCATACTGGCCAAGTGTCACTTTCTACTTGCCAAAATTCTCTATAAATAAGTGGTCATTTATGGATTTTGTAGATACACATATATTGGTTGAAATTCCATGAAATTTGAAGAAAGTGGAGATTTTTTGAAGAATTTTCTATTTTTTTATAATTTTTCTTATTTATTCCAGATTTAGTTATTTTATTTTATTTATTTTAATATTATATTTTCTCGATATCTATGTTTCCATTGTGCCTCGTTTTTCTCCTTAAATTCACAACACGTTATCAGCACGAGCTCCTATCGTTTTCCCCACTAAAGGTAGGTCATAAAGATATGTCAGTTTTTTCCTCTTCATTATAATTAATAAATTTGATGTTATTTTGCATATATAATATCTATTAAATTTCTAATATAAATACAATATTTTAGGATAGTGCTACCATGACAAATCTCATAAAATTAGAATTTGTCGCCCTTGATATTAACAGCAATAATTATTTATCATGGATGCTTGATGTCGAAATCCACCCGGATGCTATGAATCTTGGAGAGACTATTAAAGAAGAAAATATGACATCCCATCAGAACAAAGCAAAAGCTATGATTTTCTTTCGTTGTGATCTCCACGAGGGATTGAAAATAGAGTATCTTACAATAAAAGATCCCTGTATCTTGTGGATAAATTTGAAAGAGAAGTATGATTATTAAAAAAACAGTTATTCTTCCTAAAGCTCGCTATGAGTGGATGCATTTGAAGATACAAAATTTCATATCAATAAGTGATTACGACTTCGTATTATTTAAAATCAGTTCGAAATTGTTATTATATGGAGAGAAAGTTGATATGTTAGAAAAGATATTTTCTACATTTCATATCTCGAATATGCTCCTGCAATAGTAATATCGAGAGAAGGGTTTTAAATAATATTCTGAACTAAGTTTGTCTTCTCGTGGCTGAACAAAGTAATGAGTTGCTGATGAAAAATCATGAATCTCGACCAACCGAAACGACACCATTTCCTGAAGTGAATGCTATGAATTTTAATAATAATCGTGATCGAGGTCGTGGTCGTGGTTGAGATCATGACCATGGCGGAGGAAGAAATAATTCTTATTTTCGTGGTAATCTTTCTAATCATTCCAATTTCAAAAGAACCACACAAAATGATGATCACAAAGGAAAAACTTCACAAGATAAGAGTTCAAAAAGTGTTGAAAATAAATGCTTCCGATGCAGAATGACTGGCATTGGTCACGTACCTGTCGTACGTCAAAACAATTAGTTGATCTCTATTAAACCTCCTTGAAGGAAAAAGAGAAAAATGTGGAAGCAAATTTTTCATACAAAGATAATGACATATTTGACCCATCCCATATGAAAATTTTGGATGTGACGGACTTCTTTAAATCTTCTGAAGAGAAAATCGGTAGAATTGATGGAACATCAAGTATTTCATTTGACTTTGAAAATATCTAGATTTAATGTTGTTGTTTTTTCATCTTCATGTTTTTTTTCTTCTCTTAGTTGATGTTAACCTTTGTATATTCCAAATATTGTTTTTCTTATTGTAATTATTTTCTTTTAATGAAAAAACCTGGATCATTTTCATATGTTAGGTGACTAAAAAATGAGTAAAGAATATCTATGTCTGGCAGACAGTGCAACTATATATACAATACTTACAAGTAGAAAATATTTTTCCAAATTGACAATATTGGAAGCAAAACGATATCAAGTTCTGCAAACTTGATTGAAGGCTTTGGAAAAGTAAATATTATTTTACTTAGAGGAACAAAATTTACAATTGACAATGCATTGTTCTCTAGTTAATCAAAGAGAAATCTATTTAGTTTTAAAGATATACATTGCAATGGTTATCATATTGAGACTAATAAGAATGATGTGGAATATCTATATACCATATTTACTATCTCAAATGAAAAATGTATACTAGAAGAGTTGTCTGCTTTATCTTATAGATTATATTATACTCATATACGAGTAATTGAAACATATGCAATAATGAACCTGAAGTTCATGAATCCAGACATATTTACAATTTGGCATGACCGATTGGGTCATCCAAGATCTATGATGATGAGAAGAATTATTGAGAATTCAACTGAACATCCATTGAAGAGCCAGAAGATTCTTTAATCTAAAGTGGGGTTTGAATCACCTGCATTTTTAGAACGAATTCATTGTGATATATGTGGACTTATTGACCCACTAAGTGGACCATTTAAATATTTTATGGTATTAATAGATGCATCCAGCAAATGGTCACACATGTGCTTATTATCAAGTCGAAATCTTGCATTTGCAAGATTACTTGCTCAAATAATTAAGTCAAGAGCACAATTTCCTAATTATACAATTAATACCATTCATCTTAATAATGCTGGTGAATTTACATCCCAAGCTTTTCATAATTGTTGTATGTCAATTGGGATAAGTGTTGAACATTCTGTAGCTCATGTTCATACACAAAATGGTTTAGCAAAATCATTCATAAAACGTTTGCAGTTAATTGCTAGACCATTGCTTATGAGAGCTAAGCTTCCTACATCTGTATAGGGACATGCTATTTTGCATGCAACGTCACTTATATGCATTAGGTTAGTATCTTATCATAAGTACTTACCATTACAAATAACTTATGATCATGAGCCAAATATTTTCCATCTGAGATTTTGTTTTGATGTGTAGTATATGTTCCAATTGCTCCACCACGATGTACTAAGATGGGTCCTCAAAGGAGGTTATGAATATATATTAGATATGATTCCCCATCAATTATCAAATATCTTGAACCCCTAACGAGTGATGTATTTACTGCATGATTTGCTGATTTTCATTTTAATGAGGAAAATTTTCCAACATTAAGGGGAGGAATTAAGAAGTTGGAAAAAGAAATTATATGGAATGCATCGTTATTGTCTCATTTAGATCTCTGTACAGATCAATGTGAACTTGAAGTTCAAAAGATAATTCATTTGCAAAATATAGCAAATCAGTTATCAGATGCATTTATAGATGCAAAGAAAGTAACTAAGCCACATATACCAACTGCAAATGATCCATAAAAAATTGACATCCCAACACAGCAAGTTGTCACTATTGAGTCTAGAACACGCCAGAAGCATGGTAGACTAATAGGTTCCAAAGATAAAAATCCTCGAAAAGAACAATAATCAATAGTCAAGAAGACGTGGTTGAGGATGTAAATACCCATGAAAATCATCGACATGACTAGTGAGGAAGGTGAAATACCTAAAGATAATAATGAGATTTCAATAAACTATGTCATGACAGGATAAAGATTGAACTAAACTAATATAGTTATTGACAATATTTTTGCGTATAATGTTGCTCTTGATATTATATATGAAAATGAAGATTCTGAACCAAAATATGTTGAAGAATATCGACATAGAAAAATATTGGCTTCAGTGGAAAGAAGCAATCAAGTCAGAATTAAACTCACTTTAAAAACATCAATTTTTTTTTACCAATAGTCCAAACACCAGAAGGTGTCAAACCAGTGGGATGCAAATGAGTATTTAGGAAGAAAAAAATAAAAATAATGAGGTCATAAGATATAAAGCAAGACTACTTGCACAAAGTTTTTCACAAAGATCTGGTACTGATTATAAGGAGACGTATTCTCCGGTGGTGGATGCAATTACATTAAGATATTTAATTGGTTTGACTATGTATAAAAATCTAGGCATGCATCTTATGGATGTAGTCACAGCATATTTATATGGATCTCTTGATAATGATATTTATATAAGAATCCCAGAAGGATTTAAGATGCCCGAAACATATAAATCAAATTCCCAGAAATTGTATTCATTAAAGTTACATAGATCGCTATATGGATTGAAACAATCATGGCAAATGTGGTATAATCGCTTGAGTGGATATTTGTTGAAAGAAGTGTTGGGTATGTCCTAAAACTTGCAGTTTGTAAACATTAAACATATTATATTCACAATAAAGTTGTTGTTGAAGTATTTATCAACAAAAATGTTATTGAATTACATTCTTTTATAAAATCTAATAAATGAACCCATGGCTATAACATGAATACTTAAATTTTATGTAGAGACATAAAAGATGATCAAGTTTTAATATATAGCCAAAAAGGTCTATAAGTATATGGATGAGATTGTGTACCTTATCCTGGGGACACTATGGATGCGATCCACTATGTATATTGATACAAACGATGTGATTCCAAAATCGTTCATATGGAGACATGCGAGTGGGGGCGTCCTATGCAAAAGATGTTTGTATAAGATCGAACCACGAAATAGTCACTTTTCTTTATAACAATTGTTTACTGTAAAACTGACTATTTTAAATTGACGACCTAAGGTAACTCGATCTTAATCTTCAGCTAACTATGAACTTCTATTTATTCAGGATTATCCTTTAATCTGCATAGGTGAGAGTGGTTCAACATTGCCGCTCAATAAGCCTCCCATTTTAGGGGTAAGACGATATAGATAGCTGGGGACATAATCCTGCAAGAAGGAATTCACTCCTACCCATCTTAGGGTTAGTAGATAGATTGTTCCCTTAAGTAATTACTCCTGGTCTTCAACAAGAGGCCATGCCCTCTCATGATAGAGAGAGATTTGGTTTAGTGGTTAGATCATAAATCAATTGTTCAATAGAGGATCAGTAGAGACTTAAGGAACAAAATATATTATAGGGATAAAACAGTAATTTTGACCTAATTGTAAATATGAATGACCTGTGAAGGATCGACTTACTGATTATGGTTAAATCAAATGGACAAAAATATATCTACAGTGAGAAGAGTGCAACTACTGAGCTATAGTGGTATGTCTTAGTAGTTAACGAATATTGATTAATTCGGTTTAGAGAGTTTAGCCAATTAATCTCAAATCGTTGGAGCTCATGATCTGTAAGTCAATTAGGTCCCTCTACTAGCTCGTAAAAGGATTAAACCTTAAATTAGAATATGAAGTGAATTTGAAATGTTCAAAATTCAAATTAGGGTTTGGATAATTATATTTGATATAATTAATGTTTAAATTTATTAAAATTAAACGTATTTAGAGAGTTCAATATATTTAAATAAATATTTAAATATTAATTATGAAGGAAATCTAACATGAGGATTGCCATGAGCAATGGAATGATCCTACCAAATTCCATTCGAAATTAAACTCTAACAATTACAGTCAAGAAATGGAAACTTACAGGTCATGCACAATACGAAATTACAACATGCTTTAAGATCATCAAGGGATAGAATATCATACCTTTGAAGACTCATTCTTCAAACTCCCTCAATCACGAATGCTCTTCAGTCTCCAAGACAGCAACACATGAACGCTCGAACACAACGACCGCAAGACAGCACAATCAACAGCGAACACCACACGAGCAACGTGAACACACAACGAACAGCCTCCAAAACCTTGAACTCAATCAAGCTGAGTGAAGACACCACCACAATGGCTACCTTGGTATTCTCAATGTGAGAATCCAGAAGTGTGGGCTCTGTGTGGACTTGGTTAGAGGAAGAGACCGGAGGAATAACAATCGTGTAGATGATTGAGCAAGTGGGAGATGAAAAGAGTATATCGTATAAATGAATGCTCAATCGTGTAGAAGATGGCAACCTATCGTATATATTATTGGGATTGGTGTCCTAATTCTCCCGGAGTCTCGTAGTTTGTAATATGTACACATTGTTATGAATAAAATAAAAGTTATTTTATTTGGCATTTACTCATATCCAATAAACAAAGCTTCATGGTTATTGTATGTAAATTTAAGCATGTATATGAGATATACAAGTGGATCATGCCTTAAATGATAACTTAAACAGGTCTGTAGTATAAGAATTAAGGAGGGATACCTGATCCTGGTGACACTACAGATACGACCCGCTTTGTAGAGGTTTACAAGTGTTGTGAACTACTACAGATGGTATATCCTGACCATTCATGTGGAGATATGTGAGCGGGGTATCCTATACAAAAAGTTTGTATAAGACCGAACCACGAGATGATTCGTTTCTGTATATAACACCGTTGATACTAGAGACTTACATCTCACCTAAACAACCATAGAGGACATGACCTAAATCCTGAGTGTTTTAGGAACTCTTGCATTTGAGGGCGGTCTTTTGATTAGTATGGGTGAGAGTGGCGAGATTGCCAACTCAACATGCCTACCTTTTTTGGGATTTGTCTAATTTAGGAGCTGGGAATTTAGTTACACAAGATGGAATTCACTCTTTCCCCAAAGCAGGGGTAAGTAGATAGATTGCTCTCTTAAAGACTGATTCCAATTCTTGAACATAATGGCCATGACTTCTCTTTGGAAGAGAGGACTAAGTTATAGTAGGACTATGGCTTATGTTCATTAGAAGGATCAGTGGTACTTAAGAAGTTAGATGTAACTACAAGGGCATAACAGTTATTGGCTCAACTGTACTTACGAGCGATTTGTGAAGGGTTATCGCACTATTGAATGGTTGATATGGACACATAATATATCTGTAGTAAGAAGAATTCAACTGTCGATCTTTAGTGAAGTGCCTAGCAGTTAACGGATGGTGGATCCCGTGACTAAAGAGTTTAGTCAGTTATTCACGTACCATTGGGGCTTCGAGCTACAGGTTCATAAGGTCCCCTTGGTAGCTCAATGGATTCAAGTTGAGAATCAGTTCTCGGTGTTGATTTGAAATATTCAAATTGGCAAAAGGAAATTCGATTATATACGATATGATCAATAAGGTGTATGAGATACATCAATTGGAGGATTAATGTAAATCGGATTTACATTAAGTACCATGAAATTGAAAAAGAACTATGGTTTATATGTTTCATGAGATGAAATATTAAAACTATAGGTTATAAATATAATATGGTAAGTTGGTTATCATATTTATTTATAATAATATTAACTATTGGATAATTATATCTTTTTCTCTAATAACCAATTGAGTGAAGGTTATTGGCGGTTTCATGGTAACCGTGAGATAAAAGAAAAAATGTTTTCCTAAATTTAGAATATCAAAGCAACCTGGCTCTGATACCAATTGAAGGAAATCTGACATGAGGATTTTCATGAGCAGTGGAATGATCGTTCCAAATTCTATTCGAAATTGAACTCTAACAATTATAGCCAAAAAACGAAAACTTACAGGTCATGCACAATACGAAATTACAGCATGCTTTAAAATCATCAAGGGATAGAATATCATACCTTTGAAGACTCATTCTTCAGAATTCATTGATCACGAACACTCGTTCAGTCTCCAAGATAGCAACACACGAACGCTCGAACACAATGATCGCAACACAGCACGATCAACAACGAACACCACACGAGCAACGCGAACACACAACGAACGGCCTCCAAAACCTTGAACTCAGTTGAGTTGAGTGAGGACACCACCACAATGGCTACCTTGGTATTCTCGGTGTGAGAATCAAGAAGTGTGGGCTCTATGTGGACTTGGTTAAAGGAAGAGACTAGAGGAACAACAATCGTGTAGACGATTGAGCAAGTGAGAGATGAGAAGAGTCTATCGTATAGACGAATGCTCAATCGTGTAGAAGATGACAATCCATCGTATAGATAATGCCCTGTGATCGTTTAGTTATGACCAACTGAGTGAACTATCGTATAGTGGCACTCCACGATCGATTAGTCTCTCTTTCAGCTATCGTTTAGTGAAACCAATTCACTTGACAGCATTCCGTGAGTTCTTTCCGAGAATAGCAACTCTCTTATAAATTTAGGAAAACATTTTTCTTTTTATCTCACGGTTACCATAAAACCACCAATAACCTCTCACTCAATTGGTTATTAGAGAAAAAGATATAATTATCCAATAATTAATATTATTATAAATATATATGATAACCAACTTACCATATTATATTTATAGCCTATAGTTTTAATATTTTATCTCATGAAACATATAAACCATAGTTCTTTTTCTATTTTATGGCACTTAATGTAAATCACATTTACATTAATCCTCCACTTGATGTATCTCATACATCACACCCATCATATCATATATAATTGAATTTCCTTTAGTCAATTTGTACATTTCAAATCAACACCAATAACTGATTCTCAACTTGAATCCATTGAGCTACCAAGGGGGCCTTATGGACCTGTAGCTTGAAGCTCCAACGGTACGTGAATAACTGACTAAACTCTTTAGCCACGGGATCCACCATCTGTTAACTGTTGGGCACTCCACTAAAGACCGGCAGCTGTACTCTCCTTACTATAGATATATTTTGTGTCCATATCAACCAATCAACAGTGTGATATCCTTCATAGATCGCTCGTAAATACAGCTGGGCCAATTAACCGTTATGCCCCTGTAGTTACATCTAATTCCTTAAGTACCACTGATCCCTCTAATGAACATAAGTCATAATCCTACTATGACTGAATCCTCTCTTCCAAATAGAGTCTGTGGCCACTATGTTCAAGACCCGGCATCAACCCTTAAGGGAGCAATCTATATACTTACCCCTGCTTCGGGGAAGGAGTGAATTCCATCTCCCAAATCAAGAAAATCTCCAAAAAGGTAGGCATGTTGAGCTGGCAATCTGGCCACTCTCACCCATACTAATCAAAGGACCGCCCTTAAAGGCAGGAGTTCCCAAAATACTCAGGATTAAAGTCATGTCACCTATGGTCGTTTAGAGGCCCTCAAAGACAGGAGTTCCCAAAACACTCAGGATTAAGGTCATGTCACCTATGGTTATTTAGGGGAGATGTAAGTCTCAAATATCAACGATGTTATATAAAGAGACTATTCATCTTGTGGTCCAGTCTTATACAAACTCTTTGTATAAGACACCCCTGCTCGCATATCTCCACATGAATGGTCAGGATCTACCATTTTTAGTAGTTCACAACACTTGTAAACCTCTACAAAGCTGGTCGTATCCGTAGTGTCACCAGGATCAGCTATCCCTCATAAATCCTTATACTACAGACCTTTTTAGGTTATCACTTAAGGCATGATCCACTTGTATATCTCATAAACATACTTAGGTTTACATACAATAACCATGGAGTAATGTGAGTGGAATCATTGACATATCATATACATCTCATCCTCCCACTGAGTATTTTACAACCTAGGGTTTAGTTTGTGGAATCATTGACATATCATATACATCTCTTCCTCCCATTGAGTATTTTACAACCTAGTGTTTAGTTTACTTAGAAAAAAACACGGCTAAGGATTTTAACTAAGTGACTTTTTAGGTTTTCCCAAGAGTAACTTTTTCCTTGGATAGTTAAACAACTTTTGATCATCATCCATTAAACTCTTTAACAGAGTCTTTGACCAATTGTCGCATGCTTATAGAAAATCTATCTAATTCACCTTTCTAGGTAGGTTCCCAGGTAGAGGTGTTCCATTTCCATCAGCTTAAGTACCCCAACATAGACAAAACCTACCTTAGACAAAAGGACCTTTATAGATAGATTTAAAACAAATTTAATCTTTTATGCCAATCAATTTAATCCTATTAAACTGATTTTAAAAGATTAATCTAGGTTATTAGTGTCATGCTCAATGCATTGTTCATTCATTGCTACTTCTTTTATATAACGCTTATACAAAACAGAAATGAAACAAGCAAAACATGTTTTCATACACCCTTATACTATAATGCTTATAATATAAAGATGATGCACGATAATGCTCACTGCATGCACAAATATAACCCTTATATTTTCATGATGCATACGTATGCTTTCAAGTAATTTCTTCATGCTAGATTATAACTTTTATAATATATGATGCATGAATAATTGCACAACCTAAAGTGGGTTTCAAACTATATGTCAAACACGTTTCCATATAAACACCATACATCACATGTATAATAAACAAATGTTGATGAACCGGGTAAAATTGCCTCAAATCCTCAAAACAAAAGCTAACTATTACAAAACCAAGGAATCTTCAGTTCAAAAAGGCGAACCGGGTCTTGAACCGTCCGGGCAAAGCAACGCATCTCCATTCATCGTGTACTAAACACCCGCGGTCGTCTACACGAAAGAACAAACGCTTTGCTTAATCGTTTACCAACGCTCCCAAAACTAAACGATCGTTTAGCAACGATCGTATACCTTTTTCAATGCAATGAAGCACGAGGTACGCAATCGTCTAGCGCGCTGTGCACAACGCAAGCCTTATACATCGTTTAAATGACAACGATACGATGAAGCATGATCGTATAAACGATCACTGAGCAAGCGCCTTTGTATCATATATCGTGTGATCGTGTAGTCAGTGACTATGTGATGAGCATGCTAACTACACGATCATTTAACGCGTGCCTTTTACTAAACGATGAGCATCAAATGCTCCCATTCGATCGTCTACCTCCAGCATCTACGCAATCGAGCAACCAACGCTACGCGATAGAGTAAATGATTTACCCCATCATTTAGCATTAGCTAAACGATCGTTTAGTAAATACTAAACAACCATATAAAGAAAGCTACACGATCGTTTAGATAAATCCCAATAATCGTTTACCTGAGGCTACACGACACGACCAACTCTTGAGAACCGCATCTCCGTGCTTTGAAACTTCATCACGAACGACTCGACTAACTCAAACTCTTTGAATTACAGACTCAATTGCATGTTAGTTATGCCCAAAAACATAGGGGCCCTTACAAATTAACACTTTGTAATTTAAAGAAAGCTTTAAACAGAGGCAATTAAACCCGTAAACATCCATTAACTCCATCCATAAAAGCATTTAAAAATTAAACACAAATGCAGAAAACCCACCATGACTGTAAAAAAAAGTTCAAAACAGAAGTGAAATTTGGAATAGCAGAACAACCTGGCTTTGATACCAATTGAAAGAAATTGGACACGAGGATTTCCATGAGCAGTGGAAGGATCTTTCCAAATTTCAATCATATATGAACATACACAATTACAGTCATAAACGAAAACAATAGGCTATGCGCAAAACAGAAATTACAGCATGTTTCTCTAAAGATCAAGGGAAGGAATTAACATACCTTTGAAGACTCATCTTCAAGATCCCTCGATCACGAACGCTCGTTCACAACAAGAAGGCAACCACGAACGCTTGAACAACACAACCGCTACACTGCACGATCATAGCGAACTCGAACAAAGAAATCACCAAGGTCACAAACACTCCGAACACTAGGAACGGCCTCCACAAAACCTCGACTGTATCGAGTTGAGTATGACACCACCAAAAAGGTTACCTCGGTATTCTCAGTGTGAGAATCTAGAGTGTGGACTCTATGTGGACTTGGTTAGAATATGAGACCAGAGGAGGACAATCGTGTAAACGATTGAGCAAGTAAGAGATGTCAACGCCTATCGTATAGGTCGATGCCCAATCGTTTATCAAAAGCTATGAGATCGTCTAGTTAAAGCTATGCAATCGTTTAGCTCATCGGCTAGCTGAGTGTCTATCGTGTAGGAACACTCCATGATCGTCTAGTCTCTCCAAGCTGTCGTTTAGTAAATCTTATTTACTTGACAACCTCTTTCGTGAGAACTTTTCGAGAATGGAAATCTCAAATCAACATTTTTAATAAATTTAGGAAAATATTTTTCCTTTTATCTCACAGTTACCAACTTACTATAATATATTTATAACCTATAGTTTTAATATTTCATCTCATGAAACATATAAACCATAGCTCTTTTTCTATTCCATGGCACTTAATGTAAATCTCATTTACATTAACCCTCCATTAGATGTATCTCATACATCAAACCGATCATATCATAGATAATCGAATTACCTCTTGTCAATTTGAACATTTCAAATCAACACCAAGAACTGATCCTCAACTTGAATCCATTAAGCTACCAAGGGGAGCTTTTGGACCTGTAGCTCGAAGCTTCAACGGTACGTGAATAACTGACTAAACTCTTTAGTGACGGGATCCACCATCCGTTAAACTGTCTGGCACTCTACTAAAGACCGACAACTGAACTCTTCTTACTACAAATATATTATGTGTCCATTTTAACCAATCAACAGTGCGATAACCCTTCACAGATCACTCGTAAGTACAGTTGGGCCAATTAACCGTTATGCCCCTGTAGTTATATTCAACTCCTTAAGTACCACCAATCCCTCTAATGAACATAAGTCATAGTCCTACTATGACTAAGTTCTCTCTTCAAAAGAGAAGTTGTGGCACTATATTCAAGATCCGAAATCAACCTTTAAGGGAGCAATCTATCTACTTACCCCTGCTTCGGGGAAGGAGTGAATTCCATCTTGTGTAATTGAGTTCCCAGCTCCAAAATCAGACAAGTCCGCAGAAAGGTAGGCATGTTAAGTTGGCAATCTGGCCATTCTCACCCATACTAATCAAAGAACCACCCTCAAAGGCAGGAGCTCCCAAAATACTCAGAATTGAGGACATGTCACCTATGGTTGTTTAAGTAAGATGTAAGTCTCTAGTACCAACGGTGTTATATATAAAGATGAATCATCTCGTGGTCCGGTCTTATACAATCTCTTTGTATAAGACACCACCGCTCGCATGTCTCTACATGAATGGTCAAGATCTACCATCTATAGTAGTTTACAACAATTGCAAACCCTACAAAGCGAGTCGTATCTGTAGTGTCACCAGGATCAGGAATGCCTCATTAATATTTATACTATATACCTATTTAGGTTATCAATTAAGGCATGATCCACTTGTATATCTCATATACATGCTTAAGTTTACATACAATAACCATGGAGCTGTGTTTATTGGATATGAGTAAATGCCAAAATAAAATAATGTTTATTTTAGTCATAAACAATGTGTATAATTACAAACAACGAGACTCCAGAAGAATTAGAACACCAATCCAAACATATGAGATATGGAAAATGGACGTCAAGACTGCCTTTCTTAATGGTAATCTTGAGAAGACCATCTACATGGCTCAACCAAAGGGGTTCCTAGTTCCAGATCAAGAGCAAAGAGTTTGCAAGATTAATAGGTACATTTATTGGCCAAAATAAGCATCTCGATCGTGGAACATTAGATTTGACAGTGCGGTCAAGTCGTTTGGCTTTAATTAGAATGTCCATGAGCCTTGTGTTTAGAAGAAGATCATCAACAACTTAGTAGCTTTCCTCGTACTGTATGTGGATGATATCCTACTTATTGGGAATGATGTAGGGTTTCTGACTGACATTAAGAAGTGGCTAGCTGCCCAGTTCCAAATGAAAGATTTGGGTGAGGCACAGTATGTTCTAGGGAACCAAATCATTCGGGATCGTAAGAACAAGAGGTTAGCCTTGTCTCAGGCATCGTACATCAATCAGGTACATGATGCAAGATTCCAAAAGGAGTTTATTACCCTTCAGGCATGGAATCGTTTTGTCTAAGGATCAATGTCCTAAGACACCTCAAGAAGTTGAGGAGATGAGACGGATTCCCTATGCTTCAGCCATAAGAAGCTCAATGTATGCAATGTTGTGTACCAGACCTGACATTTGCTATATAGTAGGGATTGTCAGTCGTTATCAGTCCAATCCAGGATTTGATCATTAGACGGCGGTTAAGACGATCCTCAAGTATCTTCGGAGAATGAGGGACTACATGCTCATGTATGGAGATAAGGATCTGATCCTTATAGGATACACAGACTCTGACTTTCAGACCGATAGAGATTCTCGTAAATTTTCATCGAGATAGAGACTCTGAGTGGGAGGTTATTGGTAGTTTCTTGGTAACCGTGAGATAAAAGAAAAAATGTTTTCCTAAATTTAGGAATGTTGAATTCATAATTCAATTCTCGAAAAGTTCTCACGAAAAAGTTGTCAAGTAAATAAGATTTACTAAACGATAGCTTGGGGAGACTAGACGATCGTGAAGTGTTTCTACACGGTAGACATTCAGCTGACCGATGAGCAAAACGATCCCATAGCTTTAGCTAGACGATCGCATAGCTTTTGTTAAACGATTGGGCATCGTCCTATACAATAGGCTTTGACATCTCCCACTTGCTCAATCGTTTACACGATTGTTCTCCTCTAATCTTATCCTGTAACCAAGTCCACACAGAGCCCACACTCTGGACTCTCACACCGAGAATACCAAGGTAACCTTTATGGTGGTGTCATACTTAACTCGACACTAGTCGAGGTTCTGTGGAGGCTATTCATTGTGTTCACTGTGTTCGTGATCTGGGTGATCATTGTGTTCAAGATTGTTGTGGATCGTGCAGTGTAGCAGTTGAATTTTTGGAGCGTTTGTGGTTACCGTCGTGCTGTAAACAAGCGTTCGTGATCAAGGGAGTTGAATATGAGTCTTCAAAGGTACGTTAATTATTTCCCTTAATCATGTTGTAATTTCTATTTTGCGCATAGCCTGTTGTTTCCGTTTGTGACTATAATGTTGTTGTTCATATACGAATGAAATTTAGAACGATTATTCCGCTGCTCATAGAAATCCTTAGTTCCGATTTCCTTCATAAACCACATACATCTCATGTATATGAAACAAACTTTGATGAACTGGGATAATTAGCCTCAAATCCTCAAAACTAAAGCTAACTATTACAAAAGCAAAGAGTCACCGGTTCAAACAGGCGAACCGGGTCATCGTCCAGTCAAAGTCTGCGTCTTCACTGATCGTGTACCAAAATCCTTGCTATCATCTACACGAAAGAGTAAACGCTTTACTCAATCGTTTACCAACGCTTCCAAAGCTAAAATATCTTTTAGAACCGATCGTATACCTTTTACTATGTGATGAAGCATGAGGTACGCGATCGTGCAACACGCAACGCATAACACAAACCTCAAACGATCGTCTAAACGACAACGATGCGGTGAAGCACAATCAACGATCGCTGAGCGAGCGCCTAAGTATCGTATATCACGTGATCATGTAGTCAGTGACTATGCGATGAGGCATGCTAACTACACGATCGTTTAGTGCGCATGTCTTTTATTAAACGATGAGCATCAAATACTCCCACTTGATCGTTTACCTCCAGCGTCCACGCAATCGGGCAACCAACGCTATGCGATAGAGCAAACACTTTACCCCATCATTTAACATTAGTTAAACTATCGTTTAGCAAATACTACACGATCGTTTACCTTAGGCTACATGATACGACTAAATCTTGGTCTTCTTCCTCACTGAGAACTGCAACTCCATGCTTCGAAACTTCATCACGAACGACTCGACCAACTCAAACACTTTGAATTATAGACTCGATTGCTTGTTAATTATGCCAAAAAACAGAGGGGCCCTTAGAAATTAACACTTTATAATCAAAAGAAAACTTTAAACAGAGGCAATTAACCCGTAAACATTTATCAACATCCATCCACAAATGCATTTAACACTTAAACGCAAATGCAGAAAACCGACCACGACTGTAAAAGAAGTTCAAAACAGAAGTGAAATTTAGAATATCAAAGCAACCTGGCTCTGATACCAATTGAAGGAAATCTGACATGAGGATTTTCATGAGCAGCGGAATGATCGTTCCAAATTCTATTCAAAATTGAACTCTAACAATTATAGCCAAAAAACGAAAACTTACAGGTCATGCACAATACGAAATTACAGCATGCTTTAAAATCATCAAGGGATAGAATATCATACCTTTGAAGACTCATTCTTCAAAATTCATTGATCACGAATGCTCGTTCAGTCTCCAAGATAGCAACACACGAACGCTCGAACACAATGATCGCAACACAGCACGATCAACAACGAACACCACACGAGCAACGCGAACACACAACGAACGGCCTCCAAAACCTTGAACTCAGTTGAGTTGAGTGAGGACACCACCACAATGGCTACCTTGGTATTCTCGGTGTGAGAATCAAGAAGTGTGGGCTCTGTGTGGACTTGGTTAAAGGAAGAGACTAGAGGAACAACAATCGTGTAGACGATTGAGCAAGTGAGAGATGAGAAGAGTCTATCGTATAGACGAATGCTCAATCGTGCAGAAGATGACAACCCATCGTATAGATAATGCCCTGTGATCGTTTAGCTATGACCAACTGAGTGAACTATCGTATAGTGGCACTCCACGATCGATTAGTCTCTCTTTCAGCTATCGTTTAGTGAAACCAATTCACTTGACAGCATTCCGTGAGTTCTTTCCGAGAATAGCAACTCTCTTATAAATTTAGGAAAACATTTTTCTTTTTATCTCACGGTTACCATAAAACCACCAATAACCTCTCACTCAATTGGTTATTAGAGAAAAAGATATAATTATCCAATAATTAATATTATTATAAATATATATGATAACCAACTTACCATATTATATTTATAGCCTATAGTTTTAATATTTTATCTCATGAAACATATAAACCATAGTTCTTTTTCTATTTTATGGCACTTAATGTAAATCACATTTACATTAATCCTCCACTTGATGTATCTCATACATCACACCCATCATATCATATATAATTGAATTTTCTTTAGTCAATTTGTACATTTCAAATCAACACCAATAACTGATTCTCAACTTGAATCCATTGAGCTACCAAGGGGGCCTTATGGACCTGTAGCTTGAAGCTCCAACGGTACGTGAATAACTGACTAAACTCTTTAGCCACGGGATCCACCATCTGTTAACTGTTGGGCACTCCACTAAAGACCGGCAGCTGTACTCTCCTTACTATAGATATATTTTGTGTCCATATCAACCAATCAACAGTGTGATATCCTTCATAGATCGCTCGTAAATACAGCTGGGCCAATTAACCGTTATGCCCCTGTAGTTACATCTAATTCCTTAAGTACCACTGATCCCTCTAATGAACATAAGTCATAATCCTACTATGACTGAATCCTCTCTTCCAAATAGAGTCTGTGGCCACTATGTTCAAGACCCGGCATCAACCCTTAAGGGAGCAATCTATATACTTACCCCTGCTTCGGAGAAGGAGTGGATTCCATCTTCCAAATCAGGCAAATCTCCAAAAAGGTAGGCATGTTGAGTTGGCAATCTGGCCACTCTCACCCATACTAATCAAAGGACCGCCCTTAAAGGCAGGAGTTCCCAAAATACTCAGGATTAAAGTCATGTCACCTATGGTTGTTTAGAGGCCCTCAAAGACAGGAGTTCCCAAAACACTCAGGATTAAGGTCATGTCACCTATGGTTATTTAGGGGAGATGTAAGTCTCAAATATCAACAACGTTATATAAAGAGACTATTCATCTTGTGGTCCAGTCTTATACAAACTCTTTGTATAGGACACCCCTGCTCGCATATCTCCACATGAATGGTCAGAATCTACCATTTTTAGTAGTTCACAACACTTGTGAACCTCTACAAAGCTGGTCGTATCCGTAATGTCACCAGGATCAGCTATCCCTCCTTAATCCTTATACTACAGACCTTTTTAGGTTATCACTTAAGGCATGATCCACTGGTATATCTCATAAACATGCTTAAGTTTACATACAATAACCATGGAGCTTTGTTTATTAGATATGAGTAAATGCCAAATAAAATGACTCTTATTTTATTCATAACAATGTGTACAGTTTTACAAACTACGAGACTCTGGGAGAATTAGGACACCAATCCCAACAAATTACATGAATAGATATTCACGTTTGAATTAGGTGTTTTTATCAATTTAATATTTGATATTAATTATTATTATTTAATTAATTAAACTTGTTTAATTGATTATTTAATAAATTAAATCAATTCAATTTTAAAATTTTCAATTTCATAAATTGAATTTAGATTTTATTTAATTGAATTTTGTTTGTAAATTAAATTGAATAAAATTAAAATTGAAAATTTTGAAAAATTGTTTTAAATCCATAGTGGATTTTTCCCAAAATGAACACCTAGCCCACTTATTTAGTGATATTTGAAGTATCAAATAGTTAATTAATTGATTTTGCATGTTCAATTTGATTAAATAGCTCAGAATTCATTTGAATTTTGGCATGCAAAGGAAATTCTGAAATTTTTCTGTAGAGAACTTGGTTTTCTATCTAACCCTCCATTCCAATCCAAATTTCCTCTCAATTGGAGTTCCACCATCCAATCCAAGACTAAGATTAGTATAGAAGACTTTTGTGGAGGTCTACTACAAAACTTGAAAGAGAATTTCGTGGAGAAAACAAGGAATTTGTGGAAATCATCAAAGGTATTCAACTTGAAACCCTAATGAAAAAATTGTGAACTTGCATGCTTGTTTCTCAAATTAATGGAATTAGAGTGCTTAATGATTCTATTTTCTTTCGTGTTATGCATGTTTACTCTATCAAGAAGGATGTCAAAACAATCCAATATATCCATTTGTTTTTATAAAGAAATCACTGTCATGATTTGCTATTATAACTGTATATGTTGATGATTTAAATATAATTAGAACTCATGGAGAGCTTTCAAAGTAATAGAATATCTTAAGAAAGAATTTGAGATAAAAAATCTCGGAAAAACAAAATTTTACCTTGGCTTACAAATTGAGCATTTAGCAGATGAGATATTTGTTCATCGGTCAACTTATACAGGAAAAGTTTTGAAAAGATTTTATATGAACAAAGCACATCTATTGAACATTCCAATGGAAGTTCATTTACTAAATGTGAAGAAAGATTTTGACCTTTAGATGATAATGAAGAACTTCTTGGTCCTGAAGTACCATATCTTAGTGCAATTGGTACACTTATGTATTTTGCTAATAAGATAAGACCAGATATTATATTTTCAGTAAAATTATTAGCAAGATACAATTTTTCTCCAATTAAAAGATATTAGAATGGAATTAAGTATATACTTCGTCTAAGGAACGATTGATATGAGTTTGTTTTATTCAAATAAACCAAATTTTGATCTAGTTGATTATGCAGATTCCAGATATTTATCTGATCCACACAAAACTAGATCTCAAATAGGTTATTTGTTCACGTGTGGAGGAATTGCTATATCATGACGATCAGTGAAACAGACCATAACAGTCACTTCCTTAAATCATGTTGAAATTCTTGCAATTCACGAGTCTAATCGAGAATGTGTATGGCTAAGATCAATGACTCAGCACATTCGTGAAATATGTGGTTTGTCTTCTAGTAAAAAGTCTTTCAAGGATATTATACGAAGATAACACAACATGCGTATCACAAATCAAAGGAGGATATGTTAAAAGAGATAGAATAAAACATATTTCACTGAAGCTTTTTTACACTCATGATCTTCAAGAAAATGACGGCATCACTGTACAACAAATTTGTTTGAAAGATAACTTGACAGACTTATTTACAAAAACATTATCTACCACAACCTTTGAAAAATATGTGCACAACATCGAAATACAGCAACTCAGAGATCTGAAGTGATGTTTTCATGAGTGTGAGCAAATATATTTATTAAAAAGTATAAATTATATGAAATATATACTCTTTTCCCTTCACTAGGATTTTTTCATTTTAATGGGGTATATTTTATATATATAATAGACATATAAAGGGGAGTATTATAAATATTATAATAATAATAATAGATGTCTATTAGTGTCATGTTTAGTGTCCAATACCAAGTGTCATGTTTTCATTAGCACATGTGTTGGTCATGTGTTATTCAACCACCTATGCATAGTGTCCAAGTGTACCACTTCCTACCTGCAAAATTTTCTATAAATAAGTAGTCATTTATGAATTTTGTAGATACACATACATTGATTGAAATTCCATGAATTTTGGAGAAAATAGAGATTTTTGGAGGAATTTTCTATTTTCTATAATTTTCTTTATTTATTCTAAATTTAGTTATTTAGTTATTTTTATTTATTTATTTATAAAATTATATTTTTTCGATACTATGTTTCCATTGCGTATCATTTTTCTCTTCAAATTCACAACACTAACAACTATCATTGATTCATTCGTATATATTTAGCCTAAAAAAGAAATTGAAAAAAAAAATCCACCGTCAGGAATTACTTTGAAGCTTGGAAAAGCCAAGACTATGTTCACGCGGAAAATATGATGACGTGAAGTGTCCAAACCAACCCTTTGATATACAAAAAAGAAGAAAAGCCCCTTTGTCCTCTTTAGTCTTTTCACCTTTTGGCTTTCTGTCACACTGACACACGGATTACTTGCCAAGTTAACCGACATGACATGTCAGCTTCTAGTTAGAGTCAATAAAGACACCTTTTTTGTTCAAACTTCAAACCAAACGTCCACACTTACTCCTCCACACCGCCTCCATTTTGTTTTTTTACTTCTTTCAACTTCTACCATTTATCCATAATTAAGGTCGTGTTTGTTAAGCCCATTTGATAATCATATAATTGGTGTAATCAAATTATTATTCTTTAATTAAATAATAATTTATTAGTTTAATCTATATATTCTAAAATTTGTAACAAATTAATTTATATCATAAATTTTCTTTTATCAAAATCAAGTATTAATTATTATTATTATTATTATTATGATGTAATAACTTATTATTTAGTTTATAACAAAATTTGTTCTCGAATCGTTTTATTGATCTATCTGTATAAAAAAAATTACTATATCATAAAATAAATCATAATATACTAAGTTGTTACAAATTAAAAAGTACAGTAATTAAATTGTTATTTAAATTTAATGATTAACTTATAACAAATTTGAAAGAACATTGACTAAATGGTTACCCAACTAAAATTTATTGACTAAATTGTTATTTTCATGAAAGTTCGAAACTAGAAGTGTTTTTAGCCTCTTCTAACTTCAATATTTTAAAGTAGTTATATTTATGTCATTTGTATATTCAAAATTCTTCCTAGTTGAAACTAGATAACTTAAATTTGTATTGAGCAATTTTTAAAAACTAAATGAGTTGTTTGGAGTGCTGAGATGATATAGGATGTGAGAAATTCTGATGTCTAGAGAGTTTTGATGTATGAGAAGTTCTGATAGAGTATGAACGATCGAGTATGTTCAAGCACTGAGATGATATACGATACACAGAAAGAAAATGACGGTGAGATACAAAACACGTTTCGAAAATAGACCCACAAACAACTAAAATCGGTGAAATAGGATAATGAGCCTCCAAACACTGTGATGATATAGAATGTGGGAATATATAATATCATGTTGGATCCCAAACCGCCCCAAATAGATTTTCAAATTCATTTTGAATTATTTCAAGGAGTCAACCACGTTATTTGCACTATTAAATTTGTATGAAGATTTGATTTCAATGCTGGTAATTATTGTCCTAAAGAAAATCATGTTTACTTGTAACACTATTTAATAATTTTATATTTTATTATAGAAGTAAATGGCAATTTAAGTTCAAATAGTGAGTTTTAAATATTTGTTCCCCTTCCCGAGTGTTTACACATGTTTTTTATTGGGTAAACATCTAACCATTTACATTCAAACACGTTTTTATTAAATTATTAGAAGGTTAGTTTGGGGTGGAAGAAATCAAAGTTGGGAAGAGTGTTGGGTGGGGAATCTTATGGCTCTATTTCTTTTAATTAATTAATTAATTAATTAACTTTGTATAGAATTATAGTTAAGCTGCAAAATCAAGAAAGTGGAGCTGTGATGATGAGTTGAAAAATGAAATTGAGTTGGCTGATGATGATCAAAGGCAGTGGAGAAAAGGAAGCAAGAAATTAAAAGTATTAGGTCTCAATTGATATGAGTTTATGGATGAATAGGGTTGTTAATTAAAGAAGGAAAATAAAAAAACCCCTTTTCCCCCTTAGGTTTTGAATATAGTTTTTATTTGTTTGATAAACTTTGAAATGTTATACTTTTAATTTTAGTCATTGGATTTTGAGTTTGATTTCAATTTGATCCCTAGTTTTCAAGATTTATATTTTTTAACCTCGATATTTCATTGAATAGTCACTATCAACATTTAGTATTAATGTATACTAATTAACTTTTAAAAACTATAATTAATTAAATTTCAATATTTTCTCATCACTACTAAAGTTTAGCTTTAAAATTATTTAAAGATTAAGGATTAAAATGGTAACATTTTGAAACCTAAAAACCAAATGGGAGGACCAAAAATGTATTTTTTTTTCCTTGAGTAAAAAATTTCCATATTTTTCTAGGTTTTCCTTTAGTTTATTCACATATAAAATTAGTCAATGGTATGTACTTTAACAAGTTGAGCTACATTTATGGTGATTAGATGAAGAGATTAAAAAATGAATTATCACTAAATAGATTTTCCATTTTTTTAGATTTTTCAAAATCTGGATTGAAAGTCATCATCCATGGACATATTCTATCCTCCTCACTGCTTTATCTTCTAAATCTTTCTTTTTTTTTTCTTCTACCGTACTAAAAAAAGACAATAAAAATTTATGTCTTATATATGCATTAATGTAAGAAAACATTAAATATGTCAGTGACCGATAGGACATAAAATTTGAAAATTCAGAAACATGTTAAACACTTTTAAAAATGTTAAAAAGAGAAAGTAAACGTGTAATTTAACATTAAATTTGCTTAACCCACAACCTTATGGCTTAAACCATGCAAGTCCATTGAGTGAAACATTAGTGACATCCTCTGGAGATTCAAGTTCCTATCTTCATTAGTCTCATTTGGTAATAATTATTTGTCCTTGTTTGACAAACATCTACTTTTATTTGTGGAAAGTATTACAAAGATCAAGGGAAAAAAAAAACAAATAAACAGCAATATGTATATAAAATACTATAAAAGACTTGAAATTTGACTAGAATAATGAAAAATGAGGAGCAAAAGAGAGAGAAGAAAGAAGACCAAGTCAGCATTAGACCAAAAAAAATCCAGCTTTGAGCTTTGGACATTGACTACCAAAGAAACATCCAAGCAAACTCCTTTTAGTTCCGGTGGGTGTTTAGAGCAATTTTTCCCTCTTACTCTTTTCACCCACCCTCCACGAAAAAAAAAATTCAAAAATATTATTAGAAAATGAAAAAGAAAATTTATCACCTAACAAATTATAGTTGAAAGATCGAGCGAGATGAGGTAATATAACTAACTACGTTTCTTTTTTTAAATAGCTCTTTTCAAGTCCGACATATTTCTTTATTTAGACTGAATTTCATTCTTTTTTTTTTTTTTCTCTCTAAAAAATTGTTTCTGCCAGCCTCAATCTCATAGACCAGCCTATTCTAAGGTTAGATTTTTTTAACTAATTAATTAATTATTTAGTTAATGCATTTTATTCTTTTTTTCGCAAAAATCCATTTTTATTTTGAGAAAAAGAAAGAATGATGAGTAAGAGCAAGAACGTTTATTTTTAATTAAAGTCTAGATTTTTCTGTTTCTTTTTTTTTCCATAATATTTCTAATAATAATTTTAATAAAAAGAATGGTAGGTTAATGTACTATTTTAGTCTTCATATTTTAGTTCATATAATTGAAAGTTAAACCACTCAAAGCAAATGTGAAGTTATTTTCGAAATTTATAGAAAAAAATGGTAATAAATAACAAATAGTTTATTTCTTTTTTAAAGAATAAACAATAAGCTAATAGTGGGGCCAAATTTAAAAATTTATAAAATATATAGAGAGAGACTAAACTTTGGCCATTAAAAATATATACTAAAGTTGAACAAATTTTAAAATATAGAGTCAAAATCTATGAAGCATAGATATTTCATGTGAGGCAAAGAATCAGTATCAGACATGTATCAGATACCGATACTTTCCAGATATGTATCTGACACGCGATTTGATGTATCTATTTCTACGTGTACTTTTTCTTAAAGAAAAAAGGCAAGCAACTCATTTAATGTTTTCTAATCTAAAACGAGGCAACCTATTTAAAAAGCTCACTACTCGAGTCCAAAACTAAAAAGAAAAATAAATAAATAAATAACGGACCAAACCCTAAACTAAAATCATCTAATCTCCATCTTCACATTTGAGTCCCCACAAAATCCACCAAAATATAAACTATTTGGATATCTTTAACAATTCAATGAAGAAGTTCTTCATTTATCTTCATACTTCTCCCTCCAATCTTCTTCTTCTTCTTTGCAATATGAGCCACTTTTCTAATGCATTTTATTAACTATTGTACTTCAACATCTTAGATATTGATTCTTTTGTATTACATTTCAGTGTTTATATTCTATTTTGTGCTATTGTTATTAACTTGTATGCTAAATTTATTTATATCCTAGATTTTTTTAAAGAAAAATAAAATGTATATTCAATGTATCAGTATCCTCGTTTTTTAGAAATATATATTAAAAATAATATAAAAAATGTCGCATCCTTAGACGTATCCGTATCTTAGTTTTTTAGAAATTATGAATCTCCGTATCCGATTGTATCCGTATAGTATAGTCGTATCTGTATCTATGTTTCATAGGTCAAAATGATATTAAAACTTAACAGTAATAAATTTAAAAATGATATTAAAACGGAAAGTTATTTTAAATGACAAAACTGTTGAAAATATTTACAAACATAGCAAAATTTCACAGTCTATCAACGATAGACTACTATATTGTTAAATATTTGGGTCCATTTTGTTATATTTGAAGACTCATGTTAAAACCTACTAATAATAATAACCATGTATTAAAAAAGCAGTGAGGGATAATTTTGAGTCCACTAGATGGATGACCAAAAAACTAGGTGAAAGAAAACAATGCAATGATTCAATTTTTTAAGAAAATGTCGAATGACCCTTTGCGACGTCAAATTCAGGTGAAATTACCGCACGTGTAAAAGCAATTCGCTCTTACTCACTTACTCACAAATCACTATGTCTCTCGCTGTCAGTCGTCTCACTCTCTCTTCTTTTTTCATTCACAAAGTACTATGTCTCTCGCTCGTCTTGCTCTCTCTTTGTTTCCTCACAAAATCACTCCTTTCTCTCGTTCTTGTTCATCGAGGTTGATCGCGTCGGAGCTGCTCGAGTGGACTTGTTATGCCAGCAAAGAAGAAGAAGAAGTGCAAAGGAAGATTTCTCACATCGAAAAAGAAGAAAAAGAAAAAGAAAAAGAAGACAATACCGTAACTTCATATGGTCATGACATCAACAAACTTATCATTTGACCATTTTTTAAAAACTTGAGTCATTTATCATGTAAGACGTTTAGAATTGGTCTTTTGGAGAATAATGTCGGTAATTTTCTTTTCCCATTTAGATTGTGAATTGATCCTTATTTTTGTAAGAACATTGCCTGCTAGGGTTCAAATTTGCTCCCGTTCTTTCCAACACATTGGGAAAGAAGGGGAGGGAAGGAGGGGGAATCAGATAACATTTACAGCTGAGTTGTGAAAATTGATTCTTAATATAAATTGAAAATGGTTGAGAATGATGATGAATTTTGATTCTTCCTTTTTCTGTTCTTAACCTTTCCCAGTTTGTTTTTTCCTTTCTTTTTTCTTCTTTTTTACCTTTCTTCAAAGAAACGAGGAAAAAGAGAAATTAATCTCATTGACCATCACCTTCATCCCTCTCTTTCTTCTCTCCTTCCTGCTGTCTGCCCAAAACTTTCCTCCTCAATATCCATTCTTCATCTCTCTGTCACTGATTACGACTATTTATTCAACTCCAATGGCTTCTTTCCCTGAAACCTTTTGATTCCCCCGCAATATTTTTGGGTAAGGGAAAATAATGGGTATTTGTTTTTCTGCCTCCAAAGTCAGTGGTTCCAATAGCAACACCAATACCACCGCCGCCAACCACCACCGGAGAGGGAGCACCGCCAACCCTCAATCGAGCACAACCAATACTAAACAAGATGCTTCCAGAAATCAAAATCAGAAGAAACCCAATGACAATCCCAAGCGGAACAGTCAACAGCTTAAGATTAAGGAGAAAAACGCTTCGCGGCGGCAAAGCGGGGTGATTCCTTGTGGGAAACGCACCGATTTTGGGTATGATAAGAATTTTGATGAACGGTACACGATCGGGAAATTGCTTGGACACGGTCAATTTGGTTATACGTATGTAGCAATTGATAAAGCAAATGGGGATCGAGTTGCTGTTAAGAAAATTGAGAAGAATAAGGTATTGTTTCTTATAACTTACCACGTATGTTTTTCTCCCTCTTAGTTTGTTCTTCGTTTTTGTGATTCTACGACCTTAATTTAGGCTTGCTTTTTTATCTGCATTCTGGGTTGAATGTCCCCTACAATATCGTTTGGAAGAGGGGTTTGAATTGAAATTGCGAGCTCGCCAGGTTTAATTTGTTAATTGAACGATTTTTCAGAGTAATGGAGCAGGAAAGCAAGAACTTCCTCTGATGGAGGTTTTGAATTTACCAATTTGGTATATGTTTTCTCTGTGTGGGGTTCGATACCGATTCATCGTCTCCCAACATTTGCCTGACTTTATAGCAAGGGCAGCCTTAACCCTGTCATCGCCATGGCCATAAAGAAAGTAGTTGCAGAATTACCAGTTTTGCAAGATCACGACTTATGTTGCGAGGAACCAATTTTCGGATCCTTGAAAATTAATCTGACTTACTTGGATTGGATAGACTTCTTCGCACAAAAGATTGAGCTGTTCTAATTGGATGCAGCCTCTGTCTGAATCTAAGAGTCATGGTTTTCTTTGTTTATAGCTGAGGATCAGACTCTTCTTATCATCGTTAGTTCAATAGTTCTTCCTTAAAGATGCAGCTGTATGTTTCACTGACGGGTGATTTCTGAAGAAGAAAGGAACATATTTGTTTCCATTGAAAATTCTTCATTCGGGTTAATTAGGCAAGATTCAGAATGCTTGTGCTCATAACTGTGTACCTAGTTTGCAACCTTTTAGAACTGTATGGTCAAGAATAGGAGTTCAGCTGCAAATAGCTTTTGGGTCAGAGAGTAGTCAACTTTTAGTTCAAAGTGCTTCTTATGCTGTTTTCGGGTAGTGTTTGATAAGGAAACTTCCTTATGTTGTTGCAGATGATTCTTCCCATTGCTGTCGAGGATGTTAAGAGGGAGGTCAGGATCTTGCAAGAACTTACTGGCCATGAGAATGTGGTTCAGTTCCATAATGCATTCGAGGATGACTCATATGTTTATATTGTGATGGAGTAAGCCTTTTCTTTTGGTCTTTCTTTCGTCTTAAAAAGCACCATATTTTCGTTGGAGAACTCAACGTCCATCCTTGTTGTGTCCACTCTTGATCTTTATTTCTTATCGGTGGTTTCTAGGGAAAAACAGAATCTGTCTGGAAAATGTATTTGCTGTAGTTCCTAATGATTTACATGTTCATCAATGCCCTTTTTGACATTCTCTATCAGGTTATGTGAAGGCGGTGAATTGTTGGATCGGATATTGTCCAAGTAAGAAATGTCTAGCTTTATCGTAATTTTTCATATGCATTTCAGCTGATGATTTTTTTGTTCCAAAGTAAAAATAAACTTTAGTTCCCACATGTCCAGTTGCAAAATACTTCACAATTGTCAACTTCATTTTTTTCTTTGTTTCTGTTTTTGCTCATCATTGCTTGTTCAATTAACTTTCATATCTAAAGAAAGTGCTTGAAGCAGGAAAGATAGCCGTTATACCGAGAAAGATGCAGCTGTAGTTGTTAGGCAAATGCTGAAAGTTGCAGCGGAGTGTCATTTACATGGCTTGGTACACAGAGACATGAAACCAGAGGTAAAATAGACCGCATTCATAATTACAACCATGCTATTTGTATCCTTCGTGAACTTAGTTCTCACCTGTGACTTTCTTATATGTAGAACTTTCTTTTTAAGTCAGCCAAAGAGGACTCCCATCTGAAAGCCACCGATTTTGGCTTGTCAGACTTCATCAAACCTGGTAGGAATGAGAATCTGATGAGATGTTCAGTATCCTATAAGTATATGTACACTCCAAAGTTCAAAAAGAAAAAAGATATCTTCTATGCTTCCTCTTATTTTTGGTATAATATGCAGGGAAGAAATTTCATGACATTGTCGGTAGTGCATACTATGTCGCCCCTGAAGTTTTGAAAAGGAAGTCAGGGCCAGAATCAGATGTCTGGAGTATAGGGGTGATCACATATATTTTACTTTGTGGGAGGCGCCCTTTCTGGGATAAGACAGAGGATGGCATATTTAAGGAGGTATGGTGCATTTTATAATCTGGTTCCTACAATTAGTTTTATTTTTCAGATGTCTTGTTTTCTTCAGAACAAGATGAAATAGCTTGTGGAATTAGCAATGTTCTCTTGTTTTAGTTGGAACCAATGAGATGATTTTGGATTCTGCCATTATTCAACTAGCTTTTCAGCTGGATTATCTGTGGAACCTTGAGGATGAAGTGGTCTAGAATTCACCCATAAAAAATTAACTCATTGTGCCTGTATTTTTCTAATAGGTGTTGCGAAACAAGCCTGATTTTCGGCGGAAGCCATGGCCAAGCATCAGCCCTAGTGCTAAAGATTTTATAAAGAAGTTGCTTGTAAAGGATCCCCGCGCAAGATTAACTGCTGCTCAGGCACTATGTAGGTCTCACATTCCCTTGCTAAGCCCTATATAAATTATTTTCTGTCTGTATTTTAGTTGCTTGAGTTGTGTATGTTATTATTCTCCTCTTCCTTATGAGATAAAATCGTTTGGATTGAGTATCTGATTTTATTTAACTTTCCAGCTCACCGATGGGTTAGAGAGGGTGGCGATGCATCAGAGATCCCTATTGATATATCCGTTCTGAGTAACATGAGACAATTTGTGAAGTACAGTCGTTTGAAACAATTTGCTCTGAGGGTAAGGCAATGCTTCTTTGTAGGCATCTTTTAAAACAGAAAACTACTTGGTCTCTTTGCATCCATTTCTCCTTCTAATGATTATTTATTGTGAAGGCATTGGCTAGCACAATCGGTGAAGAAGAGCTTGCTGATCTGCGTGATCAGTTTGATGCAATCGATGTGGATAAGAATGGTTCAATCAGTCTTGAGGAAATGAGACAGGTAAGATAGTAAATTTAGTCACACAAACACGAGTTCTTTCTTTTCTCTAACATAATTGGTGATCGTCTATGTGCAGGCTCTTGCTAAAGATCTCCCATGGAAATTGAAAGAATCTCGTGTTCTAGAAATTCTTCAAGCAGTAAGTATACATTTACCATTTCTCACCACCATTCTATGAGAGTGATGAGAAAACTTTGTTAGCTTTTTGTTACCATTGGGTTGCTTGCTTGGTATATCTTCCCCGTCTCTTCTCATAATTGAAGCATGCAACTTAAGTAGTTTATATGGTTGATGCAGATCGATGTCAATACCGATGGCCTTGTCGATTTCACAGAATTTGTTGCAGCTACATTACACGTCCATCAATTAGAGGAACATGACTCTGTAAAGTGGCAGCAGCGATCACAGGCAGCTTTTGAGAAATTTGACATAGATAAAGATGGATTTATAACTCCAGAGGAACTAAGAATGGTATGTTCTAACTTTTCTCCCCCACTTTCTTCTGGTTTGATTCCCACATTCTAGTCTTAAGTTTCCCTTCCTAAGCAACTGGTTGTTTAAAATGAATTGGTGGTCACCTGTCTTCACATTGGGAAGGTCACGATGGCCTTTAAACAATGCACAGATTGTCTGTAAACAGATTCTTCAGCATACCCTCAGCCCGGATGGAGTTCTTTGCATCTGATTTTACGCCACATAACATTTTTTCGGGAATTAAGTACTTTGACACAACCATTGGCCTTCTATGTCTAAAGTTTAAACCGTTCTCCATAGTGCAACGAAACGAAAACCTGTCATCTCATGAGAGCAATGACCTCAAGAATCTGGTTTTAGATAAAAGTTTGCTTCATTTTAGTTGTGTGATAAATCCAACACAAATAGTCTAGCTTGTGGCATTATTGTAAGCCAACATAGTTCCCATACTGAGCTCTTTCTGCTTCTCTCGTACAAACTTTTTGTCTTGTTTTTGCAATGTTCAAACATAATCTTCTTGCTTTTTGCAGCATACGGGCTTAAAGGGTTCCATTGATCCACTGCTTGAGGAAGCAGATATTGACAAAGATGGTAAGATAAGCTTATCAGAATTCAGAAGACTTTTAAGAACTGCGAGTATTAGTTCAAGACCTCATATTTAGAGCTTCTAGTCCCCAAAAGTCCCCGAAGATGTAGATAAGAATGCAAAGTTGGGAAAATATTGGAAAGAGGGGGATCAAATAAGGCAAATTTCAGTCATCTTTAAGAATTTTTACTTGCTGAGAGACCTCAGGAGCTCGTTTGACCGTCTCTTCTACGAAGTTATCGATGCCGAGCTTATACTCCAACGGTTTTTTTTAGGACTGTGAATACGTTTTATATGGATATAGAGTTACCTTGGATCTGCTCCAGTTGGTGTGGAATGTATTGTAGTCCTTTGTGTTGCTGGGGTTTCTTGGTTTGTGCAATGGAAATGGCTTATCTGATTACAAACTCTTAAAAAGAAGAATTTGATGGAATGAATTTCCTTGATACCAGTTTGCCCACAACCATCTTTTTGGAAAAGGAATTGTGTCTATTCGTACCTGTGGTTTTGCTATTGTATTATCAAGGACTTGTTTTTTAAAAAAATAGATTTTAACATATATTCTTATTTAATTTCTCTAATTTATTGTAAAGATCCAATTACTTTTGAAGGTTCTTTATTTTTTACTATTTTAGGTATTGAAATTTTAGATCATTTGAAGAAAGAATAATTTTATTTTTAAAAGAAAACAATCATGTATGAAAATACTATACTGGATTAAGCTAATACCAACATTTAACCTGCAAATTTAGCTTCTAATAAACTATCTTATGAAGATTTATCTTTTAGAAAAAAGATTGTTAAATTACAATTTGGTCCATATAGTCTTGAAAAAGAATTGCCCCTGTTTTATAATTAGGTTTAACAAAAAAATTATAAATATTTTTTTAGAAAATTTTCATACAGAAAAAATGTCAAACTATTTAAAAAATAGTAAAAAAAAAAAAAAAAAAAAAACACTGTTAATCAGCCTTTAGAGAAGATTAAGTTTTACTATTTGTATAAATAGTTTTCTTTATTTTTTATTTTTAAAAATCTGGATGAAATTTCAAAATGCTTCTGATGTGAGCTAACTATTCAATAAATAATTTTGTACCTTGATTAAATTTGATTTTTTTTTTTTTGTGAAACTTGATGGGAAAATTAAAAGGATATTGTCCTTTTAGAAACTATTTAGGAAAGTATTGTTGTTTTCAAACTATTCGTAAAAATATTGTTGTTTTTCTAATTATTTGTAAAAATATTGTTGTTTTCAAACTATTTGTAAAAAAATTGTTGTTTTTTTTTAAAAAAATAAGTTGAGAGTTCAAAATTCGACTTAGATTAGATCGAACTTTGAACCCTCAACCTTGCCCTTCAATATTATTATTTTGAGTCTGTTTAATTATCGACCGAAGACCTTCCTCTATCAAAAGATCGTATTTCTAAATTTTCATAACGTCTCATGGAATTCCTTCCAAAGCTTGTTGAATAATTTTTACGGATTCTGTCATCTCAACAAGTCTGACTAAATAACGAGCTAATGAATCTCCTTCTTTTTGCCACTGAACTTCCCAATCAAATTCGTCATAACACTCATTTGATGTGTTAAAAAAAAAATATGTATTGGAAGAGAGTAAGAAAGAGGAAGAGTAAGAGAGAGAGTGAGATTATGAGAGAGAACGAGATTTTGAGAAAGAGCGAGATTTTGAGAGAGCGAGATTATGCGAGAGCGAGATAGCGAGATTTCGATAGAGAGCGAGAGTATCCGTACAAATTTTTCTTTTTTTTTTCTTTTTTAATTATTACACATTCCACTTTCTTCTTTCTTTCTTCCTTCTTTTTTTTTAAAAAAATTTTCCATTTTATAAAAACAATTTCTAAAAATATTTTATTATTTTATTTAAACTCTAAAAAGAATAAATTAAAAAAAACAATATCTCATAAAAATAAAAAAATGATTATTAGCTTTTTTTCTCATTGGTCATATATATATATATATATATTTATAGAAAGTAAATAAAGTGAAGACAATTATGAGTGAGATCCTCCTCATGAGCGAGATCCATTTCTTTGACAAACTGTCTTCCTAGCGATACTCACGAGATTCAGTCCACATTTCTAGCAAGATCCTCAACCATTTTTTAACAAACTGTGATGCTCACGAGATTCAACCCACATTGTTAGTGAGATTCCCTTCTAGAGCGAGATCCTCATCACAAAATTAGCTTCACCCACCTATCTTCCTTGTTGAGGGTTGACGTTTCGACAACCCTAGTTTTTCTTTGTTTTTCGAGTTCTCAACGTTCGACCTCTAACCCTCAACTTCTAGCCTTGAACTCCCAATATAACAATATTTTTCTAGTAAGTTTCAAAACAACAATATTTCTCTAATAAGTTTTGAAAACAACAATATAAATATTAAAGGTCTGAAACTTGATCACCATATATTTATTAATTAATGAATTATTGATGACTCATCTCTCCACGTAGGAAAGGTACTTTGAATCTATGATTCAAGAAATTTATTCAATTCGTAACCACTACGTGGGCGACTGCGTGTGGCCTGTGGTTAAATAGTGTCATAATAAATGCAATAATCAATGATGATAATAAACAAAAATGTAAACAGTGATTTACCGATATAAATTCTAGATATGGCTGTACTCTAAATTGACGTTTGTTTTCTCCACTATTTTCAACTCACAATTTTAATTAATTTGCATTAAAAAGGTATGACATTGTACTTTTATATTCATTTTGTCAAAATGGAATAGTATGAAAATTTAAGTTTGAATAAACCATATTTGGTCTATGATTAATAATTTTAAAAATTAGTGTATAATATTAAAAAACAAAATCACAATTGAAAGATTTGGATATTCATAATTCTTTTTCCAAATATTGTTAGTTCTCTCTAACCGTATATATTAGCATGAAATAAACGTATTACATGTGTTACAACAAAAGTTCGAAATATCAATATCTATTCTATATAGATGCCAATTTTATGAAAATATGGTGGAAATATCGATATCAATGAAATTTCAAGAAAAAAATATAAAAATTGGTTGAAATTATTATAATTAATTGATGAAACTTCGATCGTGACTTAATTAGACTATAATTGACCATTTTTAATCACAATTTCTATAAGGCAAGACCACATTTAGATGTTTATTGTAAATGTTCGTGTAAATGTTGATGCGATAATAGAATTTTAAAAATAAATGAAAAATAATTACAAAATAATATAAAGTTTAAGAATATGTGTGGGGTGAAATGATGTAAAAATTATGAAAGTTTTGGATGGTTAAAGATACATGTTATTTTTTTGTGATTTTTCAAATTCAATATCTTTAAAGATGAAAGTTTTGGATAAAAAATAAAGTTAAAAATTGAAAAAAAATTAGGAATTAAAAAAAGTAATACACAAAAAGGAGTTAATCCTTTATCGAAAATGACATTGATGTATGAAACTATAAAATTGTGCATAATCATGACCATAAAATTGAAAAACTTGAACAAACCTAAAGTAGTTAACTTTTTTAAAAAATAAAAAATTTCTATTTCTTTTTTCAAAATGTCGAAATTTCTTGAACTTTTCTCAAAATTTCGTTGAAATAGGAAGAATTGGAATATACTTGAAATCTCAAAATGTTCTTGAAAGAAATTTCCAAATTTCATCGAAAATGGGGGAATATAAAATTTTGGAGGCCATCAAAATCTCAAAATTTCGAGATTTTGAAGGAAAATTTTAAACCATAGTTATAACTCCATGACTATATTGACAACTCAAAACATTGTTTTAAAAGTAGTTTTAGCATATTCTAAAGTGATTAAATCACTATTGTCATGTTCAAGATCATTTCAAAACATGTTTTTAACCCATCGTAATCAATTTCAATGGAAATGGAAACGGAAACGGAAGCATTTTCCAGCTTCACTTAGAAAGCTTTTGGGCCTTTTCCATCATGAATGGCCTCTGCAATAGTCTCATAACAAGCAGTACAGGGGCACATGGACAATTATTTACAAGTAGATATTTCACTGAACCACTCCCTAAATGTAGGGTCTGCACCGGAAAAATGATGTCAATTTCAGCCTATAACAATATCATTTCGATATGGTAAGCTTCGTTAAATTAGACATCGATAACCGCCGCAATATCTCGCCCATCGATGGCCATAGTTAGGTAAGGCAAGAAGTTACGGAATGGGAAATGACTGCTCGCATCTTTTCATGCGGGAGCTAAAGCTAAAGCTTCGAACCTAAATTCCTCAACTCAATATTTGGTTGGAGAAGGAAGAAACAACCATGAATTTAATCACTTTAATGAGGATAGTAACCTTGAATTCAGTTGTTCTGTTTCGGGATGTCGCCAACGCTGTTAGAGGAGCTATCTTGAAGAACTTGGGATGAAGAAAACCTACTCGAAGAACTACAATCTGTTGCACTTTTTTCTTTCCTTTGCGACTGCTTACCTTTCTTACTTCCAGAGGATGCATCCTGAAAACATACTCGATTATGTTCTTATTTGATCTACAAATATTCATGTGGGGGGTTTTGAAAGCAATAAACTCACCTGCTGTGTCGAAGATCCAGGCATCTTAAGTTCAAGGTCCGTTGCTACATCGTTGGATTCGTCACATCTTTCTGCATTACTACACCTGTGCTGATCTGATGATTTACTTCTGGAATCTTGTTTGCTAGATATATGTGAATTGGAAGCATATTGGGCAGAGGGCTGATCAAGCGGATGATTGGCTGCAGCAGTATATGGGACAAATGTGGAACAGGGGTTGGGAATAGCACCGGGATTCTGATTTCCAAAGAAGGTGAAGGGCTGCAATGATGGATGCATGGGAATCGGTCCAGGGGGAACGGGAACGGGAACTGGGTAGGAATATGGGGGCCCCATGATCACCGCAGGATCCATTGTGGCCCAGGGAAACATGACCCTCAGTCTTTGTTGATACTGAGCATTTAGATTTTCAATATCTGATTTTAGTGAAGCCTTCTCTTCTCTAAGCTCATTCTTTTCCTGGGTTAGCTGTGGAATACCAGATGAGATGAGCACACAAAAGGCCCCGAACCTTAGAAATTGAAAAATTGTAAAAGAATTAGATATCAACCTCACGTGATTCTTCAGAAAGAGCTTCATAGTCAGCCTTTAATCTATTGACTTCAGCAGTTAAATCCTTCAGCATTTGGATAGTGTCTGTAAGGATGGTAGCCTTGTCATTTTTAGGCCTATCTGGATCTGCAATAAAATGAATAGCAACGATGTCATTTCAATCTAGATACAAAAAACCCAATACGAGCCAGTCAAACAAAATAACACAGCCAGAGAAGTCCGCAGCATTATGATAAACTATAAGTGAGGCCTACAGCCTAATATGATAATTATAAGAAAAGGGAACGCCCATACATGTATTAGTTATCATTATACTGCCAAATAGAATATAGAAATGTCAAATCAAATCAGTGAATTGCATCCCACAAAGAAGGACGTTGCCAAGAGGAGCTATATGAATCAGTTGAACGAAACTTGTACCCAGGAAACATTGAGCAAGAGCAAGAACTTTCTGGATGTTCAAAATCAATGCAAGTTCTCCTTGCACTAAAAATTCATTCTCGAGATCTTGTTAGGCTCTGCAGAACACTAGAGCCCGTTGTTCTAGGTTACTAGATGCAAATAAATATAAAGGGAATCACCCAACTAAAAGTGTGTTGAGAAGCACACAATGACATGCCTTCTGAGCGGCTAATTATCATACTATCTCAATTTACTAAAGGAAACAATAAGCCCTTTCTTGAGTAATCTTTAGGCGAAATTTTACTACAATAAAGAGGAAAGGAGGAAAAAAGAAGTCATAGGCTTCATATGACATACACTTTAACTTTACCTAATGTGTTTCCTAGCTCAAGAAAGTGTTCATTCAGTCTGTCTCTCCTCAATTTTTCACGATCTGCCTTTTGAATTTTTCTCACTGCTATTGGATCTTTTACTTCCGCATCTGTTCTTAACCTGAGGAATGCCCCCAAAAAAAAGGATGAAGAGTGAGTGAGATGAAAACCATGACTGAGACTTTAGAAAAGTGTCAAAATCCTACAACATGAAGAATGAGAGATGTCCATCAGCAAACCAATTGCTAACATGCTTGCAATTCATGTTCGTTCGATCAGTCCATGTCATTTACAAGGACTGCTTCCCTTTCCTCATTTAAATGAAACCCTTCCAAAACTATCCCTTAGTTAAATGTTGAAACAGTCAAGTTTCTGGATTCATATAGCTCATTTTGCTGGCCCAGTATCTTACTATCTTTTCAACTGACTAACATTTTTCTCCCTTTTTTTTTTAACTTATGTACTCACTTTATTTGTTTTACTTTGTAATCTACTTCAACTTTCGATAACTGCACACTTTTTTTTTTCTTGATGTTGTTTTTGAAACTTGGTAGATTCAAAAGTGTTTCTTAGAAAGGTGACAAAAAGGAAATAGTGACTCAATTCGCTTAGTTTATAGAAACAAATAAAAACTAAACGGGGCTTCTTAATGATAAATTCGAAGAATTGGAATGTCCAGCCAAGGTTGTTCTGTATCATTCCGTTCCTTAGAATTCATATTTTGAAACGCACCAATTGAATCGTGGGGTATCGTTCTCACTAATACAATACCACTGAAAAATATGAAAAGTGTCAAAATCAAACACCGTTATTCTTCAAGCAACAAGACGACAAACCGCTGAGAATTTCAACTGAGCTGGATTCAACAAGACTAGGTCAATAGAAAGAAAAACTCATCCTTACCCCAAGGAAGATCGACTATCAGAATTGCACAATACAAGATATGAAAACAAGCATTTAACTCAACCTATAAAACCATCCAAAACACTTAATTCCGGATTCAAAACAACACATAAGCTTGATACTAATCAAAATCCACAATCCAGCACAAACCTGGATTCAGTAAGCTGGTTGTTATGGTGGCGAGTCGAGGACGCAGCGAGAGGCTGAGGCTGAAGAGACGAGGAAGGAACTAAATCAGCTGGTATAATAGATTGAGAGAAATCTCCCGTCTTCCACTGTTCCATAAGGATCCCAAAAGGGTCTTTAAACAGAGTAAATCTCAGAATTGAATTCCTCTGAATCCTCCTCCAACAGAGAAAGAGGAAGATAAAGGAAAATCTGGAAAACGAAAGGGTTGAAGGCAATCTGGGATGAAAATTCAGCGCCGGAAAGATGAAATTGAGAGGTAAAGGAAAGGGGGAAAGAGGAAGAGAAATGCGCTTACGCTAACACCTCCACTATAATACGAAACGATACCACAAAATCCAGCATCAGATCGTGCACTCCACGAGCCACGACCACGAGGATGCCCCGCGCCCCAACCAATCTAGATTATAACAAAAGGGAGTTTTTCAGTGCTCCCGTTACTACTCAAATCATTTACCTTTTTCTTTTCTTTTCTTTTTTCTTTTTTTTCTTCTAATTATGAGTATTATTATTTATGTAAATTTAGTCAACTTTCTTTAAAAAAAAAAAAATGTTTAGTCAATATTCAAAGTTCGTGTCTTCCACCTTACACGCCCAAAGTTGATATCAAGGGTGTGTTTGGGTTTATTTGAAAAAAAAAAAAAAAATTAAAAAATTCATTTTTATTTAAACACTTTTGATAAAAATTTATTAAAATATATTTAAAAATTTATTTTGAATAATTGTCCGATATCTTCGATGGCTTATTTTTTAAATTAAACACATAAAAATATATTCTAAACACTCTATATTAATAGATTTATGAAATTTTAATTTTACTCTAATTGATCTTTGAAAGATATAGAAAATCAACTAATACAGTTTTTTAATAAAATCCTAAACTGTTAAATTCTAAAAAAATATGTTGATTAAGAGGATGGCTTATTAAACATAAAATTTAAAAATTTATGTTCAACTTTAATAAGGTATGTACTAAAAATTGGGTTCTTAAAAGTAATTTTTGAAATGTTCATGAAAATTAAGCATACTCTATGTCAAATGAGAATAGAAAATTTGAATTAGATCAAGTGTATACTAACATATTCTTTTACCAGTTGAAGTTGAGTTATATTTTTGTTTGTTTTTCTTTATTCTCGGAAGAAAGAAAAGGAAATTATATTTTTGGCATTAATCATAACGTTTTTATAATTAAAAAGAGAAAAATGGACCCCAAGAAGGACAGAATCCTCGCCGCGAGAACGTTACGCGCCACGACGCAAGCCGACGTTTCCTCCTACCAACGTCGTTTTTCCATCTTCCGGTGGTCGGTTGTTCGCCGGCGCTGCAGCCGCAGACTGTTTGCCTAGCTTTTCAGGACAAATCATTATCCATCTCTGTTCAGAGAGAGGAAGATAGTTTACATTGAAATGAAAAAGCAACGAATTACAAGATGAAGATAGTTACTTACAACGTGAATGGTCTTAGGCCACGCATCGCACAGTTTGGTTCACTTCTTAAACTGCTCGATTCCTTCGATGCCGATATCATTTGCATTCAGGTCTGTTGTCCTGTCATCTTTGATTAAGTACTGTCAGTCTGGTTCAGTTTTCGTGATTTATTTATCCAATTTAGGAAACGAAACTAAGAAGGCAGGAATTGAGAGCGGATTTAATCATTGCTGATGGTTACGAATCATTTGTTTCTTGCACTCGTACCTCTGAGAAAGGTCGAACAGGCTACTCAGGTTAGCGAGTCTTTTCTGTTGAACCGCCTCAATTAGGCGTACTATGAGTTTGTTGTAACTCGATGAAATTTTGTTTATCCGATTCCTAATCTTGAGAGTTGGTTTATTGTTCAAATTGACTATCCTTTGACTATGCCTTGATTCTCTTAGATATGAAATTGAATTTAAATGTCAGTTATCTTTAGTCATCGGGCATCCTAGTGTAGATGAAAGGTTAGCCGTGTTAGGATTAGCTTATTTGCTGAAGTTCTGCAGGGGTTGCTACGTTTTGCCGTGTTAAGTCAGCATTTTCGAGTAATGAAGTAGCATTGCCAGTTCGGGCGGAGGAAGGCTTCACAGGTCTTCTAGAAAGCTCGCAGGATGGAAAAGGCACGATGGCTGTAGTTGCAGAAGGGATTGAGGAATTTTCGAAAGAGGAGCTCCTTAAATTAGACAGTGAAGGGCGCTGTATTGTCACAGATCATGGTCATTTTGGTAAGTTAATAGACTATGGTTTACTGGTCTATAAGTTTGTCATCCAAGTAGTACCTTATTGTATCGAGTGAACTTTAGTGAAACACGATTTAGGTTGCATCATTGAGTCCGCTCGTTCTTCAAGAATGCGCATGCCGACTTTTTTCTTGTGCTCACACTTCTGAAAATGCTAACAGTCTGAGTTGTTTTTTTCCCTGCTTTCCCTTTCTTTCCTAAATATGTATTTTGATGGAATTGGATTTTACTGGTTAGTTCTCTTCAACATTTATGGGCCTCGAGCTGAAAGTGATGATTCAGAAAGGGTTCTATTCAAGTTAAAATTTTTCAATGTGCTACAGGTGATTATCTTTCTGCTGTACCCTAGATGTGATATATATGAGCGTTATATAATTTTCAGGCAGCATGCATATAGAGTTTTAGTTTTTTTTACCCTTTCACTAATCTTGGATATTTCACTTGTAGAAAAGATGGGAGCATCTTCTGCATCTAGGAAAAAGGATATTTGTCGTTGGTGATCTTAACATTGCACCTACTTCAATGGATCGCTGTGATGCAGGACCAGATTTTGAGAATAATGAGTAAGAATATCTGATTTTCTAAATGTCGGCGATCTTATTCTCTTGCCTAATTTTACTTCTCTTTAACTCTTAAGCACTATAATTTGGTATGTCAACTTTATTGTGGAACATATCTGGTCTGTCTTTTAAGGTTTCGGAGATGGCTGAGATCTTTACTGGTGGCATATGGTGGCCATTTCATTGACATTTTCAGAGCAAAACATCCTGATCGGTAGGGTTGTCTTTTGGATTTGAAGTTTATGATTCCTCTTATACTGTAGGAATATGTTTATTGCCATCAATAAAATGAAAATAATTGATTCTTTCTAGTTAGGTCTGTTTGTGGTATTAGCTATTGAGATGGAATTGTTGTTTGATAATGTTATACTGCCCACCAATACAGGCATTTTGAATGAGTGACATAATAGATGATACCGTTGTGCACTTGTGCTATTATCATCGTGTCTCAAGTACCAGGGGTGGTCATTTCAATTTTGGATATTGTGATGTCTGTTAACACTTCGTTCAATTGCAGTTAATATTGTAGCATGTTGTATATGCTATCTACCTCCTTTCATCACCACCTTTCAATCTGCTCCTGTTCCTTGGTTTATGGACAGACTGGAAACAACATTTTTTACTGTGTAAATAGATTTGAGACTAATTCACTTACAATCAAATTTAGTAGTCTAATAGTTTTGTTTTTGCAGAAGAGATGCATATACATGCTGGCCTCAAAGTACAGGTGCCGAGGTATTCAATTATGGGACGAGGATCGACCATATATTGTGTGCAGGACCATGCCTACATCATGACAGCAACCTGCCAGGCCATAATATTGTAGCTTGTCATATTATGGAATGTGACATACTGTCACAGTACAAACGCTGGAAAGATGGAAATTCTTTTAGGTACACAATTAAATCAAATTGGATGTCAGGTGTTTTTTTTTCTTCACAAAATGAATGATAAAATTGATTATGAAGTCTTGGGATTACTATAGTATTATATGTAGTCACACATTTCAGCTATTTATTTTTTTGTTTGTTTGTTCACGAATTTCATCTATTGGATTCTTCTTTTTAATGTTTGATCCTGAATTTATTCTGAGAATCAATTATTTGGTTATATTTATAGCGGGTCATAATATCTCTGCTTAAAAACTTTCTTCAATTTATTTAGCCATTCTCAATGTGAAATATTGGGTCAGGGTGTCATCCAAATCCTGCTATAACATATAATACTTAAAATGATTTTAATAATAGTGTTACAGTTTTGTTGGTGTCATCATAGTATCATTAGCGAATTTCAATTTAAGACAGTTCAAGATATAATAGAGTTGTGGTAAAAAATTTTGGGAAACAGGGATATAATGGAGTTCAAGACATCTTTTCTTATGGGGTGATTACAAATTCAACCGAGAAGCTTGGATGTGTTAGGGGGTGGACAATATAGGATAAGAACTAGGGCTGGAATAAATTCTAGTGTGATTCCTTTCCTCATCGAGTTAGGTTTATATTTCTTTAAGTACGATTTCTGTAAGAATTTTCCAGCAGATTAAAACCAGGTTTTATTAGCTTTGCACAATATGACTAGGTTTATGACTCAAGTCCAAGATCCTAAATAGATTCACAAGATGCTACATTTTCTCTCTTATTTTGTTCTTTTCTGCCTGAATGATTCTGATTTTAGATACAACAGCCACCGGAACTTTCTAAAAGCTCCAGATGCTTAGACTTAACCTTGAAAAGTATTTGCATAAAATTCATAAATGCTATCCTAGACCATGTTAGTCCCTGATGATTGCTTTCAATTGAACTGTAAAAGTTTAAGCACGACCGTTTGTTAAGGTGAAGAACAATGACAATGATAATGAAATATGGCGATGATCTCAACTTCATAAAACCAAGTGCTCTGACTGTTGCTTGATGCGAAACAGGTCTTACTTCTTGCAGATGGATAACATAAATTATTTGTAGTTTCTTTTAGAAAGCTCTTTAAAAATATTCAAATTACTGCTTATGAAGTTATACGCACTGTATTTCATTTCATGTGAAGGAGGGTCCTGCAATATCACTCTGTCTGTTATATAGGTGGAAGGGAGAGCGGACTGTTAAACTAGAAGGTTCTGATCATGCACCGGTTTATGCAAGTCTACTGGAAATCCCTGATACTCCTCAACATAGTACTCCATCTTTATCTGCAAGATACAATCCCAAGATTCACGGGCTTCAGCAAACTCTTGGTAGGAAAGATTTCCTCATATTTGCTTGGTCGCTTTGTTCAGTATTGAAAAATATTTGTATGCAATGTTATATACGTGTAGGAATTGCACTTTCTCTTGACTGCACTTTTTGCACTGATGCATTATATTTACATTTTGCATGTGTATTGACATGCTTTCATCAATGATATAGCTTATTTATGTGATTATATAGATAATTTTCTTCCAAAAAGTAATGGAAGGAAAATTTATTGTGTACAACGAGTGGTTTACATTCGTTCGATATTAGAAAATCACAACTTGAAATCCATCCCTGTAGAAACTTGAACGTAGAAAAATGTGTATGATGGATCCAAAATTATATATGTAATGATTAGGCAAAATAGCCCTGGGAGTTCGAGGTCTCCCCCTTTTTCAAGTTGCTCAAAATGAGCTACAAAACATGAAATGCCAAAAGATGAAAAATAAACTCCCACCCTCAGCCTCTTAAGGCTTCTTCTCTAGCCAACTGAATCTCACTATGGCCCCACCCAATCACCCATGAGTAACAACTCTCATTCCTCACCAATTACATCATTTTCCCCATCATGTTTCTCCCTCCTATTGTTTTTGGGTATAGACCTTAGTAAATCGGGGTCTATTAGCATATCATTTGATGTAGCCTAAAGGAGATAAAAGGAGAATTCTCTCTAAGAATCAAATCAAGAAATTTTTTATTAATGAGAATGTATCCTAATACAAGGAGACTCTTTCTATTTGTAGAGAATTATAAGAGTCCCAAAAGGACAACTTAAAGAGATTAAAACTAAATTAGTAATTAAAATATAATTAATTAAAGATTAACCAAGATTAACTTGATTTTATCAAAATATCCTTATTCTATTACATCATATTCTATCTCTCCCAAAAGAAACTCGTCCTTTGAGTTTTAAAACGGAAATGAAGATAAAAATAAAAAAGTAAGCCACTCAAAAAGAAACACCTTGGAACAACCAATATCAATAACATCTAAATTTCTTGAGCTCAATTAATAGGTGAAATATTTATCTTTTCCCTGCAAATCCAATTAATAGATAGTATATTTATCTTTTCCCTGTAAATTCTTTGTAAGATCTCCAACAATAATCTTCCGGTGATATGATCCTCAATTGGTGAAAATAAATCCTTTGATAATGTGAAATCCTTATAAAAAATTTGAAAATTGTTTATCTTTAGGCGTGGGCAGAAAATGGAAGATGCAAATTCTTTATGTAATTCTTTTGGTATGCTTTGGCGACACGTGCAGGTTGGGTCAACTGGGTAATGGGTCAAATCTTTTGAATCGTGTCATACAACAGATAGGTCAATCTCATCTTCTTCCTCACATGAGTCACCTTTGCAACTTTCAATTCGACCTCTTGTATGTTGTCATCTATTCCACTCGAAAACCCAATTTTTTAAAATTTCGAACATATCATCTTCCACGTTGTTTCGTGGTCGGCTGCAATTAGGGTTTCAAACCTTTTCGAATTAGGACGGCCATGACTATTGTTTTCTTCTGCTTCTGTCGTGTCTTTGCTTTCAACGTCCCCACCATCAATTTCATTAATCGACCATTCCTCCTCGTTCGGTTCATGTTGTGCAATCTTAGAGTTAATCTCATTGATTTTTTTAACCTTGTTGTCAACAATTTCTTCAATTTTCTTTTTGTATGGTTGGTCTTCATTTTTGCAATGGATTTCTTTTCCATTCGTTTGTTGCCCGATTTCACAGCCCCATTGGATGGATTCTTGATTTTCTTGCATTAATTATCTTTTAAGTTCTTGCAAATGTTCATAAAGGTGCTCCACGTTTTGAGTCATCTCTCCCAACAAACGTTGGATTTTCTTGGTTCCCTTCTTTATTTCCTTCAATACTTGGGATTGATGTACAAATTGGGTGTTCTTGAATAAGTTTCTTCATCAAAATTGTTGTAGGACCAATTCTTGAATTTTCTCGAACTATGTTTTGAACTTTCTTGGCCATTCTTCGTAGCATGAATAGTAATTCCTATCTCAAAATGCATTAGATCTTCTATAAAATTCCATTCTTAGATGATTCTTCAAGCTTCTTCTCAATTTTCTTGAATTTAAAGGGTTCCCCCTAGTTAGGTGTGTGTTGTTTGGTAACAAGCACAACTCACGACGCTCCCTCTTGCAATCGGCGTCACCAAGAGTTTCCCGGACTTCCACCGGCGGCAATTAGTTTGGCCCAGATTGGCCGCTCTGACCAATTTGATGTAGCCTAAAGGAGATAAAAGGAGAATTCTCTCCTAGAATCAAATCAAGAGTCTTAATTAATGAGAATGTGTTCTAATACAAGGAGGCTCTCTCTATTTATAGACAATTACAAGAGTCCCAAAAGGATAACTAAAAGAGATTAAAACTAAATTAGTAATTAAAATGTAATTAATCAAGGATTAACCAAGATTAACTTGATTTTATCAAAATATCCCTATCCTATTACATCACTATTGAACATATCTATAAAACCTCTTCATTTTCTTTTAAATTGTTAAGGAAATACTATAATATGAGAAGTGGTTTCAGTGTAATTCTTCTCAATTTTAAAGTTCGACATAGAGCTTATAGTTTATTGCACTGCCAACTTCTCTGTTAGGCTTCCGGTTAAGAAAGTTTATTCTAGGAGGGGCAAGAAATGTATTTCACCCCAGACAGCCGTGGTTCAGCTATGTAGCAATGTTGGTTGAGAGGGAATGTCGTTATATTGTTGGGAATGGGTGTAAGGGGTCGTTATCTGGAATTAGTGGGAAAAGGATTGTGATAGTCTTTTGGGAGCAATGCCAGCCCTCTTGAATTGGCTGGGGTTATCTTTATTCTTCTCATTATCTTTAATTTTGTTCTAGGGAAGGATAGTCTGTAAGTCCGTTTGGAACTTGTGATCGTTGCTGTAATTTTGGAATTATCATAGTAAGGAGCATCCTTACGTGCATAATTGAATCATGTGTTTTAATCCTTGCGTGCATAACTGAATCATATGTTTTAATTGGAAGTCTGATTTGTAAGCTGTCTTCTTGCTTTGTATATTCTCATCTTGAGTCTACTGTGACCATAAACATATGCAGTGTCGATGCTTCTGAAAAGACAAGCTGCTGAAGATTCAGCACCGTGCAAAATATCAAATTCATTTTCACGTGGGAACATCATCTTAGGGAATTGTTCTCAGGGACTTAATGGATCATTTGATAATCGTGACCAATCAGGCTTTCTTCCTAATGAATCTTGCTCATCGACAAACCTAGAAGCAGAAGATTCTCTATTAAAAACAGAAGACTGTTCTGGTGGAAGTTATGCCGAGGAGGCTGCATGCAACACCTTAATTACGCATGAGTTTCTACATACGAAAGCATTACCTGAGAATGAAACTAGGAAAAGAGTTAGAAGGTGTTCCCAGATGTCATTAAAGTCGTTCTTCCAGAAAAATTCAGTTGTTAGCAACAATAATGACAGCTCTAATGCAGATTCTTCAATTAACAAAGCAGATACCTCCGAATCTAATCCTATTGAAATTCCTAGATCAAATACTCAAATTAGTGATTCAGGCCAACATTTAGAACCATGTGAGGGTCAGTCTCAGATTAATGCCTCTTCTGTAGAGAAAGAAAAGAGTGATGTTGCCTTGTTGGAGTGGCGGAGGATACAGCAGGTTATGCAGAATAGCATACCTCTTTGCAAGGGCCATAAGGAGACTTGTGTTGCTCGAGTAGTTAAGAAACAAGGTCCTAATAATGGGCGCAGATTTTATGTTTGTGCTCGTGCGGAGGTAACCCTATTATTTTCTCGGTTATGCATTTAAAGTGTTGATGAGAAGATAAATTTACCATAACAATTCAGTTTAAGATTTTTGGTTAAATAGTGCTTTAGCGTGGTATCAAAAGCAGAAAGTCCTATTTTCTAACCTAACCACGAGTTGAGCTTCTTACAGATTACAAATCCACAAGTGAGGAGTTGTATTCAAGTATTAATAAAGATTGAATTTATAACTTGAGCTTTTGTGCATTCCCTGGTGATTTAACTCATTTAATTTTTATTGATACATGTCTTGTAGTCAAGTATTGATGAGGATTGAATTTATAATAATTCATTAACTTGAGCCTGTTGGACGTTCCCTGGTGATTTAACTCATTTAATTGTTATTGGTACATGTCTTGTAGCCAAAGTCGTAGTTGACTTAAACACCTTTGCTAACTGAAAATTTCTTTTACTTCACCAGGGTCCCGCATCTAATCCTGAAGCAAATTGTGGTTACTTTAAATGGGCGGCTTCCAAATCTCGGCATAAATGAGGATGGTAATTGCTGGTGTCATAATACATAGTTGGCCAAATTCATTCCTTATCTTCCGCTTTCCACCAGCATTCAATTCTGTGTCTCTGGATGGGTGCTGACTCGCTGACCATCAACTCTGTAAGAGTTATTGCCTTTTCCCTCTCACTTTTAGCGCCTGTATATATGAAATCCAATCATTTAGCTAGTTGGAATCAACTCCATTTAGTAACGTCACATGCATATAAAATTATCATTTATTTTTCTTAATGGCAAAATGAATGAGAAACCACTTTGTTTTTTTTTTAAAACATACGCACACCAAACCAACTTTTTGCTCAGATGGAAAAGAAAGATCACCTGAATCGTGATCCAACTAACCTGGCTTCGGAATGGTTGGTTAAAAAACGGTGATTTAACTTATCTGCAATTAGCTTAGTGATGATTATTTGTAATATGGGATCCTTCCCAAGCTCTTCGAACAAAGTTGCAGGATAGTTTGCTGATAAAAAGTGTCAAGGAAAGCTAAAAAGGTATGACAACGAACTGCTGTTTCACCATTAACCATATTGCTGAGCTTCATTTTTTAACATAATAATCCAAGCATGATTAACGACCCTTCAATGCTCTGATATTTCTTTTTATTTGCTTGTACACTTGCTGCACTAAACTAGGAACCTTTTATATATTCTGTTCAAAACCTAACTGAAGAGAAAACCTTCAAACATTCCTCCTTCCCCTCTTCACCCAACCATGAATTCAGTGGACTATCTCGGTTACAGTTACAGACGCCTGCTTAAAGATTCCTTATTCGAACATCCATTTGGAAATCGAGAAAGAATTGTTACCATATGTGCAACATCTGTCATTGCAGCTATGTTTGTAATCTCTTTGTTCATCTCCCTCTTCACCTGCTTTCGGCATCAACTGAACTCTCCTTCCTCTAAACCTCCCCCATCCACAAGTAGCAGCCAACTCACTACCATGCCTGTATATATCTATGGCGATGTGTCTTCAAGTCCTTCATCGTCTTACTGTTTTACGTCATCGTTTGAGCCCAGGAACTGTGTCATATGTTTGGCGGAGTTCAAGCATGGAGACGAGCTTCGTGTTCTGCCTAACTGCAAGCATGCATTTCATAAAGGTTGCATTGATCAGTGGCTTCTGTTGAGGTCGTTGCTTTGCCCGCTTTGCCGAGACCATACGACCGAGGAGATTGGAACAATGAGGAGACCCATTTGTTCGAATTATTGGGCCCGAAATCCGGCCTTCATATTGGCCTTTGGCCTTGGTAGTAATGTCCCATTGCCCTCTCAATTGTAATTTGGATATTGGGTAATTGCAAAACTAGCCTAATTTATCTAAACAAGAATAGCAGCTAAAAAGGTTACAACTACAAGAACTCAAAACATACAATTTAATTGATATATGGGTTAGTAAGTATTTAGAATAATTATAGTTAATTGATTTAGAATTTAATCGCTGTTATACTAAGAATATAGTCAATTGATTTTTAGGTTAATCACTGATATGTTAATATTAAGACTGCTTTTCTCCAAAAAAGAAAAAACTAATATCGAGGTTAATTAGGAGTATTATTATATCGATTTTTTTTTATTTTCACGAAATTGCTATATTTATGAATTGTCGGTACGTAAATATTTACATTAATTAAGCAGTATTTGCTGATATTTATTCTCTTTTTCGTTTTTTCTTTAAAAAAAAAGACAGAAATCTGAATATAGATTAATTTAATATTATAATTACTCAATAATTATTTATCTAAACTATGTATAAAATGAATTAGTGGGTCGACTTTGAAGAAAATTAGTGTACTTTCTTTCCCTTAAGGGAAGACTTGAGATTATTACAGGGTGAAAATCCCTATTTATAATTATTATGCTTTTGTTTTTTATAATTATTCTTATGCTTAAGTGGTAAAACAGAGTGATTTTAGAAACAATTTGCAAAAAAAAATAAGTTGTGCAAATTTAGTTTTTACAAAAGATTGAACTATAAATACAAAAATATATAGATATTTTAGTTCAGTCTTTTCTAAAGACTGAAAAGTGAAAACACTATTTTTTTTTTTTCCTTTTAGTTGACGAGACAAATAACAAATTAGCAAATATTTTTAAAATATCCCTACACACTAAAATTGATAAAACCAAACATTACCAACTAAAATAAATCCAAAAAAATGCAAATACACTGTACTATTATGTTAATATTCTATATTGTTGCATTACACTAAATCGAATGTTGTTAAACACCCCTTTCTCGATAGCAGCTAAAACTTCTATCAAACTCCAAAACAGTCCCTAATTTAATTGAAGTCAACTCTATCACAGAAAACTAAAATTTTAACAATAACTCACAAAACAACTCTGATACTCACTTAAATATTGTTGGCCGATTACTCTGACGACCACACAACGATAATAGCGATGGTATATGGTAAATAGTAGTGAAAAAGATATAAAAAAAAAAAAGAGAGAATGAACAAAAGAGGAAGATTCATGACAGTTATCTACGCTACTTTTTACTATGGAGGTAGTCTTGACACAAACGGGAGCATCAGGCAGTCGATGAATATCCCCGAAATGGCTTAAGTTCGCAGAGGAAGAGAAGGGGCAGCTTTGTGCGGCACAGTAGAAACTTAGGTTTCTTTATTTCCCTTTAATTTCCTTTTTAAAATCTTGTTTTAAATTACAAAATCTTAATTAAATATAATTTTTTAAATATATATCTTGGGGCAGTAACCTAAAACTTAAGCTTTTTTTTTTAATGTTATTTTAACTCAACTTTTATATATATGTGAAAATTTTCTTTTCCATCTTAAATTCCAAATATCTGGATATATTTTTTATATCTCTTATAAAATAATTATCTTCTCTATTAAATTTAAGTTTCACTCTAAAAATTCGAAAACAAAAAAAAATACATTAAGTTTCCAAAATTACGAAACTTACATTCAAAATTTTGAAAATAAAAATATTTTAATTTAGTCTATTGTAAATCTAATTTATTAGATCGTAAATATCCATTAAACCCAAATTAAGTTAAAATTTGATTTTATCCAACTCATGACTTATAAAACAAGTTACAAAGACAACATCCATAATTAAAATTTGAATGGATAGAAAATAACTAACCAACTTTATATTACAATTACATTGTATGAGTAAATATATATTAATTAAATTTCATAGCTTTTTCTATTTATAGTCTAATTTTCTTTAGAATTAAATAATTTTTCTAATTTTATGTTAAAAATTAAATGTTTTTTTTTTTTTTTACAAAATTTAGAATTTAACATATTTATAAATTTAAAAGACATTTGAATCACTTAGATATAATCCTAAAATTTTAAATATAAAATATGAAATTGAACTAAATGTCTTTCCAAGAAGATGTTCTAAACGTTGTTCGTTCAAAAAAATAGATCAATTGTAAATTTGTATTTTGAGAAAAAATAGACCAAGTGCCACAAAAAAATGAAACTCGGTGTGACAGTTCACACAATGCTCAAATCAAACATTTGTACACTACCTTAGCTTAGCTTGAACTACTATTTTTTCCAAAATTGTAAATTTATCATTGATCTAATTTTTTTTGGCACGAACAACATACATTACATCTTCTTAGGAAGACATCCAATTCATGTTTATAATTTATAATTAAAATTTAACTTTGTATTTGAGTGACTCAAGTGTCTTTCTATAAAATTGTTAATTCTAAATTTTGTAAAAACTATATTTATTTTTTAGTCCAAATGCCATAAGAAATTGAGATCTAATGTGGCGACTCACACAATGTTCAAAATCAGACACTTGTACACTACCATTGCTTGAGCTACTATTTTTCCCAAAAATGTAAATTTATGGTTGATCAAATCTTTTGGCACGAACGACATTCATAACATCTTCTTGGAAAAACATTCAATTGATGTTTATAATTTATAATTAAAACTTTAACTTTGTATTTGAGTGATTTGAGTGTCTTTGCATCTAAAAATGGTTAAATTCTAAATTTTGTAAAGACTAAATATATTTATTTTTTACCATAAAATTATAAAATTAATTTAACATCTTAAAATCAATTATAACATTAATTTAAAAGTAATTCTTATAAATAAAAAAATATTTACGATCTATTAGCAAAAAAAAATTGTCAAAGAAAGCGAAGTTTTCCCTTCTTTTTTTTTCAAAATTCTTAAAATATCCTTGCGATTTGAAATCCACGTATCCTCACCTACGGCTTCTTCCTCAGCATTCTTCATCATCGATGTCTGCTTTCTCGGCCTTCTTCCTCATCGACGACGTCTTCTTCCTCGACGTTCTTCTTCATCGAAGACATTCTTTCTCGACCATAGTACGACTTCTTTCTCAATTCTCTTCTTTGATTTTCTACACGCATCCATCTATGGCTTCTTCTTCGTCCACGACGTCATGGTTCATCGACCACGCTATTTGTCTCATGAAGTTACTTCATGAGATGAAAGACAGAAATAACATGAAGTTGAGTTCGTTCATGAGACAAAAGATAGAAATGACGTGAAGTTGAGTTCATTAATGAGATGCATCTAATTACTTTTTTATAGTTTGTATTATATCTAATGAGATGCATATTGTTATCCATAAATTCTTGTTCTAGTCTTGCATTATTGTTTGATATTCATGTTTCCTTTCCACCTATTTAAACATATAACTATCAATCTATATTCTATCATTGACCATCACTCACTATTATCATTCAATGAACATTGGTAGACTTCTATCACTATCTATCAACACCTCTTTAAGCATACAATTATCAGTCTATATTCTATCATTGATTATCACTCATTATTATCATTCAATGAACACTGGTAAACTTCTATCACTATCTATTAGCGATATACACTGTCTATTGCAAACTATGAAATGTGATAGACAGTGATAGTATCTATCACTGCCTATCAAGTACTTATTTATATACTAAAGCATGACATCAAGTGTAAGTAATCTATGAATGATAAAAACACCACTGTAAAAGAAATATCAAAACACCAATCTTAAGTAGCCCCCAACTAAATATATCTAAGAAAACATATGTATACATTGGTAGTGGTATGAATGATAGATAATATAGAACACTTAATGTCACATGTAGACACTAATAGTAGTCTATTATTAGTGTCTATTTGTAATAGACATAGATAGACTTATAGACACTAATAATAGACTTCTATCACTTTCTATGTACTTTTTTTTATGTCACAACATGACTAAACCATGAAGTGGGTCCTATAAGCAAACTAAGCTGAAAATAAAACAAATATCAAAACATATATAATCCAATAAATAGCCCCTATCCAAACAATCAAATATCAAAACATATACAATCATGCCAAACATATATGAGAAAATGTTTCATCACTTTATATCACTGATAGACAGTAATACACCACTATCAATATCTATCATAGGTTTGTTTATACCTCCAGTTTTAGTTTCCCTTATTCTCCTTTTTGAGTTTTTATCTTCTTTTTTTTTTATGATTCTTCTTCTTTAACTGTTTTCCTTTTGATGTTGCTTACCATCTGTACACAAAATTAAAGGTTATTACCACTAACAAGAAACTAGAATTGGGCTTAATAACTATAATCATTCATAAATTGATAAGAAGAAAAAAAAAGTTATACCTTTTGAAGTTTATTAATTACTGATGTAGTGGTAGAAGAAAGATGTGGTAAGAAGCAACAACAGAAGAAGGATTAACAAGAAGAAGAAGAGAACCAAGAAGTAGCGGACGGGGATGGAAATGAAGCAGCGGACTGAAAAGGACATAAATAGGGGGAAAAAAAGAAGAAGAAGGTGACGTAATGTCGATGGAAGAATAAGAAGAAAAAGAATAAATTGATTTTGAGAGAACGATGAAATGGAGAGGATTGGAGGAGATGAAGCATCGTTCGTTGGAGAAAAAAATCCTCGGAGAAAACCATGTCAATTAATTGTGGTTGGGTCAAGTTCCGAGTTGGGTCACCATTTTTTCTCCCTTTTTTTTTACGTTGGGCTTTTTCGGTATTTTACATCCTATCTATTTGGGTTTTGTTGGTCTGTAACCGTTTTTTTTTTTTTTTTTTTTCTATAAATTGTAAATACTTTGACCCCTTTCTATATATAAAAATTCCTCTTAATTTAATATTTTAAAATTTTTATTAAAAAAAATGTTTTACTATCCTAAATAAAGAAAAAGTAGGAAAAAATTATTTAACTGAAGATACAAAATAAATGGAAAAAATGTCAAAAGAAAAAGGAAAGAACTTGATACGTATAAACAATTTTAATTTTTTTAAAACAATTTGAACAAACTTAATTAATGGGTTGCCCAAAGAACTCATATAAATAATAATTGAAAAGAAAAACGGTAAGTTTCAGTCTTCTCTAGAGATTGAACTTGAAAAATTAATGAAATATTTATATTTTAGTTTATTCTATTTTTTTTAAAAAAATTATATATTTAATTGTTAACATAAAATTAGAAAGCCAATTTAAAATTTTAGTGTTAATTTTAAATCTTAAAAAAATTTCAATGTCCTAAATAAAAAGTAGAAAAAGCTATTTAAATCTAAAGAAAAATGGATTATAAAGAAAAAAAATTTGAACAAATCACAAACTTCACATCATTTACTAAATTAATGACGAAATTTACAAATAATTGAATTTGGGACTAATTAAAAGTTGACACATGTCCCAAATTGAAATTGAAGACATAAATTGACAAATCCTCATGAAGTCAGGTGTTTTCGTCACGATCATTGGATTGAATCAGTTTAATTTAATTCAATAAGTTGAGCCCAAGGGTTGAGTCCACAAACTAATCAAATCCAAGCCTACAAAGCCCACTTGAGAACCAGGAGTCATCTTCATGTGTGAGGGTCAACAATTTTACACTCCAGAGAACCCAAAGAGAATTCTCAATGAGAAACTCCTTAACGCCTTTTAAGACTGAACTATTCCTTAAAGCTCAAATTCTGAACATACAAAGATTCTTCCAAGATTGCAACTTCAAGAACATCATGCATTTCGCTTCCTCAAGTCAAACATACGCATTCAACCGAAAGAAATCAGAGGATCAAGTATTAGAGATCGAATCACATCCCATCAAATCAACACAAATACATGTTCAACTCCCTGAAGCAAGTTTATCCGATAACCTCTACGAACATATATATATATATATATAAACTTAGTAGGTTGCAAAACCCACAAAAGCTATAATAAATTTTGTTTTTTTTTTTTTAGAAAAAAAAAAAAAAAGTGTTTTCAGGCTTTAAAAAGATTGAACTAAAAAAAAGTAATAAAATATTTATAATTCAGTATCTTGTAAACACTAAAATTCTATTTTTACAAATAGTTTCGACACAATTTGTTTTTTTCAAATGATATTCAAAATCACTCTATTTCTACGAGTGACAAGACAAGCAATTTTAGCTTAATTGGAATATTTTGGCATATTTGTACATTTTTGTAATTTTGGGTGAGGTACTCCACTTGAATTTAATAAAAATTTCCTAAAATTCATGGGGGCATTAAATTGATTTTTCTTTTCTTTTCTTTTTAAATTCAGTGCAAGCGTTAAATTTATTTGAAAATTGTCGGAGGGCGTCAAATTTGGATCTGAAAACTAACTTTTGCACTATGGATTAGTGAATAAAGTAAAACTGGTTTAACTTTTTGTCCATTCATGTCTTAATTAAATATTGTTTTGGCACATAATTTCCATCTAGTCTCTCAATTTTAAATGGTTACATTTTACTTATGAATTTTAAGTTTAATATTTATTTGATTATTGAGTTCAAAAAGACTATTATTTTTTCGTTTAATTTGTAAGTTTAAATACTTTATAATGTTTTCACTTCAGTCTTTCACGTTATTTTATATTAATATTAAATTAATTATGAACTGAGATGTGACATTTAATTTGATTGATGATGTAAAAATTAATGAAAACTAAGATCTTGTTTCGTAACTATTTTGTTTTTTAAAATTAAGTTTATTTCATCTACATTTCTTACAATAATTTATATTTTTATTAAATACAATAATTGAATTTTTAACTAATTTCAAAAATAAAATAATTTTTTGAAAGCAACTTTTTTTAGTTCTTAAAATTTGACTTGATTTTTTAAACTATGGTGAAAAAAAGTAGTAAAAAAATGAAGAAATTTAAAAATAAAAATAGCAATAATTTAAAAAAAATAAAAAATAAAATAATTATCACATGGGTGAAAGAAATTCAAAATTAAACATTTTTGTAAGGAAGAAGATTGATCTATACCGAACTGTTCCACTAAAAAAAAAGAAAAGAAAAAAAAAACTACGAAGTCTCTCACTTTTTTTCTATTTACATGCAAAGTCTTCCACTTTAATAATTAATAATATACATAGTGGAACAATTATTTTGCCGGGTCGGATCCAGCATTCGAGAAGGGTTAAAATTGGAAAGATGAAGCCACATTTCCCTTCCTAAGAAAGATTAATATATATATATATATATATATTTTTAAGTGCTCTTCTTCATTTTTTTTAAAGGAAAAATATGTCTTTTTCGTGTCTTGATTTTAGGTCTAATTTTCATCTAATTCTTTAGTTTCAAAATATTATACTTTTAGTTATTAAATTTTAAGTTTAATTTTAATTTAAATTCTAGGTTTCAAAATGCTACAACTTTATCTTTGAGGTTAAAATTTTATTTCAATCTGGTCTTTAAATTTAAAGATTTACTTTTAAAATCATTTTTTCACTAAATACTTATCTTTAATCTTTAGTATTTGTAACTATTAATGTATTTCGACACAAATAAATATTTAGAGAAAAATCGAAGTTAAAAATATAAATATTAAGATTTAGTGAATAAATTGAAACAAAAATCAAATGTCAAAGGTAAAGTTATAATATTTTGAAACTCCATAATTTTTAAAAGTCAATATTTCAAAATTTAGAGAGAGAATAAAAAAAAAAAAAACTCAAAAGATATTTTCCCCTTTTTTAAAACATGAATAATAAAAAAGTACTCTTCTTTACTAGACAAAAAATGGTAGTGGCTATGGATTTTGGAGCAAAACGAAAGTACCAGCTGGGGCAGCTATAATATTGGCCCTACTACTATGCCTTTTTCATTTTTAAAATCTGCGCATTACTTTTATTTCCATTTTTTTAAAAAAATAATAAATTAAAAAACAATTACTTGATCTTTTCATAATGGAAACAGATTTTTTCCACTTAAAAATTTCATTTTGCTTACAATTATCATTCAATAAAATAATAAAAAGGAAGCACACGGGTAATTATTGATAACATTATAAATTTATAGAGGTCGAGGCTTTGTCTTAATCTACATGGAAAACATTAACTTTTTTTTAACGTTATTCACAATATTGTAAGAAAATTTTTGGTCATTGAATAATGAGGAATTTTTTATTTATTTTAAAAAATTTTAATATTTTAGCTCCATTGTCAAAGTAGGAAATTCTAAATTATAATTTATGATGTTTGCTGTTAATTGCGTGGGCAGGATTTTCGGGAAATTCTTATAAATAGAAAAATATTTTAAAATATTTAGACTTTATAACAAAACAAAAGTATAACATTCTCTAAATTTTTATTTTGCTAAAAAGTATAAATATTTTTAAATATCTTTTTATGCTTACACTTTTAGAATTTTTTATTATAAAGTGTAAATATTTTTAAATATTTTTTAATGTCTAAAAAGATTTTTTTTTCATATAAGGAAGGAAGGGAAGGATAATAGTTTAAATTTTTTTGATAAATATTTATTTTTTTAAGTTTGAATAGTACTTTTGTTTTTTTAGTTTTAATTCAAATTTTGGTTTTGTTTTCTAAGAAAAACTTGCACAAGAATAGATTAGGTTTGAGATTGATTTTTTTTTTTCAAACTATTCTAGAAAATTACAATCTTGTCTAGATATAATAAATGAGTAGTTCAGATTGATAGTAGAAAAACTCAAAAATTGATTTGTGTAAGAAAGAAACTTGAGTGTTTCCTCACAAAACTGAAAGATTCTAGATATTAAACCTTGACCAAGTCTTCTTCTTTTTTTTCTTTGGAACCATTGCAAATATAGATGTTAAATCTAAAATATTAGTAGATATAACATAATATAAAAAAATTGCAATATGACCAAATTTAAATAGTTTATTAGTGATAGACCATATTATCGGTAGAAATATATCTGCGATAAACCATATCACTAGTAAGAAAATATCAATTATAGAAGTCTATCGCTGATAAACTTGTCTCTATTTGCATTTTTTTTTAAAAAATAATGTTATACATTTGATTATTATTCCTAAAAATGCTATCAATTGTAATTATTCTTTTCATTTTTTCATTTTTTTTTTTTTGGATTCTTGCTAAGAAACTTGATGGATAATTTATTGACCATTCTAAAAATGGTTTCTCAAATTTGGAACTCAAGTTTTTTGTTTCTGAAAAGGTGGGAAAAAAAACACCACACAAGTTATCGTTGACAAAATATTTTAAAATTTTCTTTACAAAAATTGGGAAATAAAAAGAAAAACCGTTGCTTGTTGTAGAAAAAATCCAACAAAAAACACACAAATTCAAATTCTCCTGATCCTTTGAAAACCAATTTGAAAGAAAAACTAACCATAGGATAAAATATTGACTGTAAAATTGATAAGGTCTCGAGAAAAAAAAAAGTCAAACATATAAAATTTACTGGATAATTAATTGGTATTTAGTTAACATGATCTCAAACTTGATATACAACTTTAACCAAAATTCAAATCTCTTAAAAAAAACTTTAGTGTTAGATTTAATAACTTTAAAACTTAGTTCATAATTTAATTAAAAAAATATAGATAATTGGAATTATATTTAATGAGAAGGGGTTAATCCTTTTAAAAATAAATAAATAAAATTTATTTATATATAGAAATAAGCAATATTTGGAGATGACAAAGAACCCATTGGGTTTGATTTTAACGTCTTGACCATCAGAGAGTGAAAGAAAAGTTGGAATTTGCTTTGCTTTTCTTTTTTTTTTATTAATATTTATATCATGTTAATGATTTCTAGAAAATGTTAGATTGAATTTTAATGTTTTTTTAATATATATATAGTTAACTTTTTGTTCTTATCTTTATCTTCCACTTGGGGGTTTTTATTTGATTATCCTACACAAAGGATGTGACACATTTTCTCCTTATTACTGCATTTAGTTCGCAATTTTATTTTTAATACAAAGTTCTTATTTTATGCTGTTTTATTTTCACTAGTGGCTAATTATTAATGATAAAAATGATGGTTTATCGATATTTTTGATAGCTGTTGCTAAAGACTAAACTACAAAAGGAAAAAAAAAAAGAGAATGTGCGTTAAAATATATCCTACGTCCCATACACGTAAATGTTTTTTAAACATCTTTATAAAGAAAAGTTTATCGATAAGAAAAAACAGTTTTTTTTTAATAGCTTTATAAAGAAAAGTATATTAAAATATATCCTAGAGATATTTATGATTGGATTGGATTAGGTCGAATGACTTTTTAACTCAACTATCTCGATTGTGAATTTCAACTATCCAAATAACCTTTATTAAAAAAAATAAACTCAATTCAACCATAAAACTTTTGGGTTAGATTGGTTCGGATTGATCAGATCATTTATTAAAATTTTTATTCTGAAAATTAATAAATGTTAATACATAAAAATTTGATTGAATTATTTTCATATATTAAATTAAGATTAACACCTCAATTTCAATTTATATAATGAAAATTTTCTTTCCAAAATGCTAAAAAATTATTTTTAGGAACTTTTAGATTTGGAGAGTAAATGATCCAAGAAAATAATGAAATTAAATCAAACTAAAATAAAATATATGTATATATAATTGCACCATAAGTAAAAATACATATATATATATATAAATTTTAAAGTTAATAATAAGTTTGCGTTGGTTTAGGTTTGGGATATTTTAGATAAACCCAGAAACCAACCTAACTCATAAAATTTTCATTTATTTTTAATCCAACCCAATTCAAATGAATTGATAACCCAACCCAAACAACATGAGTTGTATTGGATTGTTCAGAGTTTTACAGATTATCGTATTTTTTAATATCCCTAATATATCAAATACACTTATTCCACTAGTTAGTCAATTAAAAGTTCTCACGTGATGAGAAATTTTGAGTTCTTTAAAAAATAAAAAAACTTGTACCATTATTTTTATATCTAGATAATAATATACCTAATCGTTCTTCTTAATAGAAGGACAAAGACTATATTTTTTTTGTCCTAATAGAAAGAAAAAAAAAGGTAAATTTGGTTTAGGGTCGATTAAGTTTAAACTCAATAATTTTATCACTATGATTTATGAATTTGGTAGCTTTCTTGGTCATTCCATCATTGGTTTTGTTAATTATTTGATGAAAAGTTGTCGTCATACTTATCTTTTATTAATCTTTTTAAAAAATTACTATTTTAAATTATTTTTTTACCTTCTTATCTTTTTCATTCTTCCTGCCCTCTTCTTAACCCTTTTTTCTCATGCTGCAAATATTTTTAAATAATTTTTATATTTAAAAAGGTCCTGACAATCTTACCTATACTTATTCCCTATGCTTTTTTTTCTTACATAGTAAAAAAAAAAAAAAAAAACAATTCAATTAAAAAATTACCCCACATCAATTTTTAAAATTGATCGACTAGGTAGACTACACAAAAATAAACAACCGCACCTAAATTTTTCTCCGAACTTAAATAATTATCAAAGTAAGCCTTTTAACTTTTTAAGTATTTTGTTTAACTACATAAACTTCATCTAAAAATTAATTTTCCTTGTTCTTCATTATTTTTATTACTTATTGTGTTTTCATGAATAAACTAAGTTTGTAATTACTAAGATCCCATTCGATAACCATTTAGTTTTTAAATAAATAAATAAGCATAATTCATCTACATTTCTTACAATGATTTGCATCTTTCTTAAGTACAATGGTTGAGTTCTTAGTCAAATTTCAAAAAAAAAAAAAAAAACTTTTGGAAAGCTACTTTTTTTAGTTATTAAAATTTGACTTGGTTTTTTAAATCATTAGTGAAAAGTAGATAACAAATAAAGAAATTTGGATGTATTGATAGTATCTATAGAATTAATTTTCAAAAACAAAACGATTACCAAACGAACCTAAATTTTCAAATTTCATTTCATTTTTAGTCATACATTAGGATATTTTCTAAAAAAGCCAAAGATAGGCAGCTGTATTTCTACAACATGTGTTTGGGCTGGGGTTCTAGAAACATTATTTTTTAAAAATATAAAACACAATGTTAGATATATAAATATATAAAATATTTGTGCAATTGGTTTCAAAAGCTTCACTTTCATAAGTTTCAAAAGTCAAGGTAATTATTCAAAAAAATTCCTCAACTAGGGCCAAGATTAAAGGGTCACACTTAATATATATGAATATTCCAATATTAAAAGTTAGAAAGAATTTTCTAATAAAAAATTTAAAAATAAGATCAATAATTGTAATATAATCTACTTAGGATAGTGACAAGGAGGGCCACATTATTTTTTAATTAAAAAAATTTAGAATGTTAAATTGGCAGCCAATCAACATCTGAATCAGTCCAAGAAATTAGGGCTTTGTTAAGTCAACTAAGCTTTTTGTTAGGTCTTCTAAATGACGACGGACTTAAAATGGAAGACTTTATAATTTTTAATTAATTAATTTGTTTAATCCAACCAATTGAACAATGCTCTCTTTTGTTATTATATATATATATATATTTTGTCAGGAAGGTTTTTATACAATATGGGTGCACCTATTAAAGCAAGTTACCATTATTTTTATTTTATTAGATTTTGTCGTGGATGTTAACTTGTAATGATAGTGATGTTATCCATCGAGACATACTAATAAAATTTTGAGAAAAATTTAGATTGAAACATACTTTTAGGTTTGTGTACTCGATAATTTAATTAGTTTATTTAGTATAAGTATAATATGTCAATTCAAAATCTAGTTGAACTAGTTAAGATATATATAGAGCTTCGAATTTCTTATGAACACTTACTGTCATGTGCTAAAAAAGTATAATAATACGGGACAAGATAGACCTTTTTAAAAACGTTTAATAGATATATTTATCTATTAAGCTATTATATAGATTGAGTATTGATGGTTTAGGCTCCGAAATATTTAGTTTTTGAAGATAAAGTTGTAAATACCACTTTTCATTTCTAAATTTTTTACTTTATTATCTACTTTTTATCCATGTTAAAAAATATACCAGTCGAATTTTGAAAACTAAAAAATAGTAGTTTTAAAAAATATATTTTTGTTTTTTTAATTTGGCTAAATTTGTAAAACATTGTAAGAAATCTAAAAGATATAAACTTAATTTTTAAAAACTATATGATTACCAAATGAGATCTGAGTTATTTTATTTAGAAATCACATTCGAATTTTCAATTAGCCTAACCATATCTTCGTTAAAAATTACTTATTTCATTTACTTTGACTGTTCATATGTCTATTTTTTAATTAGATTTTTCATGAAAATTTTATTAAAAGTTCAGGAAAAAAAAAACTTTGTTAAAAAAATTTGTGGCGCTAAGATTTTTTTTTAATAGACAACAATATATTTCGACCTAGTTTTTTCCCCTAGAAATAGAACTTTCTCAACCATAAAAAATAAACCAAATTTCATCATTAAAAATAAATTAATAATTGAATCGGAATTTTTTTAAATATTGTGATTAGGAAAACTATTTAAGGAAATATAGTTGTTTTAAAACTATTTAGAAATCTATGGTTGTTTTGGAGATTTCGAGGCATGGATTTAGTTTAAAATATTTTGTCGAGGGTTCAACCCTCGACCCGTCGAAAATTAAAGAAGAAATCGAGAGTTTGACCCTCGACCTGAGAAGAGGACGAGGGTTCAACCCTCGACCTGTCGGAAATTAAAGAAGAGATCGAGGGTTTGACCCTCGACCTAAAGGAAATTGAGAAGAGGACGAGTGTTCAACCCTTGACCTGTCGAAAACCAAAGAAGATCTGTAAAGGAAGATGAGAAATTTTGAAAGAGGTCAAGGGTTCAACCTTCGACCTCTCGAAAATTATAGAACAAACCCTCGACCTAAAGGAAATTAAAGAATCGTTTAGTAATTATATACACGATCTCACACAATCGTTTAGTAAAATTACTATGCAATCATTTAGTAATTCTTTATTAACATAACAATAGGTGCAAACTTCCGGAAAGAACAAGTGAACGATGAACAACTTCTTTATTAGAAGCTAAACGATCGTTTACAATCTCTCCATGATCGCTCAGTATGACTAAACGATCACTTACTAAATTCTTTGCAATCAGCCATAAACTCCTACACGATCGCTTAACTATTACTATTACATGATCGCCTTCTCAGAACCTATACGATCGCATACCTTTTACTATACGATCGTATACCAAATGCTGCACGATCGTTGAGCTTTACACGATCGCCTAGTGGAAGAAGACGATGAGCGGCACGCTGTGATGGCCTTTCCGCGACAGCATTTTCCGAACTCCCACTCTCGAAAGCTCTCTTTCCTCACTACACGATCGCTTACCTATTACAAATAGACGATGGCCTTCTCAAAACCTATACGATCACATATCTTTTACTATACGATCGTATGCCAAATTCTACACGATCGCATAGTGGAAGTACACGATGAGAGCACGCTGTGATGGCCTCTCGAGAGCTCTCTTTCCTCACTACACAATCGCCCACAAACTCCTACACGATCGCTTACCTATTACAAATAGACGATGACCTTCTCAAAATCTATACGACCGTGTAGCATTTGGTATACGATCGCATACCTTTTACTATACGATCGTATACCAAATGCTATCCGGTCGCTAAGCTTTACTACACGATCGCATGGTGGAAGTACATGATGAGGGCACGCTGTGATGGCCTCTCGAGAGCTTATATATATGTGTGTGTGTGTTATTAACAATTTATTTCAAGCATATTTTATAATACTAAGTAGAGTAAAAATCCAGGTACGCACACGAGAAAATAAATAAATAAGCTACAAGATCTAGTAAACATGAAGTACAATCATATGATCGGTATGAAGGTGTGTTTCATGTAAAGACCGGACGTCGTAGTCTCAATGCCAAAGGAGGAAACGTTCAAATATTGAGGCTAAACAAGTCTGAGTGGTACTGTTCATGTAATAAGTGGCAAGCATTCGGCATTCCATGCTCGCATATTATGGTCGTTGCTCACATTTTAACATGAACTACGAAGACTTTATTGAGGACTACTATAAATTGTCAACGTATGCTGAATGTTACTCTCCTCAATTTAAACCTGTACCGCATGAAGATTACTGGATCACGCACTCTAATATCCCCGTCTTACATCCTGATCCATCATTGTTGAGAAAACCTGGTAAATCGAAAAGTTCACGTTATCACAACGAGATGGATTGGACAGAACCAGTCACTCGACAACGATGGAGATTTTGTAATCAGTTAGGCCATAATCAAAGGAAGTGTCATTCGTTACTAAGACGGGCTCCAGATAGTTAGGGATTGAAAAATAAATATATTTTTTTATTATATATTCAGTTTTTTTATTATAATTTATTGTATATTCAATTTTTTTATTCTTTTAATCTATAAAGTTATACATTATTCTTTTAATTGAGAAATAAATACTTCTTTTATCAGGTATATTTAATTAAGTGTAGACACTTTTATTGTATATTCAATTTTTTTTATTGTAATCTATAAAGTTATACATTATTCTTTTAATTAAGTTGTACATTATTTAATTGAGAAATAAATAATCTTCTTATCATGTATATTTAATAAGTGTAGATACTTTTATTGTATATTCAATTTTTTTATTATAATTTATAAAGTTGTATATTATTCTTTTAATTAAGTTGTACATTATTCTTCTAATTGAGAAATAAATATTTTTTTAATTGAGAAATAATTTTTTTTCTTTCAGATAATGGCTTTAAACCCAAGACCTGTTGATCCTGATGTTTTGTATGACCAGTCCATTCATCGATTATCGTATGGCGAGATCGTACTACTGGAGAAATATCTTGTAGGCATCGAGAGGCAGTTATCCAGCGCACTATCCCACTCCACCTTTGAATACTACCGCTACTGCACACATCTGGATTCTATGGGATTTACAGATACATGTTTAATGTGCTTCAACTTGATCAGGTACATTACACTAAACCTAATTGATTATTTTATATACATTTTTATTGTATTTGTCTTTAATGTTCTCCAATATAATATTTTGTGTTTCAGGTTATTTGGGAGCCGTACAAAATTATTATACATACTTTGTCCAATTTTTGTACGAATGGTCAAAACATATGACGGACGATGAGTCCTCTCATATGTTTTCACATTGGTGAGTGGCATCTTCCTGACAGGGTGATGAGACAATTCGGTTTTCAACAGGATGTTCCATCGCCTTATAATACTAAACCCCTACTGCATGATATCGACTTAAGAACAGTAAATTGGTCTGAAAAAGTTGCACATTTGGTAGTGCGATGGCACTATCATGCAAGGTTTATTGCAATTGGGGTTTCTATTGAACAGTTTGACAGAGATGTCACTCAAGACTACATTCATTGGTATAATAATATCACAAGGTGCTACGTCACTCGTCCGGGAGTAACTGTGGGTCATCTGGTAAATAAATGAATATTATCTAATTATTTTTAATTTAAATTTATTTTAAATATTATCTAATTGTTTTATAATTCACAGAGATTGAACAACAGTAGACTCCATGATGTTGCGAATGATTTGAATCAGATTCTTACTATATGTAGTGACAACCAAAGCTATATGGAGGAGATACATTATATGTACAATATACCTATTGTTCATCACCAGCTCCTAAATGTAGAGGACATGTACGGGAAGATGATGAGTTTGATGAGGTTGCCCATAATGTGGAAAAGTTGCCCCTGTGATGCAAAAGTAAAGTCAAATTGATTATGTTAGTCCGATGATGATGATGTCAGCATTTGGTTTAGGACATTATGACTCAGAGGCTGGTCCTTCGTCTTTATACGTGCATGGACATGGTCGGGGTCATGGAGAGCATAATGAATATTTATATCATGAAGCGTCTGCAGAGGTACCAGAGCAATATCAAGAAGAACCAGAGTAACCTCAAATTCGAAGTCGACAACGAAAACCAGCTTGAAATCGACGACGTCCGCCTTGTGGGACACATTGATTTTTGTAATTATTTTTATATAAACGAGATATTTTAGTTTACACTTTTTTATTTTTATGAGATATTATTTTTTTTAATTTATTCTTTTTAGAGTTTAAATAAAATAATAAAATAATAAAATATTTTTAGAAATTGTTTTTATAAAATGGAATTTTTTTTTTAAAAAAAAAGTAAAGAAAAGAAACACAAAAGTCGAATGTTGAAAATGTAAAAAAGAAAAAAAAAACACAAAGATCGAATGTCTAAATTATTTTTTTTAAAAAAAAAAGAAAAAAAAAAAGGATAGACTATTATCAGTGTCTCTCAGTGACATTATTAGACACTGATAGAAGTCTATCAGTGTCTATCAACGTCTATCATTCATAGTTTCAAAATTTTACTATATTTTGTAAATATTTTCAATAGTTTTACCATTTGAAATAATTTTCCTGTGTATAATTGAAAAGGACGAGAGATTTTTTATTTCTTAATCCATCGCCATTCAAAATATAAAAAGATTGGATAAAATAAATATATTTAAAAAGAAATATGATTTGGGCTAAGTACAAATTAGGGAAAATTTCAACCTACACTAAAAATAATATTTGAGGTTGTATCAATTTAAACCTTAAAATAATAATGTTATCAATTTGAACCATAAAATAATAATTATATCAATTTAAATTTTAAACTTTTGTAAGTGTATTAATTCACAATCTCCTTCAAACTTAGTTAAATAAATAACGTGTGAAATATATAGTTGTTTCAATTGAACTTCTAAATTGTTATAAGTGAATCAATTTAGATCTTTTATTAATATCACATTTGAAATATTTATACCTAGGTAGACTTCTTCAAATGTTATATTAATAAAATATGGACGATTAGATTTTATGCATGTACAATTTTCAAGGAAATCTTAGTTCAGAGTTTAAATTGATTTGTTTATGAAAGTTTAAGCCCCAATTGAAAATAATTTTTTTTAAAAAAAAAAAAATTAAGCCTATAGATATTACTTTCACCTATAAATTTCTTTTTTAGTTATATACTTTTTACCGATAGTTTAAAAAAAATAAAGCCAAAATTTAATTATTTTTTTTAAAGTAGTTTTTAAAAACTTGTTTGTTTTTAGAAATTTGCTAAGAATTCAATCATTGTACTCGATAAAAATGCAAATCATGATAAAAATAGGAAAGAAATAGACTTAATTTAAAAATAAATAAATAATAAAATAGTTATCAATCAGTTCTTTAGAAGTTTAGTTGGCAAAATATATGTCACGTGATGTTTATTCAAATAAAACGCAATAGATAGTGTAAATTCATACTTATTGTCAATTGAGTTTGAATCGTTTGATTCTAGTGGCATAAAAAAAATATTTTGACATCTAAGCAATAACCTACAAAATGATTAAATCCCTTAATTCTACTCATTGCATTAAAAAAAAAAAAAAAGGTTGACTTCTAGGAAAACAAAGTTCATGTATTAGGTCAACCTTATTCACAAGAATTATGAGAATATGTTGCTAAATTGCCAAAAAAAAAACCGAACCTTATTTGAATTAGGAAAAATTATAGTTCTTTTAAAATATTGAAATCAATGAAAATTAGCAATACTCATAAGAAAAATTATTTTAATTGGTAAAATTACTGAGAATATTTTCAAATACAATAAAATGTCACAGTCTATTAGTGAAAGATACTAATAGACATCTATCAGTATCTATCAATGATAGATGATACAGTCTATCACTAATAAACAGTGATATTTTGTTACATTTGTAACTATTCTGGTTCATTTTTCTATATTTGAAAACAACTATAATCACAAGGATATAGTTTAATAATCATCAAAAGTTACGATTAAACGAAATATTAGACATTACAATAAAAACGAAATAAAAAATTAAAATATCATTTTAATCTCTGCATTTTAAAGTTTGTTCAATTTTAGTTGTTATACTTTTAATTGTTCAGTTTTAGTCTTTGTACTTTCATTATATCTAAAATTTAGTATCTATTGTTAATTGATCTTCAATTTCTTTTTTAAAAAAATTATAATCTATTGATATTTTTACTATAAATTCTAAAAATTATTTATATAACATATTTTATTACATGAAAATTATTAGTGTTTTTGTTGAGCTATTTTCTTATAAAAATTAATTTTGAAAAATCAAATTTAAGATTTACTGAATATAATCAAACCAAAACGATATATTATAACCTTAAAGAAATCAAATTGTTTATTTGTAGAACAAGTAGCGGATGCCTTAACTACTTGCACAAATCAGCCAATAAATTTAATTACATCTAGAATTTAAATGCCATAGTATTAATATCATCAATATCCCGAAAGAAAAATAATAATCAAAACACATCCCCAACCACTTAAAAATAAATAAATAAATAAATAAAGCTATACGAAGATTCTTCTGAGAAAAAAATCTGCCAATTTTTTTTATACCATACATTAAATATTTTTAATTGTAAAAAAAGATTTTCTTTTTTTTTTTCTTGGTGGATAGTTGGTACTACTACAATTACATCCAGATGTATTTAAATTAATTATAATAAAATGTGGAGTGGTGGGGAGGGGTTGAGAGTGGGTCCCGTCGATTGGATTATATTGGTTTTTATTTTATTTTTTAAAGAAAGTGATTATATGACCTATTTGGTTTTGTTGTTTTCTTAAAATTAATAAAAATAATTTAAGGAAAAAAAAAAGAAAAAAAAGAGGAGGAAGATTGGGGACGGAACCGTGAAGAGAGTGTTACTTTTCTTAAATCAATATTAATTAAAAATAAAATAATATTATAAGAACAATGCATCTTAAATCAGCGATTGACTCAAAAACTTAAAGTAATGGGTGACAACGAATTTAACTATATATCATCTAACAATTTTTATTATCCATTGAAATTGAGAATGAAATCGAACTTTCAACTCTCTAACAACATTTAAAGGGTGTTTGGCAACCCAAGAGAGTTGGATTGGGTGTGCTTACAAATTTTAAGAGAAGAAAGAACAAAGTTTAATATATATATATATACATATTTCAAAGAATTATTTAATGAAATAATATAATAATGATCTTGATTAATATTAACTTTTAACTTCATTCGATTCTGTTAAATGGTATGACCTATTAATCAACTAAATTTCTATCTATTTATATATTTAAACAGAGTTCAATTGATTGATGTATTACTATTGACCATAAGATTTGAGGTTCAAATTCTCACCTATACGTTGATGAATTCTTTAAAAAAAAAAACCAATTTATTTCTGTAAAAAGAGCTAAATATGTGATGAAGTAAAGAGAAAGGAGATACTATGCTCTTACCTTAAACATTGAGGTGGAATATTATTTACCAAGTTAAAGTAGACATGTAAAATACTTATTGGTTTTAAGAGTATTGGTAATAAAAGCTAAAGAAATAAATAGTAACTCAAACACATATTATTAAAGTAATAAATAACCATACAACCCTAATAGATAAATTAGTTTAAACAAAAACAAACAAACTTATAAGTTAAAACCTGACCCAGCTTATCTTCTCTTAATTTAGATTATGTTTGATTTAGTTCGATGGATTAATGTAATCTAAAAATTGAAAATAGTTGTGAATTTGAGGACCACAACGGGAACACGGATGGTAATAAAATATAATATAATAATAAAATAAATATTAAAATAAATTAAACATAATACATATAAAAAATAAATTAAATTAAATTAAGAAATTAAGAAATGAGAAAATTCTCAAATTTCTCCACTTCCTCTAATTTGTATAAAATTTTCTCAATGTGTGTCTTTCAAAACCCACCAAATGCTACTATTTATAGGCAATTTAGCAAGTAAGTGGATTACATGGACACCAAGAATGAATATTTATAAGACACATGGATAATACTTTGGAAAATGGGAGCATGACGCATGGTCAATGGACGGGAAAATTAAAAGGATATTGTCCTTTTAGAAACTATTTAGGAAAATATTGTTGTTTTCAAACTATTTGTAAAAATATTGTTGTTGTTGTTTTTTTTTAAATAAGTCGAGGGTTGAAAATTCGACCTACATAGGTTGAATTTTGAACCCTTGACCTTCCTTTCACTTGTACATTGAACTTTGAACCCTCGACCTTGCCCTTCCTAACATTATTATTGAGTCTGTTTAATTATCATTTCGGAGACCTTCCTCTATCAAAAGATCGTATTTCTAAATTTTCATAAGGTCCCCCCTGGAATTCCTTTCAAAGCTTGTTGAATAATTTTTACGGATTCTGTCATCTCAGCAAGTCTGACTAAATAATGAGATAATGAATCTCCTTCTTTTTGCCACCGAACTTCCCAATCAAATTCGAGAGCGAGATTATGAGAGAGAGCGAGAGTTTGAGAGAGCGAGATTTTGAGCGTGAGCAATAGCGAGATAGCGAGATTTTGATAGAGAGCGAGAATACCGTACAAATTTCCCTTTTTTTCCTTTTTAATTAATACACATTCCACCTTCTTCTTTCTAATCCTTTCTTTTTTTAAAAAAAAATCCATTTTATAAAAACAATTTCTAAAAATATTTTATTATTTTATTTAAATTCTAAAAAGAATAAATTAAAAAAATAATAACTCATAAAAATAAAAAAAATGTAAATTAAATATCTCATTTATATAAAATAATTACAAAAATCAATGTGTCCCATAAGGCGGACGTCGTCGATTTTGAGCTGGTTGTCGTCGTCGGCTTCGAACTTGAGGTTGCTCGGATTCTTCTTAATGTTGCTCTAGTACCTCTGTAGGCGCTTCATAATATAAATATTCACTATGCTCTCCACGACCCCGACCATGTCCATGCACGTATGAAGACGAAGGACCAGCCTCTGAGTCATAATGTCCTGAACCAAATGCCGGCATCATCGTCATCGAACTAACATAATCAGTTTGACTCTGCGTCTGCATCATAGGGGGCAACTCTTCCACATTATGTGCAACCTTATCAAACTCATCCTCTTCCCGAACAGGTCCTCTACATCTAGGAGCTGGTGGAGGAACAATAGGTATATCGTACATATAATGAATTTCCTCCATATAGCTTTGGTTGTCACTACATATAGCAAGAACCTGGTTCGGATCATTCGCAACCTCACGGGGTCTACTGTTGTTCGATCTATGTGAATTATAAAACAATTAGACAATATTTAAAATAAATTTAAATTAAAAATAATTAGATAATATTCATTCATTTACCAGATGACCCACAACTGCTCTCGGACGAGTGACGTAGCGCCTTGTGATATTATTATACCAATGAATATATTCTTGAGTGACATCTGTATCAAACTGTTCAAGAGAAACTCCCACTGCAATAAACCTTGCACGATAGTGCCATGCACTACCAAATGTGCGACTTTTTCGAACCAATCTCCAGCCCTTAGGTCAATATCATACAGTACGGGTTCAGTATAACAAGGCGATGGGACATCCTGCTGAAAACCCAATTGTCTCATCACCTTGTTTGGAAGATGTCATTCACCAATGTGAAAACATATGAGAGGACTCACGTCCGCCATATGTTTTGACCATTCATACAAAAATTAGGCAAAGTATGCATAATAATTTTGTACGGCTCCCAAATAACCTGAAACACAAAATATTATATTAAAGAATATTAAAGACAAATACAATAAAAATGTGAATAAAATAATCAATTAGGTTTAGTGTAATGCACCTGTTCAGGTTGAAGCAAATCAAACATGTATCTATACTAGTTGACTACATGTGTGGCTGTCCTAGTCACACAAAATTTGTCTCTCCACCTAAATTTTTAAATTGATAATTTAGAATTTAAATTAACTAGATTAGTGATATAAAAATTAAATTGAATTAAAACAACATACCGAGAACCGTAGGCTCGTCCAACTAACTGAGCGTCATTAACATGATGTAGTTGTGGAGCCATTGTTGGAAATCACTCCCAAGCCCATAGTTGCAAAAGTATGAGAGGCCCAGCTATCTCTCGAACCTCAGGTCTTGTTACTTTGCATAGTTGTCTATACAACCATGCCAAGCATGCTCCACCCCACAAATATCGCCCCGCATCATGGAGGTTAGCTAACAGTGGCAGGAACATCAAGTGAACAAAATGACTTGATTTATCTGAAAACGGACTTTCACCCATCATTTGTAGTATATATGTTCTCGCATATCTTATGACGGTTTCCTCGTATGCATCATCTGTGAGTTCACGAAATTGTGTTCCTAACCATATTAAACTCAACCTCGATCCTTTAATCTTGTCGACAGGTGAGGTCGCACCGAGGTACAATTAACAAACTTTTAACCAGTCATCGTACATCACTTCGGTGATTGGCTCACCGTCAACAGGTAACCCTAACAACACTTCTATGTCTTGTAGAGTGATAGTACACTCTCCAACAGACATATGGAATGTATGTGTCTCGGGCCTCCATTTCTCGACCAAGGCTGTGATTAGATGCCAGTCCAACTGAATAAATCCTAATCTGGCAACCCCATAGAATCCAGATGTGCGCAGTGGCGGTGATATTCGAGGGTGGAGCGGGATACTGCACTGAAGAACTGCCTCTCGACGTCTGCAAGATATTTCTCTAGTAGTACGATCTCGCCATACAACATATGATCGATGAATGGACTGGTCATACAAAACATCGGGATTAACAGGTCCTGGGTTTAAAGCCATGATTTGAAAATATATATATATTAAAATTGACTATAATTGAATAGTAGAGAAAAATGTGAGGGTAAAGAATAATGTAAAAAACTCACGCATTGCTCTTTTCTCGAAAAACTCACGCTCCAATGCATCCCTTATTTCTTCTCTTCTTTTCTCGAAATAGTTCACGCATTTGAAGAATGTTATCTGAGTAAGAGCATTTATAGGCAACATTCGAGCTCCTTTGAGGACTTCATTTATGCACTCTGATAGATTTGTCGTCATCCACCCATATCTGAATCCTCCATCATGTGCTTAAGTCCATTGCTCTAAATTAATGTTGTAAAAAAAACTCAGACAGTTCCGATTTATTCCTTTGATATCTTCAATTGCTTTGTTGAACTTTCGAATTTGAAATTGACACCCGGCACGATAAACATAGTTTTTTAATGAATTAAATTTATAGTTTTTATTGAAGTTGCTGACGATATGTCGTAAGCAGAAACGATGGTGACATTTTGGTCCCGTCCAACCATTTGCTGGGTTGTTCACTGCTGCAATTATACAAGCATGTCGATCTAAAATTAAACACACCTCTTCATGTGTTACAATTTCTCTCAGGTGTTTCATACTTAGTGATCTCGAACAAGCAATCATACCGAGCGGTACTGTTCATGTAACAAGTGGCAAGCATTCGACATTCCATGCTCGCATTTTATGGCCGTTTGCTCACATTTTAACATGAACTACAAAGATTTTATTGAGGACTACTACAAATTGTCAACAAATGCTGAATGTTACTCTCCTCAATTTCAACCTGTACGCATGAAGATTACTGGATCACGCACCCTAATATGCCCGTCTTACATCCTGATCCATGAGAAGATCTGGTAGACCAAAAAGTTAACGTTATTACAACGAGATGGATTGAACAGAACCAGCCATTCGACAACGATGTGGATTTTGTAACCAGTTAGGACATAATTGAAGGAAGTGTCCTTCGTTACTAAGACGGGCTCCAGATAGTTAGGGATTGAATAATAAATAATTTTTTTTTATTATGTATTCATTTTATTGTATATTCAATTTTTTATTATAATTTAGTGTATATTCTTTTTTTTTTTTTGTAATCAATAAAGTTTTATATTATAATAATCTAATATATTCAATTTATAGTATAATAATCTAATATATTCAATTTATTCAATTTATTGTCTAAGGATTATTCAGTATAATAATCTAATTTATTCAATTTGTTGTCTAATGATTATTCAATTATAGTATAATAATGTAATATATTCAATTTATTGTCTAATGATTATTCAATTATAGTATGATTATTAGCTCTTTTTTCTCTATATATATATATATATATATATATATATATATATATTTCTACGAAAAGTTCAAATAAAGTGAAGACTCTCGCTCTCTTAGTCTCACTCTCTCCTAAGATCTCGCTCTCTCAATCTCGCTCTTTCCTAAGATCTTTCTCTCACTCTCACTCTCTCCTAAGATCTCGCTCTCTCAGTATCGCATTCTCCTAAGATCTCGCTCTCTCTCAATATCTCGCTCTCTCTGTTATTGTTGTTATTTTTCCATTAATGATTACTAGCTTTCATTTCTTCTGGAACAATCACAAACACTTTTTTTATTATGGATCTACTACCATAAACTCAATGCGTAATCTTAGCATTCAATGTGTGTTCTGAATAATCTCATTTTTCAATTATTCAACCATTTCATTTTACCAAGTTCAATGTTAGTCAGATTAGTCAATATAGACTACATCTCGCTCTCTTCAACATTCTCGCTTTGAATTTCGCTCTCTCCTAAAATCTCGCTTTGAATCTCGCCCTCTCTTAAAATCTCATTCAACATCTCGCTCTCTTCTACTATCTCGCTTTGAATCTCGCTCTCTCCTTAATCTGCTTCAGCCCACTTATCTCCTTAATCGCTTTGAAGTTTCGACGTGTGTGTAACCTTCTACAACCTAATATACAAAATTTTGTTCGTAGACAAAGCTAATTTGGAATTGTCTTTCATTCCAAGACATAACTTGTATCCATGCACTTCATATTCGCCTAGAGTTCACTCCCAGAAATATAGTCATCCCCACCCCCTCACGTCAATCCCACAAGCCTCCGTCTAATTCGAAATGTTAACAAAATGCATAGGTTATTAGAAACAGCTCGAGTACACAGATACATATAGTATACCATCTCATTACTTTATTTCCTCTATGAAGGAAAAAGAAAAGTAATAAACCTGCAATCTTGAGGATGGATGTGTGTCGAAACTTCAACCTTCGACAACCTAAGTGAGATTCGCGAGATTTCCCTTGTCGAGGGTTGAAGTTTCGGCCTATGTATTGTTTTCAAGTTTTTCTTTGTTCATCGAGTTCTCAACGTTCGACCTCCACATTAGTCGAGTTCTCAACGTTCGACCTCTAGCCTCGAACTCCCAAAACAACAATATTTTTCTAATAAGTTTCAAAACAACAATATTTTTCTAATAAGTTTTGAAAACAACAATATTAATATTAAAGCATAAACATCTAATAGGCATTTATTTTCTATAATATTTATAATACTCCCCTTTAAATGCCCATTATATATATATATGTGTGTGTGTGTGTGAAATATCTCTCATTAAAACTGAAAAAATCCAATGGAAAAAAAAACCCTAATGAAGAAAAAAGAGTACAAATTTCATATAATACATACTCCTAAAAAAACTACAATATATTTGTTTTCCCTCGTGAAAATATCACTTAAGATCTCTCTGAGTCGCCGCATTTCAATGTTGTACACCAATTTTTCAAAAGTTGCAGTCAGTAATACCTTTGTAAATAAGTCTGCCAGGTTATCCTTCAAACAAATTTGTTGTACAGTGATGTCGTCATTTTCTTCAAGATCATGAGTGTAGAAAAGCTTTGGTGAAATATACTTTGTTTTATCTCCTCTAATATATCGTTATTTGATTTGAGCTATACAAGTTGTAACGACCCGACCTTTTGAGTACTCTGATAAGCGTTGTTGCTCATAATTACACATTTACATTCAAAACATTTTGACCATTGAGGAAAATAAATTTCATTAAAATAATAAATACAGTTTTCCAAAATAAATAACAAATAAGTAAAACCTTTGTTCGGGGCCCCTAAAATAATGGAAAAAAAAACTTAAACAAATAAAATTTTGACCAACATCGAGTTTCAAATCAAAACTTTTAAATAGCTTGAAAACGTAAACTGAGTGGAAGCGATTTACATATCCCATATGACATGATCACAGGTTCCTCTCGTCACCCGTCAGTCCGTTCCTATCCTTATCTGAAAAACATAAATTAAGAAGGGTTGAGTATAAAAATACTCAGCAAGTGATCTCATTACTGTGATCAAGCTATGCATCCACGAGTCTCGTGGCTCATACAACTACATCGATTTTTTATGATGAAAAGAAACCAAAAGACGTACTGTCTTGCCTTGACACGTATGTCTAGTGGCTTGTAGGCACACTGTTAAACATGAAAATAACATGAACGTGAACTCATCGACTCACGCATGTCTAGCGGCTCGTAGGCACACCGTGAAACATGGAAATAACATGAACGTAAACCTGTCAGCTTATGCATGTCTAGTAGCCCAGGCACATCGTCAAACATGAATAATAACATGAATGTAAACTTGTCGGATCACGCATGTTTAGCGGGCCGTAGGCACACCATCAAACATGAAACATGAAAAAATAATAACATGAACGTAAACCTGTCGGCTCACGCATGTTTAACGGCCGGTAGGCATACCGTCAAACATGAAAAGTAACATGAACGTGAACCTGTTGATTCACGCATGTCTAGCGGCCTGTAGGCACACCGTTAAACATGAAAAATAACATTAACGTAAACTTGTCGGCTCACACATGTCTAGCGGCCCGTAAACATACCGTCAAACATGAAACTAAACTGTCGGTCCTCTGAAATAAAACATGCATCAAGCTGAGACAGTAAACTGCCCTATTGGTCTATTCATGCATTACATACATAATTTTAGTACTGATTAGAAATTCAAACATACTCATAACTGTCATGCAACAAGTATATCTCAACAACAAAATCATGCTTCCAGAGTCCATTAATTAACTTTATAAATCTAATCTAAGCCGCCTGACACGAAGACACCGGTAATAGTACCACTTACCTCAATTTGGTCACAAAAGTCCAGGCAAATAATTCCTTAAAACCTTTGGAATCTTGAATCAACCCAAAGTTGTGGCCTGGTCCAAGACAATTCCAAAACTTGATTCAATTAGCCAATCTGATCAAGAATTAAATCCAAAATCAAAATGGTCTCTAACTTTATGGTCAATGCCTCAAAACTTTCAAATCTTGAATCTAAATTTCAGGTTACTAATTTAACCCAAAATCAAATGGGTGAATTTCACCTCCTAAATTATAAGGAAAATAAGTCTTACCCAAGGTTTTTCTCAAGATTTCGGCAAAGATCGGGTAGTGGTGGCTGATAGTGCATCGGCTCGTGGCTACCATAGATGTTGTTATCGGACAACATAAATTGTTTAGGCTAGCGGCTGGTAGTGAGGGTTTTGCATAAGGAGTGTTTGTGAGAGTGAGAGAGAAGGGAAATTTCTAGTTTTGCATATTTTATTCAGTAGCTATTATGAACAAAAAAAGAGCATAAAACAATGATCCAACCGTTCAAAATGAAACTCTATATGTCTCGAATAGACTTAACAAATTTGAGTCCGATCCAACGGTTCAAACTCCAAAGATCAACAATTTTGTGGAAGCTGTCACTGAAAAACCGAACTGCTTTCTCCCCAATTTTTTTTTTGCTTCTTTTCACTCGCATTTAATTTCAAAAAAATCTCAATTCTTTTATTTTTTTTTTCAAATTTTGAAAATATTAATAAAATATTTTATTACAATATCTCCAAAATTTTCAAAGATTCTATTAAATTTATAAATCAACTAACTTTTCAATTTATCTTAATTTAGGCTTCAAAAGGAAGCAAAATTCAATATTGTCGAGATAATTAATTCGAATATCTAATTAATTAAATTCAATTTAACCAATAAATTTTTTTCAATTATTTCAATTTAATCCCAATTTTTCAAATGAAAGGGGAATTTAAACTCAATAATTTTAGATAATTAACTTAAACTTTCCTGAAATTGGGGATGTTATACAAGTTGTGTTGTTTTTGTATAATACTGTTGGGAGATTTTTATCAGAAGACAAACCATACGTTTCGTGAATGTGCTGAGTTATTGACCTTAGCCATATACATTCTCAACTAGCCTCGTGAATAGCAAGAATTTCAGCATGATTTGAGAAAGTGGTTGTTATTATCTGTTTCACCGATCACCATGATATAGCTTAGAATCTATATAACCAACTAGATCAAAATTTGATTTATTTGAATAAAACAAACTCATATCAATCGTTTCTCGGAGATAACGAAGTATATGCTTGATTCTGTTCCAATGTCTTTTTGTCGGAAAATAATTATATCTTGTTAATAACTTTACTGAAAATGCAATATCTGGTCTTGTATTATTAGCAAGATACGCACCAATTGCTAAGATATGATACTTCAGAACTTCTTCATTATCTTTTTGAGGTCGAAATATATCTTTCTTTATATCCAATGAATGGACTTCCATTGAAATATTTAATGGATGTGCTTTGTCTATATAAAATATTTTCAAATTTTTTTATGTATAAGTTGATTGGTGGATAAATATTTCATCTGCTAAATGCTTAATTTGCAAAACAAAGCAAAATTTTATTCTTCCGAGATCTTTCATCTCAAATTCTTGCTTAAAATATTCTATTGCCTTTGAAAGATCTTCAGGAATTCCAATTATATTCAAGCCATCAACTTATAATAGTAAATCCTGGTTGTGATTTGTTTATAAAATCAGATGAACATATTGGATTATTTTTATATCCTTCTTTCAATAAATATCCACTCAGACGATTGTACCACATCCGTTCTGATTGTTTCAATTCATATAGTGATCTCTGTAACTTTATTGAATCCATTTCTGGGAATTTGATGTATATGTTTCTGGTTATCTTAAATCCTTCTAGGATTTTCATATAAATATCAATATCAAGAGATCCATATAAATATGTTGTGACTACATTCATAAGATGCATATTCAGACTTTCATACACAATCAAGCCAAATAAATACGTCTCCTCAAAATTAATATAAGGTCTTTGTGAAAAACCTTGACCTTATGAAAAACCTTTTGCAACTAGTCTTGCTTTATATCTTGTGACCTCATTATTTTTATTTTTTCCCCTTACAAATGCTCATTTGTATCCCACAGATTTAACACATTCTGGTGTTTGGATTACTGGTCCAAAAACCTGACATTTTGAAAATGAGTTTAATTTTGGCTCGATTAGTTCTTTCCACTGAAGCCAATCTTTTCTATGTTGACATTCTTCAATGGATTTTGGATCAGGGTTCTCATTTTCAGATATAATATCAAGATGAACATTATACGCAAAAATGTTGTCAATAATTTAATTAGTTTGATTCCATCTTTTTTCTATCATGACATAGTTTATTGAAATCTCATTATTATTTTTAGGTATTTCACCTTCCTCACTAGTCATGTCGAGGATTTTTTTTTTCATGAGTATTTATATCCTCAACCAAGTCTTTTTTACAATTAATTATTTTTCATTTTCGATGATTTTTATCTTTGGAACCCACAGGTCTACCACGCTCTGGCGTGTTCCAGACTCATTAATGATAACTTGTTGTGTTGGGATATCAATTTTTTATCGAACATTTGCAGCTGATATATGTGACTTAGTTGCTTTCTTTGCATCTGATAATTGATTTGTTATATTTTGCAAATGAATTATTTTCTAAACTTCAAGTTCACAATTATCTGTATGGGGATCTAAATGAGACAATAACGATGCATTCCATGTAATTTCTTATTCTAATTTCTTAATTCTTCCCCTAATATTGGAAAATTTGTCTCATTAAAATGACAACAAATCGCGCAGTAAATACATCACTTGTCAAGGTCAAGATATTTAATAATTGATGGAGAATCATATCCAACATATATTCCTAACCTCCTTTGAGGACTCATGTTAATGCATTCTAGTGGAGCAATTAGAACATATACTGCACATCCAAAAATTCTCAAATGGAAAATATTTGGCTCATGACCATAAGCTAATTGTAATGACGAGTATTTATGATAAGCACTAGCCTAATGCGTACAAATGACGTTACATGCAAAATAGTGTGTCCCTATACAGATGAAGAAAACTCAGCTCTCATAAGTAATGTATTGCAATTAATTGCAAACGTTTTATAAATGATTATGCTAAACCATTTTGTATATGAACATAAGTTATAGGATGTTCAACACTTATCTCAATTGACATATAATAATTATCAAAAGTTTGGGATGTAAATATACCAACATTATCAAGACGAACGGTCTTAATTGTATAATCAGGAAATTGTGCTCTTAGCTTGATTATTTAAGCAAGTAATCTTGCAAATGCAGAATTTCAACTTGATAATAAGCACATTGTGACCATCTATGCATCTATTAATACAAAAAAAATATCTAAATAGTACATTTGGTGGGTTAATAGGTCCACATATATCACAATGAATTCGTTCTAAAAATGCAGGTGATCCAGTCCCTACTTTAACTGGTGATGGTCCAATTATCAATTTTCATTTAGAGCAAGCATCACATAATAGTTCATTAGATTGAAGAATCTTCTGGCTCTTCAATGGATGTCCATTTGAATTCTCAATAATTCTCCTCATCATTATAGGACATGGATGACCCAATTGATCATGCCCAATTGTAAATATGTCTAGATTCATAAATTTTAGGTTCATTATTGCATATGTTTCAATTACTCGTATATAAATATAATATAATTTTGAAGATAAAGTAGACAACTCTTCCAATATACGTTTTTTATTTGAGACAGTGGATATGATATATAGATATTCCACATTATTCTTCTCAATATGACAACTATTGCAATGTATATCTTTAAAACTTAGAAGATTTATCTTTGATTGACTAAAGAACAATTCATTGTCAATTGTAAATTTTGTCCCTCTAGGCAAAATAATATTTACTTTTCTAAAACATTTGATCAGGTTTGCAGAATATGATATCGTATTAACTTTTGCTTCCAACATTGTTAGTTGGGAAAAATACTTTTTATTTTTTTACTTGTAAGTAGTGTATGTGTAGTTGTACTGTCTGCCCGACATAGATATTCTTATTGATTTTTAGTCACCCAACATATAAAAATGACTCAGGTTTTTTCATTAAAAGAAAATAATTATAATAAGAAAAACAACTCTTAAAGTATACAAAAGTTACTAAAAAAAACACAAATATATATATATATATATAACAACAACAATATTAAATCTAAATATTCTCAAAATCAAAAGAAACACTTGATGTTTCATCAAATTACGCCAATATTCTCTTCAGGAGATTTAAAGAAGTCTGCCACATCCAAAATTTTTATATGGGAAGGGTCTAATAGATCATATCCCAATATATAAAATTTTCTTCCACATTTTCCTTTTTTCCTTCAAGGAGGCTTCATAGAGGTTAACTAAGTGTTTTGACATACGTCATGTATGTGACTAATGCCTATTCATTCCACATCATAACCATTTATTTTCAACACTATTTGAAATCTTATCTTATGAAATTTCCCTTTGTGATCATCGTTTTGCATAGTTCATTTGAAATTTGAATAATTAGAGCGACCACCACGAAAATAATAATTATTTCTTCCTCTATCACGGTCATGACCTCAACCACGACCACGACCACGATCACGACCTCGACTACGATTATTAACATTCACAGCATTCACTTCAAGGAATGGTGTCGTTCCAGTTGGTCGAGATTCATAATTTTTCATCAATAGCTCGTTATTTTATTCGGCCACAAGAAGATATGAAATTAATTTATAATATTATTTTAAACCTTTCTCTCGATATTGTTGCTGCAAGAGCATATTCGAGACATGAAATGTATAAAATGTCTTCTCTAACATATCAACATCAGTAATTTTTTCTTCGCATAACAACAATTTCGAACTAATTTTAAATAATATGGAGTTGTAATCATTTACTAATTTGAAATCTTATAGCCTCAAATGCATCCATTCAAAACGAGATTTAGGAAGTCTTTCAAAAATTTTCACAAGATACGAGAATTTTTTATTGTCAGATACTCAATTTTCAATCCCTCGTGGAGATGATGATGTAGGAAAATCATAGCTTTTGCTTTGTTTTGACTAGATGTCGTATTTCTTTCTTTAATAGTCTCCCCACATAGCATTCAAATGGATTTCGACATCAAGTACCCATGACAAATAAGTATTTCCGTTAATATCAAGGGCGAAAAATTCTAATTTTGTGAGATTTGTCATGATAGCACTATCATAAAATATTGTACTTATGTTAGAAATTTAATATCATAAAATATTGTACTTATGTTAGAAATTTAATAGATATTGAATATGCAAAATAACATTAAATTTATTAATTATAACGAAAAGGAAAAAAACCAACATACTTTTAGGACCTACCTTTAGCGGAAAAAATGAGAGGAGCTCATATTGATAACGTGTTGTCAATTTGAGAAGCACAATAGGAATACGGATGGGAATAAAATATAATATTAAAACAAATATAATATAATATAATAAATAAAATAAATTAACAAAATAAAAAATGAGAAAATTCTCAAATTTTCCCACTTCCTCGAATTTTTTTGGAATTTGTCCTGTATGCTTTTCAAAACCCACAAAATGCCAATATTTATAAGTAATTTGACAAGTAGGAGGTGGATTACATGGATATTAAGAATGAGTATTTACAAGATACATAGATAATATTTTAGAAAATGGGGGCATGACACATGGTTGTGGACATTAAACATAAACATCTAATGGACATTTATTTTCTATAATATTTATAATAAAAATGAATTTATGTTACATGCATGCCAAGATTTGCTTATTTCTAGGTTATACTTATATATTTATCAATGTCACAAATTATAAACTACATAGACTTTAACTTTTTTTTCTAAAGAAAAAAAAAAAGACAAATATCAATTTATAGAAACTTTTAGTGTTGTATCAATTTAAATTCTAAACTAATAATTGTATCAATTTATCTTAGATTATATTCTTCTTGTTAAACAATATATGATTTTCTATTTTCATAAAATAATAAGGAAGATATATAATAAATCTATGTAGTAATGATAACGTAATAAAGGCTAAAAATTTTCCATTAATTACCTTCTTTTGTAATAAATATTATAGATTCAAAGTAGCGTATAAATATCACACTTATCTTTCTATACACATAACGATATGCAAAAACATATTTCTCTCTCCTATTAATTTTATTCCTTTAATTCTTTTATGAACAAGTGGTCAAAGAAATGATGTTCTTCTTTGTTGAGTTTTGAGCTCAACATTTTAGTGAGAGTGATTTGAGCTACACAACATTCTGATTTGAGATGTTGTATTTTGGAGGGGATAAACTAAAAAATATTTGTAGCACCAACAGTTGATATAAAAAAATTTAATACATACCTTAGAATGCGTGAATCTCCTTAAAAAAGATTAGATTTTCGTGCTTAGCCTAATTACTTAGACTATGTTTGATAACTATTTGGTTTTTTATTTTTTATTTTTTAAAAAATAAGCATATTTCATTTATATTTCTTCATTTTTCGTAAGTACAATAGTTGAATTCTTAGCCAAATTTTATTGGTGAACAACAAACAACAAATGAAGAAATTTGGAAGTGAAAATAGTGTTCATAAGCTTAATTTTAAAAACAAAAATAAAAAATAAAATGGTTACCAAACAGACCTTAAATATTTCTTTCTCGATATTTACTCTACTTTCCTTTGTTATTTAAGATTCCTCCAATAATCTCCATTTTGACCTAAAGTAGTTAACTCATCACCTCGTACACTTTTTGTATAATAGTGGCCTAGTGGGAAGCTTACCTCTAATTCCCCTCCCTTAGAAGTGGAGAGCCAACTAGCCCGCAAATGCTCTATAAAAGGAGCCATCGGATCTGGACATGATTTCAATAATTTGTGCAAAAAAAATATGTTTTTAGTATAAATTATTTGAATAATTTAGATAACGAAAAGTAATTTTTTTAAAAAAAAAACAAAAAATCAAGAGCATTTAAAAGATAATTAGTCTAAACGTTACGTTATTTTTTTTAATAATTTATCTTTTGTCAAAATTAAAAAAATATATATATTTGTCGCAATTAAGAAAATAAAAGAGAAGAGAATTACACATTTTTTAAGAGTAACAAACTTTTAAAATGTCACTGTCATTATACTGAATATGTTAAATGTTTAATATAGATTTTCCTTCGACTCTATTTAAAATTTTAAACTAAAGTAAATATAACCTTTAATTTAATTGACATAAAATACATACATTACTCTACATATACTAAAAAAATTAGATATGAGTTGTCCACTCCTAATTTAATTATTTTATCCTTTCACATAATTTTTAAGTGGGTTTTTTAATACAATAATTACAGAGATAAGAATCGAACCTCCAACATCTAAGAAATAAAGTTATATCAATTAGTGTTTTCGAACCCTCTCTTTTAAATTAAGAGTGTATGTTCCCGCGCGAATCTCGGCAATCACTTGTTCTGATTCTACATATTGATCGTTTTGAACTAAAAGTAAACTTTTTGGTGGAATAGTGACGTTATGTATAATATCCTCACTCTCAATAGTTACATACAAGTCTATATAACATAAAAAAGCAGGATGCCCATGGCGTGTACGTGTGGGATGAACCAAATCCTCATTGAATTTGATTTTGCCATTAGAAGGAGCTCTGTTGGGCTAGCACCTTAATAATATGTAAATATGTTTTTTTAGATATTAGGTTTTTAATTTTAATGACTTAATTTGTATTAAACTTCAAGATCTAAAATTTTATTATAAATATCTCTCTAATCAACACCCTCAACACAAAATTTTTAATCTTTTCTACTCTTTACTTTCTCGCATTTCTCTTGCTCCATTAGCCAAAAGAAAGAGCTGCTATTTATTATAGAACTTTGAACTCAAACTTCAAGCACATATCTTTTAAAAGAAAGCGAGATATTATCCCTATCCAATCCTATTTTAAAAAGAAAATATTTGTAATTATTTTTTCATATATACTAAAATTATAGATTACAAATATTAATTTGATTATTCATTCAATTTTAAGTCATGCACTTTCAAATGGTCTAATTTTAATCCATGTACTCCTATGAAATCTTGAATATACTCTAACAAATTTATTGATGAATTTCTCAAAAAAAGAAAAATGTATATGAATATTTTAACAATAAATTTTAAAAACATATTCACGTATTTTTCTTACAAGAAAATTATTATTATTATTTAATTAATTTTGGTAAAAGGTTATGAACTAAAATTGAACATTTATAAATACGAAATCCCAATGAAAATCCAAAATAGTATTTTGACCAAATAATAATTAGGAGAAAATACATCCTTGATTCCTAGATTTTGGATCTAATTTCTATTTGGTTCTTAAGTTTCAAAATATCAAGTTTTGAATTTTGTTTCAATTTAGTCCATAGATTTTAAGATTTATTTTTATTTTTTATTTTTTACTAAAAACTCATTTTCCGTCTTTACTGTCAATGTATTTTAAGAAATTTAAAATAATTAAACGAATTATAATTACTTAAGTTTCATTATTTTTCATTCCATTTAAAACTAAATTAAAATTTCATCTCATAATTAATTTAAACTAATTAATAAATATCAACGTCTTTCTTCAACAATTGAAATATATTATTTAAAACAAAAACTCAAATCTCATAAACAAAAATCATAATATTTTAAAATTTAAGAAAATTATAATCGACATCAATTTAATGATTAAATATGTAAACTTTATAAACTTGGAAAACAAATAAAAGCTAGACTAAAAAATTTAGGGAAAAAATATTTTTCCATAATAATTATAATGAAAATGAATCCAAGATTTTCCATAGAAAACGATTAGACAGAGAGGCTCAATCGACATGGACTTCGAAGTCGACACCGTCATCGTTCACATCCACTCCTTTAGAACCTTCTCTTTTATTTTAAGTTTTTAAATTATTATTTTTATTATTTTTTTAAAGACTTTTAACAGCCTGCATCTACAAGAACGGAAAAGCAATAAAATTGGATAAGCCAATTGCTGAGTCACCATCTTGTAGCGTGGGCCCACACCTAAAAGCCAAGGGCTTTGTATTTAACCCAGACAATGACAACTTTTAACTATGGTTAAATTTCTGACCCAACCCCGGTCCCACTCATTCCTCCACCCTTCTTTTATATAATCCCCATTCGCTCCTTCCTTCTCCATCCAAATATCCATCCCCAAATCGAAAAATGTTATCTGCCTCTTCTCCTCTTACTCTTCCGCCTCTTCCGCTCCGATCCTCCCCCCGGGAATTTACACGTGTCAGATTCCGGCCACCGCAGGCCTTCTCCTCCACCGCCACTGCTTCTTCCACTGCCTACGCCTCCAGAGAAGACACTGCCTCACCGTATCTTAACCTTCAAAGAATGGCTTCCTGCACTTCGCTTTACGAGGTCCTTGGAATCCCTTCCGGAGCTTCTTTTCAGGAGATCAAATCCGCGTACCGACGTCTTGCCAGAGTTTGTCACCCGGACGTGGCGGCCGTCGACAGGAAAGACTCCTCGGCCACCGATTTCATGAAGATCCACGCCGCGTATTCCACTCTGTCCGATCCTGAGAAACGCGCTGATTACGATCGGAAGCTTCTCCGTCGGTTTCGTCCTGTGGCGTCGGTGCGGATGGCTTCTGGTTTCACTGGATACACTCGCCGGAATTGGGAGACAGATCAGTGCTGGTAATGAGTTGACTCGCTGAGTGATTGAAGTCGAAACTGAAACGATCGGAGTTTGTGAAAAGCTTGAAGCAAATATGTGATCAGCGAAAATTAGGGCTACATATCAGAGAGCGCCGGAATCGGAATCGGAATCGCTGCTTTGATTTGTACATATAACGAAATAATCGAACCGGCGCGAATGATTTGAGAGACTTACTAGGATGTTGATGATCCATGGAGGGCGGAGGGATCGAAGCTTTTCTGCAACTCACTGGAACTGAACTAGTGACCATTCCCTTGATTACCTTGAAAACGAGGGAGATTTACTTCCAGATCTTCAAGAAGAAAATTCTAGTTCTCGAAAAATCAAAATCACCAAGTAAAAATCAGAGGAAAATTCATATATCTTTTCCTAGTTTTCCTTTGGTTATCTGTGTTTTTCTTGGCCGTGTACAGTTCCGATTTCAACGAAATAAAATAAAAAAACTCAAAAACAACATTCAGTTCTTTCTCTGCTTTTTTTCTTTGCTTTGCTTATCTGATTAAACAGATAAACGGATAATCAATCATGATTAAAAAAATTCTCTGTTTGATCCACATCTTGTTATATTTTCATCTACATATAAAATTCTCAACCGTGTCAGAAATCAGAAGAAATTTAGAGGAGAAACAGGACAAATTATTCTCTCTTATCATTAATAATCTTTGTTAATCAATCATTAAATTAGGAAATTAGAAGATAGAGTCCCCCATTTCCCTTACCAAAAAAGTTGAGGACAGAACAAATGGGTAAAAAAAAAGGAATCTTCCAATTTTGAAAGACAACTCTGAAAAGAAACCCATTAAGCAAACTGATTAGCAGACAATATTTTCTTAAAAAATTTGCTTTGTCTGATGTTGTGTTTTTTTTTTTTTTTCTCTAAAAAAGATAAGACAGAATATTAGGTTCATAGATTGAAATTGGGATTTTAAAAAAAAGTTAATTCCTGTTTGCTGGAATATAAATTGAAATTGAAATCCAAAGCTGGGGACAAAAATGAACAAGTTCACGTTCATACTTCGGTTTCAGGAAATCTTTCAATTGTTTAAGCACACAGTTTTTCTCTTCTTTCCCACCCCCCGTAAAATGCTTGCGTTAAAGTTCACATTTTTAAGGCTAAGTTCCCTGAATCATAGCTTAGTTTATGAACCTTATTATAATAACGTTTCAGAATTATTTTAATTTAATTCTTCTGAGACTTGTTAATTTGATCTTTATATAATTTTAAGAGCATTGGTTTTCGATTTTATGACTTGATCAACCTATACAGTTATTTTCGATTTTATAAATGATTTATTATTGTATAATACTGATTATATAAGCACATTAAACAATATAAAGTAAACAACAAGAAAAGGGACGCAGAGTCCCTTATATATGAAACCGTCATTCATCAGAGGCGAGCATGTCCACTGTGAAAGTTCGAATGACTTCTTTCTGTAATTTTGTGACAGTTTTAATGTTATAGATTCTTAATGATTATAGTCTTATAATCATTCGACGGTTATAGATCTAATGTTTTAAAATCATACAACTGTTATAGATCAAAAATAATTTTAGATTTAATACATTTTTCAAATTTCTCGATCATCTTGGTCTTATCTAATATGTTTACGGTTGCTTTTCTTCCTTTTGAATTTGCATTTGATCTCTGTTTTGTTGTTATCCTAGTTGTGAGTTTTGGTTTCTCTTCTCTGGCTTTCTTCTCGGTGTTTTGGGGTTTTATACATTTATGTTTTAATAATATCATCTATTCTAAAAAAAAAATTCTCGATCATTCTAAGCTCATGTCGGCAACATAATATCATCTATTCTAAAAAAAATTCTCAATCATTCTAAGCTTAGGTTAACAACATAAGATTTTTCATAACCACCTAAATAGAGATTTTTCTTTCTCTCTCTTACTTTTTATCTTTTCATTTTATTTCTTTTTCTTCTTTGTTGATATTGATTAATTTATTTAATTTTTATAAATATGTTTAAATTAAATCTGTAATTGACATATATAATTAATTTTATTAATAATAATGCTAATATAATAATTTATTCTATTACTATGAAAAAACTATAATATTTTTTAAAAGAATATGAATAACCATAATTATATTTGCTTAAATTATTTTTTACTGATAATATATATTAACATCATAAATTATTTATTAAAATTAGTAATTAGACTTTAAAAATATTAATTAATTAATTAATAATAAAATAAGTTAGTTTTTTCAATTAAACAATCTGGTACATTTGTAATTTCTAACCTGATTTAAAATCAATTAATTTATCTCAAAAGAAAGTAGATAAATTAGGCTGAAAATTGAATGGCTGTCTAAGATAGAAGTAGAAGAGATAGAGTAGCACAGAATTAATAATGTAGGCCAAACAGGAAAAGCAAATGACGAGTAAGATTAGATGATTTGATTTGGTTACGGAAAATGAAAAATCCAATGACCAATCAAATCAAGCCATGTGGACAGGCCGGTGTTCTTGTCAAATACACAATACACAATTGACCTAAAAAAGTCAACTTTAAAGGCTCCATGCTTTGGAATCAAACAATAGGACTAGGAGTAGAGCAGTAGTGGGCTCCACCCTCCACGTCGGAACACAGTGATTTATGGAAGAAAATAGTTGCCATGAGTTCGGAGGAGCTTACGGTGGGGCCGCCGCCTCCGCCTCCCCCTCCGGCCAGTTTGGCGGAAAAAAATGAGCCATAGGATTTTCAAATTTGATTTTGGATTGTTCTAAATTGGAATCCATCACTTTGGTTATTTATGATTATTGAATGAGTCACCGACACTTGGAGATGAGAGGCTTTATCTTCTTATCCTTATTCTAGAATCAAACCCCATCGGCGTCGCGTCGGCCATCCACATCCATATCTATACGTTCAAACTCTTCTTTTCTTCTTCTGTCCTGTTATTTCTAGAAATTCAACTTTTACTAATAAATATAATACAATGTAAATAAATTTACAAATATAGTAAAATTTAGATTTTAGATCATCTTCTCACAATTTTTTTTAGTACAATAATTGTGAAGATAAAGATCAAACCTCACATCTCTAGGATGAAAATTTATGCTAATTAGCGCTAAATTAAACTCACTTTGGTCTTTTGGAGGATTTTTTTTTTTAAACCTTCCATTTCTATTTCATGCATAAATATTTTCCTAAATATCTCTCTCTCTTTTATCAAACTTAAAAATCAGTTTTAAAAAATTAATTCTATATTTAATTTTCTCAAATATAAATACACATACAAATATATAAATAATTAATCTTTAATAAATTTTTTAGGAAAATTAATTGTTTTTAACTTTAGTTTTATTTATATTTATATAAATATAAATACATCACTAGCCTCAAACACCCCATAAAGGTCAATCTATAACAGAAAAATTGAAATCTAATAGTCGATATCAATGTTAATATTTGATTAATATTTGAGTGTATCTCAAAATATATTTTTTTATGCAATATTTACTAAAAGGAAAAAAAAAAAAAAGAATTTACTCAAATTATAATAGAACATTTTGTAAGGATGGACCAACATAAATGTTGTCGAAATTTTTTCTTTTTCTTCATATTTTATTTATTGGTTGTCCTACAACGACAACTTGGACCTTCGGAGTCTAGATTTCTTAGGCCAACTAATCAAGCTTCTACTATGTCTCAAAATTAAGAGGAAAGAAAAAAAAAACAAAATATCTAAATGAAATCCTTAATCTTACTAATTATAGATATTTGAGGAAGTTATAAGTTATAGAAATTGAAATTTGTTTTTTCTCAAAAAAAGAGAGAAAAATGAAATTTCGTTAAAACTTATTATTAAAAATTAAGTCTATAAATATTTCGTATCCTTATTTTTTTTAAGAGAAAATTATTTACCATCTACTTTTTATAATATTTACAAAAATTAAGTCAAATTTTCAAAACTAAAAAAGTATTTTTTAAAAATTTGTGTTTTTAAAATTTGATTAAGAATTCAACTATATTTAAGAAACATATAAATGATTATAAAAAAAATAAGAGAAAATGTGTTCATATTAAAAAACTAAAAACAAAATCATTACCAAACCAAACCTAAAATATGGAGAATCTCTTATAAGTTAAATGTTAATCTCCATGACATTTTGAATAAATAAACATGTTTGCAATTTTCTTTAAACAATGGGATAATAACAAGCTGCATATGAAAATGACAGTTTAAAAAAATAATTCTTGGATTTTTTGAAATTATTTCAAGACTTGACAAAGGAGCAGCCTCAGATTATACATTTAGCCACATAAATATTTTTATTTTTATTTATTTATTATTATTATTTTAAAGCTAACCACAGAAGTAAGGCACTCTGTTTTTTGTGGAAATTTTGCCAAAACACACACCCACAAGGTTGCTCTAATTGGACAACTTATTCCATTTTGTTCATTTGGGTCTACAACTACAACTCATACTAGACTTTATTGCTTCCTTCCAAAATTATATGATTCACTCAAATCATTAAAAATTTTCCTCTAAATTGGACAATTCAACATCTATCTTCTGTATTCCTTATAAATATCTATAGAAAATTTTAAAAATATATATATCATCAATTAATTACTCATATAAATATAAATACTAATGGTAAGATCTATAAATTAGTTAGAGAGCGAAACGAACTTGCTTATCAATTTTAAATATTTTATAGATTAATTGATTTACATGCATATGTCGTTATCGATATTTTATTGATATATCCATTAATATGTAGTAAAATTTATTTCAATATCATTATTGATATTTTAATTCTTATAAATAACTAATTATTATTATTTTCATCAATGGGAAAATCTAATCTATTATTTTCTAAAATTCGGAATTCAATGCTATTTTATTACTTATAAGTAACATCTCTTTCATCTATTTTATTAAGAGAGAAAACTATAGTTTTGGTTTCTGTTCTATTTTTCCTTTGAATTTAGTCATCTCTCGTAAAAAGATGAGTCTAAAATATTTTTTTAGTTCAATATTATGTGGAGTGGGATATTCAGACCTTTGACCTTTTAATAAATCGTTTATACTTTATATTAATTGAGTTACGATGATGTTGGAAAAATATTTCTTTTTTTATTAGGGAGAGATATATAGATTATCCATCAGGAATAATCATAATTTATTATAATTTTCATCTCTCTTAGCTCTTAGGAGATTGGGATAATTATTGATGCTACCTATTCTCTTGTTTTGTTTCTTCTTTTCTTTTTTTTCCATAATAAAAAAATAAGGCTTATGACCTTTTATATATATATATATATATATATATATATATATTATAAATAGGTAGGACGAACAAAAATTAAGTGCCCTTTTCAACAAGACGACAAACAAGAGATGAAAAACATCCAAATTTCAACTAAACATTTGTTCGTAGCGTACTTAGCAAGACAATCAACAATAGAATTACATTCTCAATAGATGAATTTAAAGGAAATAGGTTCAAATTTTGCACTCAGCCTCGAGACTTCCTCAATACAACATTCAATTTCATTAATCTGTCATATGCTTTCTATCGAAGAGATTGAATGTTGGAGATAGTCTGATTCCACAATAAGATGAGAAATTTGGAGGGAAATTGCTAATTTCAATCCTTAATCACTACAATGATTTATTATGCAGGAAGAGAACAAATCGATTCGATATTTTGAACAAACATAGCAACAATATCACCAAGAGAATTTCGAATTGTAGCGTCTAAACTGATCGGGGAAGACGAAGAGATCCACGCAACATCGACACATAAAGAATATTTTTCAAATGAAGGAATGACCTTAAATATCTGTGACATGAGATTAAAGTCAGTATTAACTCATAAGTTAATAATTGACCCCTGAAAATTTATATCTTTCCCACTCTTGTGTTTTATTTATTAAAGAAAATTGTGAAATGGGCCTTTTCATTGTTTCGTTGGGCCTTTTCTAATTTTGAAATGGGCCGTCGCAAAAAGAAAAAGGCCCAACGAAACAATGGAAAGACATAAGTGGGCTGAAAAAACTGAGCCCAAATCTGAAAATCCAACCGTCCCATCCCAACAAATGCAGCGTGACAGGAAAAAGAAATCCGACACCACCTCCTTCTTTCTCTAACATCATTATTAATAATATTATATTATGAGTGACACAAATAAATCAATGTCGTCAATAAATCCCAAATATTAATTTTAATGTTTCTAAAAATTAATTGCCAGAAAAAAAAAAAAAAAAAGAGCAAAAGGGGGTTTTGTAGGGAGCACGAAGCAATAATGAAAATGCCAGGTTGGTGATTAGCATCAGAATCCAATCAGCTACGCAATTATCGGGCAACTTTGTCCCTCTTTTGCTAGCTTGCATTCCTACCAAACACCCCTTTACGTGTGGAAGTTGGGAATTTATTATTATTTTTTTAAAAAAATAATAATAATTATGATTATCATTTTCATAATTTAAAGTAAAAAACAACTTTGTTCATAGTTGCAAGTTGAATTGTTATCTAATTTTGAGATGTTTACTTATCTAATATTAACCTATATTAATCGAAAGACTTTTCTGATAAATTGGATTATACAATTGTTTAATAAAATTATATGAAATATACTAGAGAATATCGAACATACAAAATATTGACATGTTTACATTTTTTATGGTAAGACGTTAGTTTTTATTTTTAGTGTTGGCGTCCTTGCCACTTTAATTGTAGGTCTGGACATTTGTGACCATTTTTTGTATAAATTAGTGGGTTGAATCTTTACATTTTTGTTAGGAAAAAAAATTAATTAAAAAATTAATCCCATTAGTTATAAAATACTAGAGTATTCATAGTTAAAAATATATTTTTAGGAGTTACTACGTAAAAAAATTGATTTAATTATTTTTATATATTGAATTAAAATTAACAATTTAATTTCGATTTATATCTTAGAAATTTTATTTCCATAGTGTTAAAAAAATATTTTTAGGAGTTGTTTAGAATAAATTATTCAAAACAATAATGAAATTAAATAAATCAATATAAATATGTGTATAATAGTTGTAACATAAAATTTAAAGTTAATAATAAGTTCGGATTGGTTCAGATTATTTTAGGTGAACCCATGAACCAACTCAACCCACAAAATTTTTATTTATTTGAAACCAACCAAACCCAAACTACACGAATTGGGTCAGGTTGATCAGTTTTTTGGAATCATCGGATTTTTTTTAACACCCCTATAAAATACTATGATTATTTGATTAGAATGGTTTTTTTAGAATGGGAGCATATGACAAAATTTAGGGTTTAGTTCTGAAAAATGGCAAAATAAGTCAATAATAAGATTTATGGCAACTCATACATGCACATAACCACAAATTTCTAAATACATGATTTGTCATTGTTTTATAGTTGTTATTGATGAAACTACAAATACATGGTAAATATAGAATCATAAACAAGGTCGAGTTCTATATACAGCGTAGTGGCTGATTTTAACTGCCCTCTTGATCTTCTTCATATAGTTAACATAATCTACATATTTTATTATTAATTTAGATTATGTTTAACTATTTTCGAATTAATCTCACTTTAATTAAATATCCAAATTTTTCTACCAAATTTTATATTTTAAATTTTCATAAATTATCAAATTTCATTTTATCTAATCAAATTTTAAATTTATCATAATCTTTAAATTATTTTTCATAATTTTATACATATCCTTAATAAATTAGCTGAATATTTATCATATTCTTGAAGGTTTAATTTGTTTTATATTATTTTAACGATTTGGGAAAAAAAACATTCATCACTATCGTAAAGAAAATACCCATAACTTTTATTATTCACACAAAGTGTTTATCGATTTAGGTTTTCTTATGATTTTTTTCACAAGCTATTGTTTTTGCTATGACTTTACAATTAATTAGACTTATCTTTTCCTTTTTTCCTCTTTATTTGTTCTTGTACGATGATTCAATCTTCTTTTGTTTCATTATTATAATCAACTTTCTTTTTTTTTTTTTTGCCAAATAAGATGAAATATTGTTCATTTGAGATAATCAAAATTAGACACTACAATAAATCAAAACTTCCACGATTGCGGGAATGCCGGAGAATTGAAGTTATGATTTTTGTGTGGTCGTTGACTATTTTCTAATGTAACATTGCAAATACACCACATTGAATAATAATTCAGTAGAAACAGAACTTCTCTCCAACCTTATGACCACATTATTATCAATTTTGGTTTATCTAACTCTTTTTCAATTGGTTTAACTTTTTGTTGCCAGATTTAGTTATATAATATTTTTTCATTAGTTTAAACATCAATTTAAAAATGTAATATAAAGTTAAACGTATTTCCAGTTTGTCCTCGATGAGTTATGAAAATTAACTACACATACAATGTAATTGTAATATGAAGATATGCGATTTTAATATTCATTTTTCGTATTTACAGATTTAAATTATAGATTCTCCTAATTTTTCTTCAACAATATCTATTTGAATCTATATTTTGTTATCAGATTATGTTTTAACTTTTTTTTAAATTATTTATTTATACATTTTGTTATTATATTAATTTTTTGTGTATATTATTCATATTTATATATCTATTTATTATTTTGATAAGATTTGATTTATATTATATTTTTTTTTTAGAAAAAAAAAGCCTAACCCTTATTTCCAAAATTTCAATATATTTATAATTTTTGTGAAAAAAAAATTAAGCACTTTCTTCCGTCCATATTTAAAAATATATATTTTTTAAATAATTATAATTCTACTTTACCTCCGTTTATTCCATCATTTTACTTCTCTTTTTCATATTTCTCATTTGCAGCAAGCTTGTAGTCATGACATCTCCACAAACTCTCTTTAAAATCTATGCTAGTATATCCTCCTCACCACAATCGCATTTTGGGTCATCTTCTTTAGAACATTCCATTATTTCTTCTCTCACCATCACCCTCTTTGCTACATTTCGGTTTGTATGACTGTCAAATCTTCTTTTGCTCATTATTGATCAGTTTTCTAAGTAGCTGCATGCGTACAGACATACCATCGTGGTCATCCATTGAAGAAGCAGTCGCCAATTGTTTCTCGGTGAGACCCATATTGGTGAGTTTTTAGATTTTCAAACCGTTTATAAGATTGACGGTGCTATTTGTTTCTTAGTTTTTGGTTGAGATTGTAATTTTTTTTTTGCTTTTAGAAGTTTAAATGGAGTGTTTTTGAGTTGTTTTTGAAGCATTGTCTATTTGTACCCAATTTGTTAGTCTTTGGGGTAGTTTGGTCATTTTCCAATTTGTATTTTCTATTATTTAATTTCATTTTGCTATTTTTAAAATTTTGAAACTTTTTTGATATTTTTTCAAATGAAACTTTAAATTTTGCTATTTCTCTTGTCGGTTTTTTTTTCAATATTTTGTAGGTATGGTAGTAAAAGTAGGCCTTAATCAAATGGTATAGCGCCGATCTTGGACTATGTATGGGCCTATCGGGACAAACGCAGGCCCAATAACAATGTTTGGGCTTAGTATTGTCATCGTGGCTCATGAACAGTTTCCAAATTTCTAGCAACGTGCACGTGCGCACGTGGAGGCTCTCACCAAATGAATTTAAAAACAAAGCAGAGTGGGGCCCAGGGGTGTAGTTAGGTAGACAAGAATGCTTCTTCTGTGCAAGATGCTGACGTCAATAATAAAATTGGGGAAAAATTAGTAACGACCGATACCGAAGTTATGACTTTTTATTTCTTGATGGCTTTGCGTTTGAGGCATTGATTCTTTCAAAATTCCAGTCCATTATAATTATAATAATAATTTTTTTTTTTTAATAAAAAAAAACCACTTTGTTTTTTAAAATTTTATTTTAATAGCCATCAGCGGCCAAAATGCTAGATTACAGTAATAAATAGCAAGCTATTTGATTATAGTTTAATGCTGAATAATAAAAAAGGAAAAGAGAACAAGTTTTTATGTAGGGTGAAAGTACATATTGACTCAATTTTTTATTTTTATTTCAGAAAAGATTGACTCAATTTTAATATATAAAATCGAAAAATAACACCTCAAATGATACGTTTGGAGTACAAATAACTCAATTGAAAAGACCAATTGATTTAAAATATAAATCCTAATCTTTACTTGGAATTTTATATCTAAAAAAAAAATCTCAATCAACTCAAATTTCTAATTAGTAGCCAGCTCGATTTGTTTTTTTTCCAATAACGAAGAAAAAACAAAAGTAAACTCATTATGTATAGCTTTGTAAAAACCATGCATAAAGTCAAAATTTAAGCTCGTGTCTTTTTCTTTTTTTGAATTTTTAAATGAGTTCAACAAAAACCATTTTAATTGTCTAATAAAATTTCAAAATTTCAAAATATTTAATAAATCTTAGAATGTTTAAATTTATTAGACTTATTCAATTTTTATAACCATATTAAACACACAATCAAAAGACTAAAAAACCATGAAACATCTAAAAAGCTAAAGTCTATAACTTACTACCCATAAAACTAAATCTTCATGCATGTACTAACACTTCTAAAAGCTTGAAAATTTATCAGATTATTTCACACAATCTATCTAAGAAAAAAAAGGTAAATATCAATTTATACTCATGAACTTTAGATGTTGTATCAATTTAAACTATAAACTAATAATTATATCAATTAAAACCTTGAACTTTTATAAGCATACCAATTTAATTCTTAAACTCTACATACATAAATTCATGGTTTAAATCGATACACTTAATAGTTTGAGGTTTAAATTGACACACTTATAAAAGTTTATTAGTTTATGATTTAAATCGAAACAACTCCTGATTTTTTAAGGGTATAAATTGGTATTAATAAAATAAAATGAGGTTTGCAAAATTTACTGGGGTTTGTTGCAACTTACAACTAATTAGGTACACTACACTCCTACCAAACATAAATGTCAAGGGATTTATAGTGAATAAAAATTAAAAAAAAAAGAAAAGAAAAACAAAAAAATGGTAATTTAAAGCAAGTAAGAGAGGTGTGTGTTAAGAGTTGACGTGACATTGACGAAGGGTAGGAACATGGGGGCGGGTTTTGAGAGCCAACGGCGATGGCTCGGCGGAAAAAAGGTAGCCCACGGGACCCATAATCCCCCTTGTTTAGCTACTAAAACATGACACCATTTTCTGTTCACTTCAATTATTTTGCCCTTTTGCTTTTTCTTCTCTTTTATTTTTGTACCAAAACAAAAGTTTTTAAAGCCACAAAAAGCCATTTCCTTTCCTTAAAGCCTCTCCACTCTCTCCTTAGTAAAGGCAAAGACATCGAATAAAAATATATAAACCCATAAAAATGGGTTCCAATTAAATGTTCTCTTAATAAAACACAAAATAAAAATAAAAATGAAGAGACAACCGCGTTTGACCTTTCTCAAATTCTTCTAACATTGCCTGCCCTGCCCTAGCAATTTTTCTTCACTTCTTCCACCCAAAGCGTCAAACAAATCCTTCTGAACTTCTTCTTCTTCTTCTTCTTCTTCTTCCGTTTTTTGGGTTGAATTTCTATCCCTACCCATCTCTTCTGTTTTTTCTTTGCTCGATCTGATTTGGGTTTTCTTTGTTTTGCTTCCATGGCGGAGATCAAGCTAATCTTGGCTCGGCCGATTCAATTGGCTGACCAAGTTACTAAGGCGGCCGATGAGGCTACCAGTTGCAAGCAGGAGTGCGCCGACCTCAAGGGCAAGACGGAAAAGCTTGCTACTCTTCTCCGTCAGGCGGCTCGAGCGAGTTCCGATCTCTACGAGCGACCGGCTACTCGGATCATCAACGAAACTGCACAAGCTTTAGATAAAGCTCTTTCGCTGGTGCTCAAATGCAGTGGCAATGGTCTTATGAAGCGTGTTTTTACAATCATCCCTGCTGCCGCCTTCCGTAAATCCTGCTCCCAACTCGAGAATTCTATCGGTGACGTCTCGTGGTTGCTTCGAGTTTCTGCCTCCGCCGAGGATCGTGGCGATGAGTATTTGGGTCTTCCCCCTATCGCCGCTAACGAACCCATTCTAGGTCTTATCTGGGAACAGATTGCTATTCTATCAACTGGGTCGCCGGAAGATCGAGCTGACGCCGCAGCGTCGTTGGTTTCTTTGGCGAAAGACAGCGAGAGGTATGGGAAACGGATAATTGAAGAAGGCGGCGTTGGGGCGCTGCTGAAATTGCTGAAAGAAGGTAAGGTCGAAGGTCAAGAAAACGCTGCAAATGCAATTGGGCTTTTAGGGCGTGACCCGGAGAATGTTGAGGCCATGATTCAAGCTGGTGTCTGCCAGGTGTTTGCGAAAATTCTCAAAGAAGGTCCGATGAAAGTTCAAGCTGTGGTTGCTTGGGCTGTATCAGAACTCGTTTCTAGTTACCCAAAATGCCAAGATCTCTTTGAACAACACTATATTATTCGCTCCCTTGTTAGCCATCTTGCGTTTGAGACTGTTCAAGAACATAGCAAATACAATATCACTGCCAATAAAACCACATCGATCCATGCTCTGGTAATGGCGAGCAACCAAAAAACGAATAATCTGTATAAAGCTGCGGATGATGATGATCGACAGCTCCATAGTCGGATTCTTCATCCGATGGGAAATCGAACCCCAAATCAGATGCACGCAGTGGTTACTAACACTATGAACATGCTCTCTTCGGTGCCGGCCACAACAGCAACTCCTCCACAGGCAAGCCATAGCGAAGGCCACAGCGTTAGCAGCAATGGAAAGCATATTCTTCCACATCATTCCCCTTATCTTCACCATGCTCATTCCGGCCCCAGCACGAAGGGCAGGGAACTTGAGGACCCGGCAACGAAAGCCAAGATGAAAGCCATGGCAGCTAGAGCCCTTTGGCAGCTTGCCAAAGGGAATTTGACAATCTGCCGTAGTATTACAGAGTCAAGAGCTTTGTTGTGTTTTGCTGTTCTACTTGAGAAGGGGGAACAGAATGTGCGGCATAACTCTGCAATGGCATTGATGGAGATCACCGCCATGGCGGAGCACGATCCTGACTTGAGAAGATCCGCCTTCAAGCCGACTTCGCCCGCTTGTAGAGCTGTTGTGGAACAGTTGCTGAAGATCATTGAAAAAGAAGATGCCGATCTCCTCATCCCGTGTATCAAATCCATTGGACATTTAGCGAGGACGTTCCGAGCAACCGAGAAGAGAATGATCATCCCATTGGTGCAGCTTCTCGACGATAGAGAGCCCGAGGTCTCGAAGGAGGCCTGCATTGCTCTCATCAAATTTGCCTGCACAGAAAACTTCCTCCACATCAACCACTGCGAGGAAATTATAGCTGCAGGAGGGGCAAAACACTTGGTCCAACTAGTGTACTTTGGGGATCAAAGTGTTAAACTTGATGCCGTAACTCTATTGTGCTACATTGCCCTGCATTTGCCAGATAGAGAGGAGCTTGCTCGGGCCGAGACGCTTCCCGTGATAGAATGGGCGTCAAAACAATCTCATTTGACGCAGGACGAAACACATGAAAGACTCTTACATGAAGCTGCAAATAAGCTAGAGCTGTTTCAATCTAGAGGTCCAAGAGGATACCATTGATTTCAATCATTCCAGGCAAGGTTCTAATCTCTTCCACAGGTTGAAAATTTTCCATTTTCACATATTATTTTCATTCGAGTGTACGTATTAGATTCGTTTTCCATCCATAATTTGTTCAAAAAGTAATGTAATAATTTAGTAAAGTTGGTTGCTTGCTTCTTTGTGTCCTTCATCTGCCTGTCATGGAGACAAAGTTTACAGGTTTCTCCATGGTTGATTTCAAATGATCATATACCCCTTTTTTTACTGTTTCTTGTCTCTTTTTCCTTCTGGTTTGTATATAGAATTAGATTGTATCATTGGAACAGCTTGGTGAAAGGATGCTGCTGTCCAGCACAAAAAGGTTGAATCGAGAATGACTTTAACAAAGCTCATCCGAAAGTGAAGACATCCCTTTCCTTTCTAAAACTTCATCACAACCATTCAAATTTGAACGCTAATATGAATTGCTTCCAAATTCTTTACTTCATAAAGATTAAAATATAGTGTTTTTCATAAGGTTTATAATGGAAATAATTCACTTTTGAGTTGGTAGAAGATACTGTAGAAATAATTTGAGAGGTTTAATCAAATTTAAGAGGACCAATTTGGGAACCAAATTAGATTTAGGTATCTAAAATAGCAATTTAACCAATGATAACAATTGCTTTCCTAAATTAGTAATTTAATCAAAGTAAAATACAATGACAATCTCTATCCGTCAAAGCAATCATTTCGACAAAGCTTCATCACTATTAAATTCATATCATCACTTTATTAACTTCTTTTATTTTTATTTTTATTTTATTTTATTTATTTATTATTATTATTTTTAAATTTATATCATCCAAAGCTTCACCACTACTTTGGATGTACATGTCAAGTAATTATTACTATTTGTCTTTTGTCAATTTATTTCTTCTATGTTTCACTTTTTTTTCACTTTGTTAAAAAGAGAACGATAGTCCAACAAAAAAAAAAAAAAAAAAAAAATCCAATTCGTTTTCACACCTAATTGTATTTGTAAAAAGTAAAATTAAAAGGAAGTCTTACTCAGTCAAGTCAACGACTAACTTGTTATAAACTTATAACAATCTCATTTGACCACATATAAGGTTACGTGTGCGGAGGAGTAAATCTTGGATGTAACATCATACAACTCCTTCAATCATAAAGAGAAAAAGATTTATCTTGTTTTAGAAGAAAATGGTCGCCACATGACTTGTGATTGAACATTTGAATGGACGACATACAAATGGGTGTATCTCGGAATATATCAAGTATTTTTCTTTACCTAAAAGATAGAGATTTTGAGGAAAATTGGAGCCGAAAAGGGGTATGGAATTGGAAACCCCACCTTTACCAATAATAATAAATTGAAGACAAAGGAACAAGTCATGTGGAATGATTTGAAGCCAAAATTGGTTTAAGACAGTATGGTCCCTTGACATTTCACTGTGTTTGTGTGTTTTTGCCACTGTACTTTTATAATTGTTAAAGTTTAATATTTTCATTGAGTCTTCACTCATAATGCACATTGTTTTGTGTAATGAGTGAGAGTAAGGGTAAAAATTCCTCATCTATTAAACAACTCAGTTTTATAGTATTGTGGTACAAATTTGAGCACAAGTATGAGAAGGAAATCATTTGGAATAATTTCTCGTTATTTTCGTTGTACTATCATTTATGATTTAACTATTCTTTGTCACATATATGTTTTCCACGCAAAAGAAACAAAAAACATTCAATTAAAAGACTTCATTTTTCATGAAATAGATGATAAAACTTATTGTCAACAGTAACTGTCTTTTAGTCGTTGTTATAAATAAATACAAAACCAAATTAAATAATCTTTGTAAGATATTTTGTCATTTAAAAAATTATGCCTATCAAACCAAAGTTGCATCCAACTCTACCAATACATTTTTTTTTTTTTTTTAAATATTTTAAATATCAATTATAATCATTACATCACATCTTGATGGTGGATTCAATATAGTACCCTTCCAAATTTTATTGTTTTTAGAGAATTTATAATTGTGAGCTTTGTAACTAGCCCCCACTTCACATATAACAAAAGCAATAATTTTGACATTTCAAGGGAACAAGTGTGTATATAAATTATATATCTTTGAAAGTGAGAGAAGAGTGAATCCCATGGAATTGTTTTAGTTGCTATTGCCCACAACAGTTCACTATTATTGAACTAAAAGAGAAGGTTTCATAACTATCACGTAGACGGAGTTTCTTTAATGTGGTTATCGATGTCTTTTACTCATTTCACTCTGTTTTCTTAACTATTTTTTACTCAAATATCTTTTGACAATAAAATGACATTTTAGATTTTATATCGTTGTTCTGTGTGTAGATTTAACTTTCTCCTTTTAAATCATAAAGTAGTAAGTCAGATGCTCAAATCTTCTCTCGTATTGAACTAATAAAGAAAGAAAGAATTTTTTCTGATATATTTGGTTTTATTTCATTTTGAATTAATGGAGCTTTATTTCCTAAAGGTTTCAAGATTTGTTTTTTTTTTTAAAAAGGGTAACAAGAAAAATAACATATTTTAACTTTTCATTTGGACAATTAGCATACCTACTTTTCATTTGTAAAAATAACAAATCGGAATAAAAAATAATAAATAAAAATTTAAAAGCCCAAACTACCCCAAGACATAGATACAATCCTCAATAAGACAAAAGTTTAAATACACTCTAATTATATACATCCAAAAGCACCAACATGCCTTTAAAACCCACTACAGATTTATCTTCCCCAAAAAGCTAACCCTACACTCTCTTACCTGTCATTTCCTCTTCCCCATTCTTCCATCTTCAAGCTTCTGCACCATAGGAAGTCCACAGGTGCTCTGACCGTTCTTCATACAATTATTATCTTGAAGTTGGTCTTTCTCTGACCATCGATAAGAGGTGCTCCGACCGTATACATTCGAGCTGAACAAATTAATGGATTAGGGTTTCGACGACAACTCTCTGTTCTTGAAATCTTCAAAATTTGGAAGATCACTAAAACAAAGGTTCGACATACATACTCTTCTCTTTAAATGTACATGTAGGATTTTTTATATTCAAAATACCTAATATTTGTTATTATATATATTTTTTAAAAAACCAGATCCAGTTCAATTTTTAAGGGATCACAAACCGAAATTGAATTCATTTTAAAAAAACATCTTGTTTATGTTATTAAAAGGGATAGTAAAAGAGAAGGCAAAACATAATACGAGAAGCAGTGACCGATTGTGTGCTACAGGGATAATCACTACAGGAAATCTGACTTCTCCCAACGTCACATTTTGTCGGAAAAGTGTGAAAAATTCGTCGGGAGAGGATCTCCCGATGCAAAAACGGTCATCGGGAGTTTAGTCGGAAGAAACCCGTCGAGAGAGGATCTCCCGACGCACTTTTAAATGGCGTCGGGAGTTAGGGGGGAACTCCCGATGCATTGTAGTGCGTCGGGAGTTCCTAGAACTGCTGACGCCTAATATATGGCATCGGCAGTTCCAAGAACTCCCGACGCACTACAATGCATTGGGAGTTCCCCCCTAACTCCCGACGCCATGTAGGCGTTCGGAGTTCCACCATAACTCCCGACACCGTTTTAAAGTGCGTCGGGAGTATTAAAATTTAATATATCGTTTGTAATTTTTTAAAATTTGATATGAAAACCTGTAAAACATATTATACCAAATAAAAATTCACATAACTAAAAAATGAAAATGAAGTCCATTTTATAACAAGTAAAAAATTACAATATCCAAACGAATCGATACTAGAAATTACAATATCCAAACGAAGTCGATAAACATTCATATCACAAACACATAAAAGAAGTAAAATAAAAACAACATCTAGAACACTTCTCGAACACAACATCTTCAACAATTGTCCCAACTCATCTCCGAACAACATTCTACAATAAAACAAAAACATTGAAATGTTATATCGATAAACATCCACAACACGTTCCAACTCCAATACGGGTGGTAATGAACATCAAAACGAGTAAACAATGACCAACACACATAAAACTCAAATTTATCCCTAAAATGGTTTAACCCAAATTTTAACCCCCCCCCCCCAAATTAAACTTCGTAAAAATTCATAAATACAAAAAAAGTTAAGATAATGAAAAACATAAGAGAAGAGGAAACTCACAGAAAGCGAGAGGCAAAGAGATTCAGGGAGAGAGCGAAAGGAAAGAAGAGAGCAAGAGGCAAGGAGAGAGCGAGATACAGTTGAATAAAAAGTAAAAAAAAAAAAAAAAGAAGTTATGATCCCAGGGAAGGTGAATATGCAGTGTGTCAAGAGTAGGTTAGTCTTCCATTAGGGAATCATGGAGGAAGAGAAGCGAAGACAGACTCAAAACAATAATGATAAGACTCAAAGCTCCCTCTTGACCAACCAACTCTTTCATTAAGGAGAGGCGAGACTTGAACCAAGGCCTTACCCATTTAGTGGATCATGCCTTCGTCTCCGTAGTTTTTGGTATTGAAGCCTTCCATTTCTGCTTCGCCTGCCTTTCTTCAATCTGATTCACAACAGAGAAGATTATCACTGCTAGCATACAAGAAGAGAGCGAGAGGCAAGAAGAGAGTGAGATACAGGGAGAGAACGAGAGGCAAGGAGAGAGCAAGATACAGGGAGAGAGCGAGAGACAAGGAGAGAGCGAGATACAGGGAGAGAGCGAGATACAGTTGAATAAAAAGTAAAAAAAAAGAAGTTCTGATCCCAGGGAACGTGAATATGCAGTGTGTCAAGAGTAGGCCGGTCTTCCATTAGGGAATCATGGAGGAAAAGAAGCGAAGACAGACTTAAAACAATAATGATAAGACTCAAAGCTCTCTCTTGACCAACCAGCTATTTCATTAAGGAGAGGCGAGACTTAAACCAAGGGCTTACCCATTTAGTGGATCATGCCTCCGTCTCCGTAGTTTTTGGTATTGAAGCCTTCCATTTCTGCTTCGGCTGCCTTTCTTCAATCTTATTCACAACAAAGGAGATTATCATTGCTAGCATGCAAGAAGAGAGCGAGAGGCAGAGAGAGAGCGAGATACAGGGAGAGAGCGAGAGGCAAGGAGAGAGCGAGATACAGAGAGAGAGCGAGATATATCACTCTTCAATAGGAGGCCCTTCTATAGAATTGGTTGGCTGGGATAAGGCCACATCACCTGTTGACATGGGTTGGTTGGGCTTGTTTTTCTCTGTCCTTAATACAAAATAGCCAAGTTCAAGGACAAGACGGCTGCAATGAAACTCTACCCACCCCCCACGACAAACATGGAACCTCTTGAACATAAAAAACATACAAAACGAGTAAACAATGACCAACACACATAAAACTCAAATTTGTCCCCAAAATGGTTTAACCCAAAATGGTTTAAGACATAACTAAACTTTGCTACCATAACCGCAGGATAGCAATATATTAGACAACTAAATAATGTAGTAATCATACCTAATTTGATGGGTCTCTTCTATGTGATCGTACCATGTCTTCAATCATTTTTTTCATTTCTTCCATTTGTCTTGCATGATCCTCTTGCATTCTTTTCTGAAAGTCTTCAAGTTCCTTAATCCTCGACTGAGACTGTTGGAAATTGGCTCTCAATTCCTCTATTCCTGCCTCCGTTCCTTGAGTAGATGACGAGCTTGATGAGATGCTACTCCTTCTTGACTTAGGCTTAGGGCCCTAACCTAGACCTTTTGAATATCCGAGTCGTCTACCCAAAACCGTCTCACAGATTTCATCCCCTGTTAGTGGTTGAGAACCTTCTAGAGTGGGGCTGGATTGTAATTCCAACATTTGATGCAAGACATAATAATTAAATGGGTAAGAATGAGCGACTAAAGTTAAAAGTGAAAAAAAAAACACGATAGTAAAGCAAAAAATGTTACATGTGCATTTTCAGCTGCCTCGTTCACAAACTTGCCACCTTTAGAGTGTGTTTCCCTAAATAGGTCAACACGTCCTATTTCTCGACCCTCCTTTGCCTGCAATTGTGCCTGAATTGCAGAAATGACTTCGATCCACCTACATGGTCGAACGGTAATTTCTCTCTATTCTTCCTGTTCGTCACAGACATTTCCTATATTTGAAGAAAAAAAATATGTCAATAGTGTGATGTATTAGTAAATGCAGCAAATGATACACGCCATAAATATTGTACCTAAAATGCTTCACTCTCGAAGCGGTCACACAAAAAGTACCAATCTTCTGACCTATTTTAAAGCTAACTAGGCAAACTGGCACGTGCTTGCTGAGGATCTCCACATTTTCTGTAATGTATGTGCAAACCTTCTCTAAATTCTTTGAAGGAGTTTTGCATTTGATGTTCTATAAAACGGTTAAGTCGTTGACTGGACAGATCAAGTTCGAAATGAGCCTACAAAAGAGGGAGGGAAGAATTAGCATAGATGATGTCCATGACTGTAAAAGAATAAACTTATAATTACTTACCAATAATTGACTTTTAGCCAATTCTATGAACTCGTTTGGAACCTCAGCAAAAGTACGACAACGTACTGAAAATGTAGATCTCACAGCGACGTCGATCGCATTACTAAATCGTATCGAATGTTGAGATATCAATTTCGTCTTCCCCTCATTTATCACGATTGTAATTCTCCCATGTATTTGGACGTATCTTTCCAACTCGATGTTCCACGAATGCTCTCATTTCTTCCGATTGGATGCTGAGCTACTATTTGAAGAATAAAAAATTTAAAACAGTTTATGATGTATTTCAGTTAACAGAATATATTTCAAAATATACTAACATGAAGTATCACCCACAGAAGATACCGTGTTGTCTAGATACAACTCTTGGAATTCTTCATCAGCCTCTCGTTACCTATTAGGGGTTGACATCGTATCTATACAAACACAAAAAAGAGAAAACAATATTAAATTAACAATAAATACGTGTAAGCTAGAGAAAAAGAGAATTGAGTAGATACATCATTAGTCATCATCGTAATCTAATTCAAATTATTCATCAACACATGAACTGTTATTGGGAGATAATTATTCTTCATCAACATCGTTTATGAAATCATGATCGCCATGTACAATAATTGGTCTTTCCACAACTGTAGGATCAACGTCAACTCTGCATAAAGTAACCTCCTCAATGGTTTCATCCACTCGGATGCCACCAACAATTTCTAGTAAATTTAGTTGTGCGTTTTCAACATCATCCACTTCCGGTACATCCCATATTCGTTTATTTTGGACTACTTGAACAAATTTTCAATTGCTACCATGTTTGATGTCATCAATGTAAAAGACTTGTCGTGCTTGGATAGCAAAGATGAAAGGCTTGTCGACATACCAAAAGTGTGATATATTGATCGATTTGTATCCTAAATCCACATGTGTCCTATTACTTTTGTTGTTATCTGTGTCAAACCATCTACACTCTAACAAGAAAATGCGTCTTCTATTCGCATATTGGAATCTAATACTTTGTCTACAACACCGTAGAAATTATTATCCACTTGTGTTCTCACTGATCTCCCCGGCCACTAGGACTCCACTATTTTGTGTAGCTCGACGATTATCACGCTCTATAATGTGAAATCATACCCCATTAATAATGCATCCATTGTAAGAGTGCACCTCAGACGAAGGTCCCATTGCAAGTGAAAAGAAATCATCAGAGATATCTTCTCTCTCGCACTGTTGTAGAACCTGATAATTACTTATACATTAAAAATGAATACGAAAAATGAATCATCCCTCAACTGTTGCCTACAAAATGACTATGTATACCTAAGATTTGAACCAATCGGAAAATTTGTGTTGATGTTTTATATATAAGTCAAAGGCGTTTTGAGCTTCACGACGAATTAACCTCAAATGTTGCCTACAAAATTGATCATTTAAATGTTATATCAAAGGAGATACCCTAAAATTTAGAAAAGGAAAAAGTTTGAAACGTACTTCCGATAGTCTGTTATTTCTTTACAGTTGTTGAGAATGTACCAATGTGCAATATGTTTTTCCTCCACTGATAGCGTCCGTAAAGTTGATACCCCTAATGGTCGTACCCTCTGCCTAAATAATTCAAATTCACCAAATATCTCATGATCGGGAATGTTATCATCATTTCGTTCATCTCTATTGAATCTCTTTCAATCCCACTTAGATATCGCGAACAGAAGTTCCATGATTCATTCATTGTATATGCTTCCGCTATAGACTCCTCAGGACGTGCTTTGTTCCGTACAAATTGTTTTAATGTTCGTAAACTTATTTCAATAGGATACATCCAACTGTAACTAACTGGACCCACCACTTTGGTTTCATATGGTAGATGAATTGCAAGATGTACCATTGCATCGAAAAAGGCAGATGGGAATATTTTCTCCAATTTACAACCTCTTATCCCGAAGGACGAGTTATCTTCTTTGCATATTGGACATGCTTGATAACCTTTGTACTCCACCCAGATAAGTTACCGTACGCAGGGAAGTCATTAATCATCCATAATAAGGTAATATATAGTTGAAAAAACTCACCAGCAACAGAATCATAAGTTCACACACTAATTGTCCACAACTCTTTCAACTCTTCAATCAACGGTTGCAAGTAAACATCAATTTCCTTTCTAGGAGATTTTGGACCAGGTATGAGCAAAGACATGAAGAAGTTTGTTTCCTTCATGCATTTCCAAGGGGGCAAATTATAAGAAATTATCACCACAGGCCACATACTATAAGAAGTGCTCATATTTCCAAACGAATTGAAGCCATCTGAAGCTAATCCCAAATGAACATTTCGAGGATCTAAAGCGAAATGAGGGAATTCTCGATCAAAATCCACCCCTCTGCATCAGCTGGATGTCGCAATACATCCTCCGTTTCAACTTGCTTATCTTTATGCCATCTCATGTCATAAGCGCATTCTTTTGATGCAAACAATCGTTTTAATCTCGGTATCAATGGAAAATGACCCAATACCTTATGTGGTATTTTTTTAACTTTGCCACCATTATCTTTGTATCGAGACTCACCACAAACAAGGCATTGTTGCAAATCTGCAAACTCTTTCCAATACAATACACAATCATATTTGCACGCATGAATAGACTCATAACCTAGGCCTAAATCACGCAATTTTCGCTTGGCTTCATAAAAGGAAGTAGGTATAGAGGTGCCAGTTGGAAACGCTGCATTTAACAATTCCAGCAACATTTCAAACGATTTGTTACTCCAACTGTTCAGAACTTTGATATGCATCAACTTCACTAAAAAGTTTAAGGACGAAACTTGCGAACACCCAGGGTATAATTCATTACGTGCTTCGGTCATTAAATCCTCGAATAAGTTCATGGTATCTCTTTCTTGACCATTAAAGGACATTTCATTATTCTCAATCTTTCCTTCATTTGTATTTTCGTTTTCAATTGGAACTTGTAAATCGTTTATAAGATTCAACATCTCATTTTCTTCGACAGCATTACTCTCTATACTATCTACTTCAACATCCTGTATTGAATGACTTGTATGACTTCGAGATAAGTTTGCTGGCTCTCCATGATATACCCATTCACAATATGAGGGAGATATTCCATATGTTAATAGATGTCGTTCCACAATATCTATCTTTTTCCAAATTGAATTCATACAATTCTTGCATGGACATCTTATTCGTCTGGAATCATTAACATGAAACCTTGCCATATCTAAGAACTGCGATACTCCTTATCTATACTCCACTGATAACTTATTCCTTAGTTTAATCCATTCTTTATTCATCCTTAAAAATAAATATTTTCTGACCAACTTGTAATCCAAAACAATAACCTGGATTAGAGGACAAAGTACAAAGTATTATTAAGCATTGAGTTCCTAATTTTCATTTCTTAAGGTAAAATAAACACATAGGTCCCTAGACCGCTTAAATTGTCTTAACAACTTTCAAATTTTTTATTTAGTACGTCTCCAAGCTTTTAATTTTGTGTCTAATATAGGCTTTTCATCTATTCAACATCTTCTAAAATTTACAAGCCTATTGGACACAAAATTTAAAGTTCAATTTTCAATTAGACACAAAATTTAGTTTTATGTCTAGTAGATTCTTTAAACTTTTTTAAAATATTAAATGTGTTAAGTACCAAATTGGAGGTTTAAAGATTTATTTTATATTTTTTAGATTAATATAGGTCTTTCATTTATTCAACATCTTCGAAATGTTAAATCATGCATGCTTAGGTTCCAAATAACCAACATCATATGACATGTTCGTTATAAAATTACTCTAAAAAATTTCAGAGAATTGTAAAACAAATATATTCTACAAAATTGACGAGATATTAATGGGCATGATTTGTACAAAAAAATTTCAAATAAGATTTTAATGGGCATAATATTGATGGGCATGATTTGTACAGCAATTTCAGAAAATTAACAAAAGAGAATACAATATTTAACACATTTTAATGGACATTTCACATATGATTTAAATAAATATACGAGATAAAATAAAATGAGAAAATTACCGGCGAGGAGACGACAGCGGTGGCGGGCAGTTGATTGCAGCGGCGGCAACAAAAATTGATGGAAGAAAAGGAAGAAATGGAAGAAAAATTTGATGGAAAAAATGGAAAGTGTAAAAGGATGGAAGAAAAGGGAGAAATGGAAGAAAATTTTGATGGAAAAAAATGGAAGAAAAGTTGGAAGGGAAAAATGGAGAAAATGGGAGTTAAAGTGTAAAATGATGGGAAAAATGAGGAAAATGGGAGAAAGAGGGAAAAAATTGAGAGGGAGAGGAAGAAAAAATGGGGGAGTGGGAAAGAAGAAAGGGTATGGTTTAAACTCGACGCTGCCCGACAGGAGTCGGGAGATCCGTCGGGAGTTTTCGGGAACTCCCGACGGTCAACACCCCACATCGGGAGTTCCTGGGGAACTCCCCACGCCGGTTTGATGCATCGGGAGTTCCCCGGGAACTTCCGACGAACCTTTATGGCGTCGAGATTTCCCCGAGAAACTCCCGACGGTCCTTTACTTTGTCGGGAGAGACGACCTAACCCCCGATGCTTTATTTACGCATCGGGAGAACTCCTTTTTCTTGTAGTGAATTAGAAGTAAGCCCAAGAAAATCGAATAAGTACACTCTTTAAGCAGTGATGGGGAGGTACATTTGTCTTTTCAATAAGAAGGTTGTTTTATGTACATTATATGCAATAGATTATAGAAGGAATTTTATATAACCAAAGCGTAAGTATTTAGTTGTAAGTTGTATAAATAGAACTATGTATTGATTGTTTGCATTGATATAAAGACCAAATAACACAATTGTAAATCTTTCAGTTAAAAGAAACAGCCAGAAAAGACAAGCTAAGAGAAGAGAAGCAAGTGAATCGAACCTTGATGTAAGCAAAACACCTAAAAGGACAAAAACAAATTCAAAGGTAACTGAAGTTTCATATTTCTTCATATAACAATTGTTAAATAGATGTCTTGAAATCATGTCTACATTGTTTTGCAAAATGTAAAAGTGCCAAAAAAGGATAAAAGAAAGATAAGATTAAGTGATATCGATAAACATGAAGAAGATATTGAAGAGAAAAAAGTATGAAATAATAGATTAACCCATAATTATGTTCAAATCGAATCATTTTAATATGAAAGTAACACAAGGAAAGACAATGGAGGAAACAAAAAATAAAAAAAGACACAGAAGAATATGTTGAAAATGATAGCAATGAGGAGATTAAAGGGCTGTCAAATAGCCACGTAAAAATAACATCACAGCCAGAAGACTCCCCCATTGAAGAAAACAAATAAAAAAAAAGTAGTGTTTCCCAAGTAAATTTATAAAATAGTTGGATGTATACAAAATTATAATAGAATGTTAATCCTTGAAGGCATCGTTAAGAAGGAGAATGAAAAAGGAAATAAGACAAAACGGGAAGCTCGAAAAGTTATTACAGTTGAAGAAAGTAGTGAGGTTTGTACTATATTCAATAATTTTTATAATAACAAATAATTTTGTTAACTGTATGTTGGAGACCACATATAAACTGCAAATATGGTGTAATGTGACTGCAGATGCATATAAATTTAAGTTATGATTTGATATGACTAGTTATAATGAAATATAAGTAAGGATAACATAGTATTGTTGTATGTTTTATGATGAGAACAATATAATTATACCTTAATTAATCTGTCAGATTAGCACATTCTTATAAGAAAACCAATATACTGTTGAATGATATATTTATGAAATCTCTAATTGAATATAATAGCATTATAATTTTATAACACAGGTTTTTATTATGAGTTTTTTTAGGATGCATTGTATTTAATGCTAAAACCAAAGCGGGATGAACCCTTTGGGATAAACCTACTAGGAAGATCAAAGGTAATTGAGGTACTCAAGGAGAGACTTGTAGGACCCCTTCTAGAAAAATTTAAGGAAACTTCATTTGGTCACTTCCTTGACTTCTCTATAACAAATTAGTCTTCCCAATTATTGATACACTTGATTCAAAGACAATGCAAGCTTATATCTTCCTCATTAAACTTCTTAATAGGAGGTAGGGTGTTAAATTTTGGCCTTAGAGAATTTGCTCTAATTGTAGGCCTAAATTGTGGACCTTTGCCTAACATAGATATGGAAAAGATTAAAGGGAATGACATATTAGAGACTTGTATTTTGAGGGAGAAAAGATAGTTATGAGAAGGTTTGTCAATCTAGTTTTAAGTTAGCAAGGGTGGTTTTGAGAGTGACCAACTAAAAATAGCCCAACTATATTTTTTGAGGAGGTTCCTTCTACCACAATAGGATACTGTACATTTAGACATCAACCATATCTTGATGTGGATGATGAGGAGCTTTTTAGAAATTATCCTTGGGGTAGGTTGACCTTTGACGTTCTGATTGATGTGATGCATAATGTCGTATCTGCTAAGTGTACTACAGGATTGACATTAGGAGGGTTTGTATTCCTGATTCTAGCATGGGCATACAAAATCATACCTACCCTTAGTACTAGACAAAACTGCTTTGCAAGGAGAGATAATATGAATATGCCAAGAATAATAAATTGGGCTGCTGGTAGCCAACCAAAATGGAAGGACTTGAAGAAGGAGGTTTTCGATTCACCCAAGATAACATCGAATTACATACATATTGCATAACAATCTAATAATAAAATGTTTATTAACAGTTTTTATCTCTTCATTGTGTTTTGTAGCTCAAAATTTGTCCACTCTTAGCCACTCAAGAAGAAATGAAAATGCCATGGTTTAAGCCATTTCTGGAAGAAGAGAAAAAAGTAATTCAAGAAGTTGAACTGGAACTTCAAAAGAAAAAATAAAAAACGCATGTAGTGGACCTCACAATTAATAGAAGCCTACACAAATCAATAGACACCGAACTTATTACAGGGTGGCTAGAGAGGATGGAGAAACATCAAGACACGATGAATCAAACAATCAATGAAAATAAACAGGTTGTGATGAAGAACCAAGATTCCTTGAGGCAACAAATGGTTGAATTGATAGAAAAAATGAACCTAATATTGGAACAAATGAAAACAAACACTTATACCTTTTTGTATGTTGTTATGACCATCAAACACAATCGCAAGATCATTTCGTTCACCAAAAACAACTTATAAATTTCGAAAAAACCAACACCATGAATCATCATTCTCTTAATCAACAATAGAAAATTCAAGGGGAACAATTTGTGAGTTACCATCCAATGTACACGCAGATAGTAGAGTACAAAAAAAATTGTTCTTCAAAGTTGCACCATCAACTGATATGATCAGAAAGCAATACTCCCATGCATGAATTGAAGCAACAAGAGCCATAAAATAGTACTTGAATATGCCATCATCATTTACTTCTTGTGCTATATAAGTTCCTACTAAAAAACTAAAGACAAGAGTGAGCATAGGTCATTAATTGCATTTTACATTATATAAGTATAATGTATCATTAAATTTAATTACATTGTAACTGTTATTCAAAACCCACTTGGATTCTTTTCAATCAAAGCATTAGAGAATGTAGGCAGCAGGGCATATGATGACTCCAGAGTACCTCGAATTGAATTCGATGCAAGCTCACGACCTCTCCATGCTTTATTATAACTCACATTAACACCATGTTTTCTTTTCATGAAACTTATGACATCATATAGACGACATGGAGTCATGGAATTCATATTTAAAAAAGACTTCATACACTCAGATACTATCCACGAAGTCGGCTATCTATGAGCATTCTTAACAATGTCAATAGAAAATTTATGAATATCGTTAAACTTGCGAATAATACATAAACCACTTTTTTTATAAACAGACAACCTAAAATACCAACTACAAGAAGGGTCTTTGCAACAAAGTTCAAGAGAAGTTTGATTTGAACTAGCAATCCTAAGTTCAAAACTATGTTTAATAGCAAACAAGTATATAGCTTTCTTTAATGCATCCTTGATGTTAAAAATAGAACCTTCTTTAATGGTGATGTCTACAACACGTGAATCCAAATCTACTAGGTCAATGGTATCAGTCGTGTTATTGGAAGTTTGGACAAGGAAGCTATTTCATTGTTGCTGGACCCAGTATACAATGCAATTGCAGAATTTGATTGACAGAATGGAACATGGTCAACTACAACACAAACATCATTGAAGGAGAAATCTGAAACAAAGGCCAACAACCATAGCACATCTTTGTCTTCCACGATTCTAATCACATTAGGATTTCTTCAACCATCTCGATATATTGTTAACCGAGAAATAATATATTCAGAAGTTGGAAAAACTTTAGATTGGATTAGATCGACAAAATGTTTAAAAGATGTTTTTAAAGCAACAGAAACTTCAATAAATCGGAAGTGATGATAGTAGTTATTTTCATCCCACTTAACATTAAACTAAACTCTTAATTGTTTAACAACCATAAGAAGAAAACGTTCAAAGGATGAAGAAAGCTAAGACTACGTGTTGTATTCTAATATTTTATGTTTGAAACAAAAGGAATGAATATAATGTTCAAACTAATTTTAAAACCATGAATTTTGGTTAAGATTAATAGAAAGTATAATAAAAATAATAAATCTCAGTGGATAATTAATATAATATGATATTTTAAATTTCAAACCAAGATTTGAAAATTAGTTGTTGAGGAAGATTCGAAAATTCAAAATAACTATTAAATTTGATATAGAAATTTAAAACATACCGTTAAATCGCGAGATTTAAAAAAATTATCCATTTGAAATAATGATGTTAGTTGGCGTTGAAAGTCTGTTGAAATATATAGTTGAACAATTAATTGACTCATATGATGTCCATATATTTTACTATAATTCAAAAGTACTCCACCTTTTGCTATTTTCCCAATGAAGAGTGTAATTACTATAGAAGATGCCCATGTTGAAATACAAAGGGCATCCACAACCCACAAATTGGTCCATATAATATTTTATTAATGGGCCTAAAACAAAATTAGGCCCATAAAATGGGCTACAAACTGGGCCCTCATCTTAAACTCGACGAGCTGGCCTTCTTTTTAGGCTCATTGACTTCAGTTCGGCCATCATGTGTTCGTGGCAACGCCCAACCCTTTTGACCATTTGAATAAAATATACTACTATATTTTCGTTCATTATTTGACACGTCATTAAATGATTTTATTTCATAGAGTCCACATAATTTTTAAATACTACTTATGTGACATGTAATGAATGAAGGTAGTTTAAAATTTTTTCCATATTATCGTAGTAATAATTTTTTTTTTAATGAAGCGAACAAGTTGATTAGTTGCTTACTTGTACAATTGGATCAAATATTTCTGAAAATTTTAAATGGGTTTCGTATAATTCAGTAATTCACCAAGTGCACATAAAAATGTTCATTTTTCTTCCAAAGACGGGACACTGTAGGTACATGTCTTTAACGGGTTGGAAAGTCTCAATTTAGAAAGAGAATGGTGGAGGGAGTGAGAATTTTATTTTTATTTTTTATGAGGACAAAGATGGAAAACATTCCCTACCTTTGCCCCTTCATTTGCCACTTTTTAATTTATTTTGATAATTATTGTTCAATTATATTTAAAATTTAAGTTTTATTTTCTAGTAGCCTAGATAATAAATATGTTTGAATTGAACATTTATATTTAGATTATATATATGAATAGTTTGATAGGTAATTATTTCTTTATACTATAAATTTGAATCATTTCTATTTAAATTCAAATTTTTCATGTAGAGTTAATCATATAAAAAATTTAATGAGAAACTTAATTATTTAATCAAATCTTTCCAATAGTAATTATTTAAGTTAACTATTTTTTTTTAAAAAAAAATTCAAAATGAGAAATATTCATGGGAAAATCAATTCTGCGAATTTTTCATGGAAAATCTTCGCTTTGATCTATACAAAATTAAATAAAAAATTTTGCGGGATGGAGAATGAAATGGAGAGCAGAAATGGAAAACAAGAAGCCATCCTCACATCTGTCCCATGAATTTGTACATTTACATTTTATTTTATATATACATTGTCTCTTCTACTCATTTAAGGGACAATTTTTTCCCCTTAATAGCATAACAGACAATTCTCAATTTGATAATTGCCTGCGTTTTGTTTTTTGGAATGGTCTCATCGACGGATAGGAAAAAAGTGTAAAAAAAAGGGTTGTTTTCAAATATAGAAAAATGAACGAAAATATTTACAAAATATAGCAAAATTTTAGAATTATCAATGATAGATGTTGATAGATACTGATAGACTTCTATCAGTGTCTATCATTGATAGTTTAAAAATTTTGCTATATATTGTAAATATTTTCAATAGTTTTATCATTTGAAATAATTTTCCTAAAAGAAATTGCCACAATAAAAAAGCAACTAAAAACTAAAATTATTTGAGATTATGGTTACCACTTTAGGAGGCTACAACTATTTTTTCTTTTCAAGTTATACTATTTAAAATTAGTGATTCCCGTCGACTACTTTGGGAAATTTGGGTCAATGATCTAATATTTCGGCTTATAATGTCAAATGATCCATTTTTTTTAAAAAGAATTGTCAATTGACCCTCTGCTTATGTCATCACAGTATGAGATTACAAAAATGTCCCTCTAGTCTATATGATACTTGTGCACTTAAACTCAACGGTTGTCCCACTCCGCTCAAAATTATCGTGCAAGTGTCGTTCAATCTCGTTTTGCAAAACCATCGTCCATCTACTGCCATAATCGAAGTTCTCTACTGCCGTAATCGAAGTTCTCTACTGGGTTGGTGAATTTAATTTTTGTTTTCCATGTTGTGTTGCGCCTGTTTAGATTGGTTTCATTTAATCGGTCGTCACGTTCATAACTGTTTTTGGGGTTTAATTGGTCGCTTCTGTTTTTTATTTTGGGTTTCGATGTGTTCTGCATTGGTTGAGAACGAAAAAGATGTAGTTAGCGTCAGACAAGGTAGTGGACGAGTTTTGTGAGAGCGAGACGGGCTAGAGCGAGATGTGATAGAGCGAGACGAGCGAAAGCGAGATGAGCTAAAGCGAGATAAGAGAGAGTGAGACTTTAACAGTATGTTTTGTTAGTGATTTTTTAGTACGAACCTGTTAACTGATAAATTGAATGTTCATACGATGCAGGAGTAATTTAAAATGTCAAAATCTTTGAAAATTCGTGAAGTTGATAGGTTTCCCGGGCAAGTAACATTCCTGGCCCATGTTGCCAATGGCAACAAGATTGTAAAGTAGAAGCTTACCGGAAGGCAGTTAGAGATGTTCATGAAATGAGTTTTTGGTTGCTTTATAGATACTGAACTTGTATTCAACAACCCACTAATCCACCATATGTTATTGAGGGAAGTGAAGAAGTCAGAAGTGGACTCGATTAGTTTCTTTATCAGAGGAAAGGTCGTCACATTTTCGAAGGATGACTTTTTATTGATCATTGGTTTGTGGCGGTCTTCTACACGAGTTTTACAGAGTGAAGAGTCCTCAAAAGAAATTTGACGAGGTATTTTGGTAATCGGTCAACCTCAGACACATTCCACTTGAATTTACTTGAAGAAGAATACAAAAATTTTGTATTTGAAAATGATGATGATGCTGTTAAAATTACCCTAGTATATTACACAAAGGTTGCAATGATGGATAAAAACAAGTAAAAGAATGTTGTTGATCGTACTCTATTTGACGATGTTGAAGACATAGATTACTATAACAATCTTGATACATTTGAAGAGATTTGTGAACAGACAAGTAGCACATAGAAAATTACAGTTTTTAGGATTAAAGTGGCACATAGAAAGTTACAGTTTTGAGGATTCGTGAATAGACAAGTGGCGCATAGACAATTACATAGACAAGTGGCACATAGACAATTACAATCGACCGATATTTGAATCATTTGGATTAGAATCAGTAGGTCGCCTGGACGTGAACGGTTCACTGCAGTTTTGTCGATCATGCCCGTAGTTTCCACACCTACCACATTTTATTTGTCTGCGTTGTTTTTCTCTTGATGGTATTCTTTGTAATCTTCATTGTCAGACCTGTACCACTCTTCTAAGAGGTGTAATATGCTTTTCTACATATCTCGGAGGTCTCTTCCATTCAGATATATGACCGAATGGATTTATGGGCTCTGCATAAGTAGTCATGAGAGAGTAAATGCTATAGAATGGACTGCACAAACCATGGATGGGGATGTTTTGTTCTCGCGCAACCACAATCACATGCGAACATGGGATACCGAGTGAGTCAAATTCCTTGTATGTGCATTCCTTCGTATGGAGGTTCACAATACCGTCCAATCGATTGTCCCGCACATGGATCCTATAACAATCAATCGGCTCAACTCGATATCGTCTGCTCTTGTCACACTCAGTTGCTAATCGGTTTTCATAGTAGTCCGAGTGTGACGTCGTTCGAGATGCCTAATAATTTCTTCGTTCATAAAACCATGATTGGATGGGGCCTTAAACATGTTCCAACAAGCACATTAAGGGCAGCTGTCGATATTCTTTGGTCAATGAATTGGAACACTTTGCACTATTGGACGTCATATTATCGTATTTTCGTTCTGTTTGGTAAACACCCATCCACCTTTCAAGACCAATATCCTTCAAATGTTTCGATACTGAACCATTTCGAAAAGTACGTAGTTGGTTCTAGTGTGCTTGGAACTCTGACATGCGAAATACCCTGGCTGCATCCTTGAACATCCCAACAATTGTACTGTCCTTGAAGTTGGAAAGAATATTATTTTCTAGGTAGTATGTGCACAATCCATGAAATGTTGTGGGAAAAGCTGCATGAATGGCATTCAATAGATACCGCTCGATCGGATACGAACACCAAGTTAGGGGGTTCTCCAATGGCACACTTCAAGTTCGACATAAACCACTTCCAAGATCGATCAGTTTCATTGTCCACTATGATATATGCTAGTGGGTAAACTTGGATGTTGCCATCCATGGAAATGTCAACCAACATGGTCCCTTTGTATTTTCCTTTCAGATGCGATCCATCAACAATTATCACAGGCCGACAACTTGAAAAACCTTTAATACAAGACCCTAATGCCATAAACATGTACTTGAAATGGACATCATTTTCAAGTTCGATTTCAAACCTTGTACCTGGATTCTCCATTTTTAACGCCTTACCATATGCATGTAAAACAACGTATGACTCTTTTGGAGTACCCCTAGTGAGAGCATAAGCGGCTTCCCTTGCATGCCATGCCTTATCGTAACTTATGTTTACGTCGTACTCTTTCCTCACATCCTCAATGATGTGACGAGGTTTATAAACACGTCTTATGCTTGTAAACTTGCCTTTGATTAGTTCACTAACTACCGCAGTTGTTGCTTATCTATGGTCATGATTTAAGATTCCAAGAAAACATGTGTGCGACCGCATATACTTCGTGATCTTAAATATGTCATACCCTGGAATTTTCACTGCACGAAGGCTCCACTTACAATTATCCTCTATACATTTGATAGTAAACAAAGACTAAGTTGACTTCTTTACCTTATATTCAATATTATTAGTTATGGACAGAATAGACAATCTCATTTTTAAATCACTCTTACTCAAAAAAATTTGACAAACTTTAACATCTGTCTCAGATGAGGAAGTACCAGCATAATCAATTCCTCTCTACGACATAAAGACATGAAATTCAATCCTGCTGATCTCTCAGTAACAGCCATTGCAGGTCTATGCACCTCTAAGGGACCACAGTCCATAGAATTCAATCCTACTGATCTTTCATTATCAACCACGAAAGGATCACGCTCTTCTGAAGGACCACAATCCATAAAATTCAAGCTTGTTGATCTCTCATTACCAAGCACAGGTCCGTTACATTGAGTTCTCTTTCCAAGTCCACTGCATGAATGTTATCTCTCAATCTCGCTCTCACTCTCACGCTGTCGCTCAATCTCACTCTCTCATTGTCTTCAATGTCGCTCTCTCCACCTTTCTCGTTGTCACTCTCTCTTTCCACCTTTCTCGTTATTGCTCTTTCTCACACCCCTTTCGTTATGCTATTTACAGTGTCTATTTACATACCTTTTTTGAGACCACGTTTCTACAAACACCAACGAAACCAAGTTCAAGAAAAGTTTGTTCCATTCTGAAAACTCCGTTTGGTTCCGAAAATCTCTGTTTTGGAAAACCTCGTTCAATAAATCTTCGTTCAACAAAATGACAGTTCAAATGAAGTTTAGATTTTAAAGAATTCACCCTTACATATTTTGCCGCGTGTTAACGATTGTAAGTTGTAGACAGATTTTGTGAAAATTGTCAAATCAATCGTATAGTGACAAACAATCACATCACGACGGAAGATAGACAGACAGCGAGAGCGAAATCCAAGTAGCGAGAGTGAGACGGTTATCAGGGGCAATTCTTGTAACCTCATACTGTGATAACGTTAGCAAAAGGTCAATTGACAGTTTTTTTTTAAAAAAAATTGGTCATTTGACATTATGAGCCTAGATATTAGATCATTGGCCCAAATTTCCCGACTACTTTTTTTAATAATTTTTCTTAATATTTACATTTTAAGTGTCTGTTTGAATTGATTAGAAAAAAAATATTTTTTAAAAAAAATATTTTTATTATCTTTCGATAAAAACTATTTAAAATACATTTTGAAAATATTTTAAAATTTATTTTGAATAATTGTCATACACTTCAATTTTTTAATTAAAAAAATTGATTTATTTTTAAAATTAAATACTTAAAAAATTAAATTAAACACACCAATCAAATTGAGGAGACAAGAATATAGCATGTGCTGACGCCTCGTTCTTCTTTGGTTGTATATTGGTATGTCTTCTCTGTATAGTTGGTTTCAACCATTTTTTTATAAATTAAAAAATAAGTCAAGTGTACCATTTTTAACCGAATAAAAACATGTTTAATTTAGATCTATTTTCATTCTCATTGGTCCCAAAACTTTTAACCACCATACTCACTCTTAAACCCTAAGTTCTGCATTAAAAGAATTTAGGAAAAAAAATATCAAATTTTCATCTCTAAAGTCCCGTTTGGTAACTTATTTGGTTTTTGGTTTTTATTTTTTAAAATTAAATCTATTTCATCCACATTTCTTACAATAATTTGCATATTTCTTAAATACAATGGTTGAATTCTTAGCCAAATTTCAAAAACAAAAACTATTTTTTGAAAGCTATTTCTTTTAGTTCTCAAAATTTAGCTTGGGTTTTTTAAATCATGATAACAATGGAAGAAATTTGAAAGTAGAAGTAGTATTCATAGACTTAATTTTAAAAAACAAAAATAAAAAGCAAAATGATTATCAAACAAGGCCTAAATTTTAGGATTTGTATCAATTTAAATTATGAACTTTTGTAAGTGTATTAATATATACTTTCCATTACATTCTGTTTGGAAAAACATCATTTAAAATTTATAAATTTATCGTTTAAACTTTTATACTGTTTTAAATGAATTAATTTAGACTTTAAGTCAGATTTTCCTTTGAGAATCATCCATGCATTTACTTTAAAGGTTTGGTTTGTAAAACCGATATTTGAAGAAATCTAGACACGTTTGAGAATTAATGCATGAGTGATTTTCAAAGGCAATCATAATGGAGGGGTCTAAATTGATTGGCTTATAAAAATTTAGGAGTTTAATCGACTCAATTATAAGTTTCACACAATATTAGTGGAACAAAATCTAGAGGAGAGTGTAATCACGGACATTATGTGACTCAACATGATCGATCTAGGCGTAATAGAGGATCTTCTTCTAGTCGTGAATAAAGAAAATTGTACATATAATTAAATTTATTAATGAAATTCAAATACGAAAATGCACTTGCAGTCTACAACACTTCCTCGAATATTATTTACATTAGTCAAAAGTTAATATCTATATTTTTGCATAAGTTTCTAACAACTTTAAACAAAAACAACGATTTGAAATTAAACTAATTGAATGCTATTAAGATTAATATTGAGTATATCAAATAAATCATAGAAATTTCTTAATCTCAAAGTAACATTATTGTTTATATTAAAAAATTATAATATTACTATTAAAATAAAAAATAAATTTAGTGAGATAGTTGATTTTAGGTAACAATGATTTAGAATTAAACAAATGAAATATTTTTAAAAACATAAGTAGTTAATTTTAGGGTTGTTAAAAGAAAAAAAATAAAAACAATTTTTTTTTACCCAAATTGTATGCATCTCTTTCTTAATTTTATTTTTATTATTATATATGAATGCATCCCTTCAAATACACATTCTTAATTTTTTTTTTTTTTTTTAATGAATACGTCTCTTGAAGATACACATTTTTATTTATTTTTTATGAATACGTCTCTAAGAGACGCATTCAAACTTGAAAAAAATAATAAAATATTCCAGAATGCGTCTCTTGAAGAGATGCATTCAGATAAGGACAAAAAAATCAACCCCATTTATCTAAATAAGTTGAAAAATACCCTTTTTACCTAATTAAAATAAAATTTAACCCTACAAATCTAATTAACCCCAATTTCAAGCTTCCCATAATTATCGCTTAATCTTGACCATGAAATCATCTAATTTCATATTATGATTTTCATACCTTATGTAAATCCTTTTGGTCATCTCATTCCGTCTATTTATTTGAATTGCTATACCAATTGTTTGAATAGAAGACAAAAAATTCATTTTCACTCTATAGATTGTGTTATTCACAATTGCCTCAGTCTCTCTGTTTACTCAAGTATTTGAACCTAATTTATTAAACGACCTTCTTCTCTGAAGTACATGAAATAGTGGGCTTCCAATGTTCTTGGTGTTTGTTGAAATTTATATTCTTCATTTAATACCTAAATAAATTCTAGTTTGGATTTCAGAATTCTATATTACTAAGAATAGTAGTTAGTCGAACATATTAATCCTCTCTATATTTTCTAGTCTATGAAGTACCAAATCTTAGAAATTATAAGTATATATGCCTTCTTATTCATTACACTTCCCTTCGAGTTTTTTTATGATTCTTTTTCCTTTGTCCCATATGACTATGATCTTCACGTTCACAATCACAAATGATTTAGATTTAACGATCAAGTACAATTCAAGAATTAAGAGAGGCTGTATGCTCGAAGCTTGAAACTCTTCTGTCGTTTATTGGATGACAGCTCAATCATATAGACGAAGCTCCAAGAACTAAACGATAGTTCAATTATGTAAACGAAAAGACGAAGCGCTAGACGATCATGTAGACGATAGTTGACTGGAGCTAAACGATCGTATAGATGACAATTAAAGAGTTAGACGATCATATAGACGATTGGACCCAGAGCTAAACGATTGAGTACACGATGTGATAGGAACTACACAATCGTGTAAACAATACTTTAGTAAATACTAAATGATGGTAGAGTTAGAAAGAAAGAACACAGGAGTTTAAGTGGTTTGACCAAAGGCCTAAGTCTACTGTGCAAATCGGGAGAGCTCTTTTATTACTTCTTCTTCAAAGTTATTACAGAACGGATGCTTTGCTCTCGTTATCTTACTATGATATTCTCACATTTGTTTTTCTTTATATACATAGGTGCAATGGTCAACGATGAAGCTTTGATGGTTACAACACATAACAAAAAAAAAAGTCGACAACGATTCAACTATCTGTAATCTTATTTTTTTTTTGTCTTCGATTCTTTCTGTAACATCCTTGTTTGAAGAAAAATGTTATTAATATGCTAGAGGAATGGCTCTTAGCCTCTTTATCCCTTTCTTCTCATTATTTGTTTATCTAATGCCCCATTGAAATGCTCTAAAATTGGTTTCAGTCTTGGTAAATGTCTTCATATCTACCTGTCACGAGTTCTTAAGGTGAGGTTTATAAAATTTCAAACTTCTCATTTTCAAATCTCAAATATGAACTCAAGTTTCTATCTTAAAATACACTACAACAGATAATACTTGACTGGATCATTAAGTATTTTTTTTTTGGGGTAAAATTTACAGTTCTGGATGAATGCACTACAAAGGACAACTACTTGGATGAACTTTTAAACTAATTCCAATTTTAGTATAGCTTTAAATCATATAAATTCTTGAATATAATTTCGATTTCTTGTAGGCTAAGAAGCACATATACTTCTAATTGTGCAGAGAATCGGTATCAGATACGGATACGTCCAGATACGTGGTAGATACGTGTCTGATACGTGATTTGAAGTATCTGATTATTTTTATTTTTATTTTTAATTTTCAGATACGCGTATATACTTCCAAATATGTGAAGGGGATACGTGGAGACTTCTTTGATTTTTTATTTTTATTTTTAATTTTCAAATACGCGTATTTGATATATTTAACCTACTCATATGACAAATTTGGATGTAACAAACTTCTTTGAATCTCCTGAAGAGAAGATTGACGTAGTTGATGGAACATCAAGTGTTTCTTTTGATTTCGAGAATATCTAGACTTAATTTTTTTTAAAAAAAAAAATTATCTTCATGTTATTTTTAGTAAATTTTGTATATTTTAAGTATTGTTTTTTTTATTGTAATTATTTTCTTTTAATGTAGAAACCTGAATCATTTTCATATGTTGGATGACTAAAAAATGAGTAAAAAAGATATATGTCTGGCAGACAACTACACATACAATAATTACAAGTAATTTTTTTTCCAAATTGATAATGCTCAGGTTCTACAAACCTGATCGAAGGTTTTGGAAAAGCAAATATTATTTTTTCTAGAGGAACAAAATTTACAATTGACAATGCATTATTTCTAGTTAATCAAAGAGAAATCTTCTAAGTTTTAAAGATATACGTTGCAATGATTATCATATAGATACTGATAGTAAGAATAATGTGGAATATCTATATATCATATCCACTGTCTCAAATGAAAAACGCATATTGGAAGAGTTGCCTGCTTTATTTTCTAGATTATATTATACTCATATACGAGTAATTGAAATATATACATACAACAATGAACCTGAAGTTCATATATCTAGACATATTTACAATTTGGCATGACCGATTGGGTCATCCAGGTTCTATAATGATGAGGAGAATTATTGAGAATTCAAATAGACATCCATTGAAGAGCCAGAAGGTTCTTCAATCTAATGAATTATCGTGCAATGCTTGCTCTCAAGGAAAATTGATAATTGGACAATCACCAACTAAAGTGGGGACTGAATCACCTGCATTTTTATAACGAATTCATGGTGTATATATGAACCTATTAACCCACCAAGTGGACCATTTAAATATTTTATGGTATTAATAGATGTATCCAGTAGATGAACACACGTGTGCTTATTATCAAGTCGAAATCTTGCATTTTCAAGATTACATGCTCAAATAATTAAGTTAAGAGCACAATTTCTTGATTATATAATTAAGACCATTCATCTTGAAAATGCTGGTGAATTTACATCCCAAGCTTTTGATAATTATTGTATGTTAATTGGGATAAGTATTGAACAACTTGTAGCTCATGTTCATACACAAAATTGTTTAGTAGAATCATTTATAAAATGTTTGCAATTAAGACCATTACTTATGAGAGTTAAGCTTCCTTCATCTATATGGGGACATGCTATTTTGCATGCAGCATCACTTGTACGCGTTAGGCTAGTAACTTATCATAAGTACTTGCCACTACAATTAGCTTATGGTCATGAGCCAAATATTTCCTATCTGAGAATTTTTGGATGTGCAGTATATGTTCCAAATTGATCCACCATAACGCAGTAAGATGAGTCTTCAAAGGAGGCTAGGAATATATGTTGGATATGATTCCCCATCAATTATTAAATATCTTGAACCCCTGACAGGTGATGTATTTACTACATGATTTGCTGATTATCACTTTAATGAGACAAATTTTCCAACATTAGGGGGGAGGAATTAGGAAATTAGAAAAAGAAATTACATGAAGTGCATTGTTATTGTCTCATTTAGATCCTCGTACAGATCATTGTGAACTTGAAGTTCAGAAATAATTCATTTGTAAAATATAGTAAATCAATTATCAGATGCATTTATAGATGCAAAGAAAGTAACTAAGACACATATACCAGCTGCAAATGTTCCATAATAAATTGATATCCCAACACAACAAGTTGTCACTAATGAGTCTGGAACACGCTAGAAGCGTGGTAGACTAGTAGGTTCTAAAGACAAAAATCCTTGAAAAAGAAAAATAATTAATATTGAAAAAGACTTGGTTGAAGATGTAAATACCCATGAACTATGAAGCATGGACACAGATACGGCTACACGCTACGGATACGATTGAATACGACGATTCGTCAATTTTAAAAAACTAAGATACAGATACGTCTAAGGATACGTTATTTTTTTATATATTTTTTATTTTAATATATATATTTCTAAAAAATGAGGATACTGATACATTGAAAATACATTTTTTTTCTTAAAAAAAATATAGGATATAGATAAATTTAGCATACAAGTTAATAACAATAACACAAAATAGAATACAAACACTGAAATACAATATAAAAAAAGCAACATCTAAGATGCTGAAGTACAATAGTTAATCAAATGTAATAGAAAAGTGACTTATATTGCAAAGAAGAAGAAGAAGATTAGAGAGAGAAGTATGAAAATAAACAAAGAACTTATTGTTGAAGATATCCAAATGGTTTATATTCTGGTGGACTTTATGGGGACTCAAATGTGAAGATGGAGATTAGATGATTCTAATCTAGGGTTTGGTCTGTTATTATTATTTTTTTCCTTTTAGTTTGGACTCGAGTAGTGAGCTTTTTAAATAGGTTGCCTAATTTTAGATTGAGAAAGATTAGATGAGTTACTTGTTTTTTTTCTTTAAAAAAAAAACTACGCATAGATACGTCAAATCGCATATCAGATACGTGTCAGAAAAGTATTTGAAAGTACAGATACGTCAAATCGCATGTCAGATACGTATCTGAGAAGTATCTGGAATTATCGGTATCCGATACGTGTCTGATACTGATTCTTTGCCTCACATGAAGTATCTGTGCTTCATAGTCCATGAAGAAATTCTCGACATGACTAGTGAAGAAGGTGAAATACCTAAAGATAATTATGAGATTTCAATAAACTAAGTCTGGAAAAAGATGGAATTGAACTAATGTAATTATTGATAACATTTTTTGCGTAATAATGTTGCTATTGATATTATATCTGAAAATGAGAATCTTGAGCCAAAATCTATTGAAGAATGTTGACATAGAAAAGATTGACTTTAGTGGAAAGAAGCAATCGAGGCAAAATTAAACTCACTTTCAAAACGTCAGGTTTTTGGATCAATAGTCCGAACACCAGAAGGTGTTAAACCTGTGGGATACAAATAGGTATTTATGAGGAAAAGAAATGAAAATAATGAGGTCATAAGATATAAAGCAAGACTAGTTGCACAAGGTTTTTCACAAAGACCTGGTATTAATTTTGAGGAGATATATTCTTCGGCGGTGGTTGTAATTACATTAATATATTTAATTGGCTTGATTGTGTATGAAAGTCTGGATATGTATCTTATGGATGTAGTAACAACATATTTATATAGATCTCTAGATAATGATATTTATATGAGAATATCAGAAGGATTTAAGGTACTTGAAACATATATATCAAAATTTTTAGAATGGTATTCAATAAAGTTATAGAGATCATTATATGGATTGAAATCCCCTAAGTGGATATTTATTGAAAGAAGGATATCAAAATAATCCAATATGTTCTTGTGTTTTATAAAGAAATCACAATCAGGATTTTCTATTATAACTGTATATGTTGATGACTTGAATATAATTGGAACTCCTGAAGAGATTTCAAAGGCAATAAAATATCTTAAGAAAGAATTTAAGATGAAGATCTCGGAAAAACAAAATTTTGTCTTGGTTTACAAATTGAGCGTTTAGTAGCTTATACAGTAAAATTTTTAGAAGGATTTCTTGGTCTTGAAGTACATATCTTAGTGCAATTGGTGAACTTATGTATCTTGCTAATAATACAAGACCAGATATTGCATTTTCAGTAAATTTATTAGTAGTTCTTCTCCAACAAAAAGACATTGGAACGAAATCAAGCGTATACTTCGTTATCTCCGAGGAACAATTGATATGAGTTTGTTTTATTCAAATAAATCAAAATATGATATAGTTGGTTATGCAAATTCTGGATATTTATCTGACCCACACAAAGCTAGATCTCAAACAGATTATCTGTTCACATATAGAGAAACTGTTATATTATGGTGATCGGTGAAATAGACCATAACTGTCACTTCTTCAAATCATGCTAAAATTCTTGCAATTCAAGAGGTTAGTCGAGAATGTGTATGGCTAAGGTCAATAACTCAGCACATTCGTAAAACATGTGACTTGTCTTCTAATAAAAATCTCCCAACAATATTGTACGAAGACAACACAGCTTGTAAAGCTCAAATTAAAGGAGGATATATTAAAAGAGATAGAACAAAACATATTTCACCAAAGCTTTTCTACACTTAAGATCTTGAAGAAAATTGCGACATCATTGTACAACAAATTTGTTCAAAGAATAACCTGATAGACTTATTTACAAAGGCATTACCAACTGCAACTTTTGAAAAATTGGTGCACAACATTGGAATACGACGACTCAGAGATCTTAAGTGATATTTTCGTGATGGGGAGCAAATATATTGTATTTTTTGAAGGAGTATGTATTATATGGAATATGTACTCTTTTTCTTTCACTAGGCTTTTTTCCCATTAGGTTTTTTCCTATTAAGGTTTTTAACGAGACATATTATATATATATATATATATATAATGAGCATCTAAGGAGGAGTATTATAAATATTATAGAAAATAGATGCCCATTAGATGCTCATGCTTAGTGTCCATTAACCATGTGTCATGCCCTCATTTTCCAAAGTATTATCCATGTGTCTTGTAAATACTCATTCTTATTGCCCATGTAATCCACTTCCTACTTACCAAATTCCCTATAAATAATAACCTTTGGTGGGTTTTGAAAGATACACATTGGGCAAAATCCATACAAATTGGAGAAAGTGGAGAAATTTGAAAATTTTCTCATTTCTTATTTTGTTGATTTAATTTAATTTAATTAATTACATATTATGTTTTATTTATATATTATATTTTATTATCATCCGTGTTCCCGTTATGCTCTTCAAATTCAATTCACAACAGTTTTAAGGAAATAATATTTTTTGATCTCTAGATTTTGGTTCTAGTTTTTTTCGTCCTTAAGTTTAAAATATTATATATTTAGTCCTTTAAGTTTGAAATTTTGTTTCAGTTTAATCTATAAGTTTCAAAATGTTAAACAATTTTACCCTTGAGATTTGAGTTTTATTTCAATTTGGTTCTTATGTTTCAAGATTTTACATTATTAATTTTTTATTAAATACTCACTTTCAATCATTGACATCAATTCCTATTAAATAATTAAAAATGATTATGAAATGAAATTTTAAATTTAATTTTAAAATGGATAAATTAGTGAAACATAATTAATTATTATTCTTTTAATGATTTTAATTTATTAACATAAATTAGCTCTAAAGACGAAAAGTGAGTATTTAGTGAAAAATTGAGCTTAAAAGTATAAATCTTGAAACATACGGACCAAATTGAAGCAAAACTCAAATGTCAAAGATAAAATTGTAAGATTTTGAAACTTAGAGACTTAATTGAAACTAAACTCAACACTTAAGAACTAAATGTGTAATATTTTGAAACTTAGTAAGTAAATATAAATTATTGAGAGAAAAGAAATAGTCTCTACCCAGCCATTGTCGTATTAAAAAAAAAAAAAAAAAAACAGTCATGTGCGATACAAACCTTGAGTTTGAGTCGCAGGTAGAGACAGCAAGGGGATATCGTCAGAGGAGGGAGTAAGAGGCAGTGGCGCGGTGAACCGAACTTCTCTGGTTGTTTAAATTTTCTCCTTTTTCTCCTTTTTTGTTTTTGAATCCATTTTTTCCCTCTTCTTTTCTTTTCTCTCTCTCTCTCTCTCTCTCTTTTTTCTTTTTTTAATTTTCATTTTGTTCATTTTCCCTTTTTTCCCATTTTTGTTTTAAAATTTTGTTGATTGTCTAGAGAGGAAACTGTGGTTATTTTTTGGATTTTTTGTACGGATGACCTCATTTGGGAGGTCTAAATGAAAAATAGCCTTTATAGAGAAAGTAATGGAAAATGACCTGCTTACGTCATAAGCATGTGATTTTATCGATTCGCCCCTGAGATGCACCACTCGCGCTTGTCAATATGAATTTATTTGATCCTCGACGACTCGTCACACGTTCCTCGATGCACGGTCACTTGATACCTAGCTTCATGGTCACTCAATACAGCTGCAATCGACACGTGTATACTCGATCATATCAATGTTATACTTGATGCTCGATTACTTTATACTCGATTATTCTGAATTATAACCCATTTGAAGGTTATTCGATACTCAGCTTCATGGTCACTCGATACGGCTACAATCGACACGTGTTTACTCGATCATATCAACGACATACTTGATGCTCAATTATTTTATATTCGATTATTTTGAATTCAAAACCAGTTTTTGAAGGCGTTTGAAGTCCATTATTTCATCACTTCCCACGAGCTCAGACTATTCTCTATGTTCATCCGATTGTATATCCTTCAACGATAACACCTTTACACTTGAAACTCCACTATCTCTGCATCAGGTAACATTCTTCTCCTTGTTTATAGTTTAACTTATTAAACTACAAATGATGATGGTGGAAGATGAGGAGGACAGAGGAGAGGGGATGGGAGAGAGAGAAGATAAATGACTTTTATCTTTATAATTTAAAAATGTTTTTAAATAATATAAAAATACCCAATTAATATGATAGGGACCTTTTAAACCTATTTTACAAAACTGAGAGATTAAATCGGCCAAATTGAAACTTTAGGGACCAAATGCATCTATACCTAAATACCGAGGGACCAAAAAGGTATTTTTCAAGTAATTTCTCACTCTTTTATAATTAAGGGCAAAACACACTTGTGATCTTTCAATTTTAAAGCTCTAGTATATTTGGTCTTTGGGATTTCAAAATCTACATTTCAATCCAAGAGATTCGAAGAATAATTCTAAATGGTCCATAAGTTAAATTTGACCGTCATTTGATGAATACGAATTTGAGGTGGCAAAATTTAAATGAGTGAAATTTTTTTATTATTATAATAGATAACTGTTTGATGAGATTTCTAGAAAACTCTAATTCATTGAATTTGAACTTTGTATTTGTATTAATTTCAGTATAGTGAATACAATCTCTAATATTTTATCCTTTAATACTTTCTCTTGAAAAATAAATTTTAATTCTTAACATTGTTGATCTTCTTAGAGGATCGACCTTTGTAGTTGTTGATTAGGTTGAAATGGCCTCTGGCTTGTGAGGCTTGGATCGGCCTTTGACTTATTTATTGACTTTGATTGGCCTCTAGCTTGTTGATAAGGCTCTTGCTTGTTGATAAGCTTGGATCGGTCTCTGGTTTGTTGATCGGTCTCTTGCTTGTTGATCTGTTTGAATTGATCTCTAGCTTGTTGTTCTACTTAGATTGGTCTTTGATCTGTTGATCGGTTTGGATCAGCCTCTAGTTTGTTGATCGACTTGGATTGGTCTTTAGCTTGTTAATTGATCTGTGAGTTTTTTCTTGAGTTTGAGGAGAATGAATCTTCAATTTGTAAGTTCTGAAGATATAGTCAATTTGTTGAAGTATTTTAATATTTGAAGCTTCTAATAGTTTCGATTTTAGTTCTTCATAACTTGAGTATACTTCAGTCTTCAGAACTTGAGAAGTTTCCATCTTTAATTCTTCCAATCTCCTTTAAAGGAGGGGGTAAGGCGTCTATTAGGATTTTCATGGGCCTTGTATAGGTTTGGACTAGAGTTGGGCTTGGGTCCAAGTCCAAGCTTTCCTTTGGCCTAAGTTTCTTTCATGGATTGAATTGGGTTTGATTTTAAACTCGAGTAACTTTAGTTACTTGACCCGATCTAATTTATAATTTTCATAATAGATTTAGACTCTCGTTATGATGAAGTGGCACATGTGATCCATCGAAATTTCTCATTCAATACTTACATGATACTTTTTTTAATTATGTTTCATTCTTTTCTTTCTCCCCCTCCATTCCTCTTCTTCTTTCTCCAATCTCCCTCCTCATCTACTCCAATGGGCTTCTCGCTTTCCCCTCCCTTTCTCTCCCTAATTAATTACTTTGTTAAAATTTTACATTTTAAAAATTTAGTATAATCATACAAGTAGAAGAATACAAATTAAAGAGACAAGAATATATATAGTGCATGTGCTGAGTACTCCCTTGTTCTAGTCTGTCTTCATCACAAGGCAGAGTTTCACCATCTGCACATGTCACCAACTCACCAACTCTTGTAAATGGAATATACTACTATACTTTTACTTTATCTTCTCTATATACTTACTTTCTACTATTTTTATAACTCCATAAATAAGCAAATTGTACCATTTTTATTCAATAAAAAGAATTTTTGTTTATTTATTTTTTTTCTCAAAACTTTTAACCACCATACTCTTTGACCCTTAAACCCTAAGTTTTGCATTAAAAAATAATTTTAATACTAATCTAATTTTTAATCAATAGATTAATTAATAGAAACTTTTACATACATGATACGACATACATTTTTTATTTAATTTCTTTGATCGATATTTGGTTGCACAAATAATTACGTATTTGAAATTAGGTATAGCAAGTTCCTTAACAAGTTTCTAAATGTATTTACACTTAAGTATAGTTTATTTTCTCAAATATAGAGATTAGAGGTTCAAAAATAATTTTCTACTCCCATTCGTTGTTAAAATAAAAGAAAAAAGAACAGCCTCCAAATGTTTAAATACTTAAAAATGATTGATGAAAATTAATAACAATAATTAATTTTTTTAAAGAGAAGGGGTTAGAATTAACTATAATATATGGAAGTTAAGAAAGTAAAATTGAAAAATTTATCAAAAAATTTTACAACAAAAATTAGATGAATGAATCTAAGGCTATGTTTACCAATCCGTAATGAAATTATCGCAATTGTAATGGATTTACATTTATGTATCAATTGTAATGAACCTTAATTATTACAAAGAGAATGATATTATTTTGATTGTATTTATTACACATTGATGCAATAATAATTAAGAAAAATCTTAGTATTACTTACTACCATATGGAAACATAATGAAAATGGTAAATAATGAAAATTTAGTATTAAAGATGGTGTGAAACCCACCTAATAATCAAACCTAATTGAATTGATGACCCTCTCCTCCTCACTAAAATTACGTTTATTGATTAATGATATCATAGTAGGGCCCACAATTATTACAAAACATTGGTAAAGAATAACAAATACAATCAAATAGGGTCCAGTAGATTACATTTACCAAGAAAGTAAACATGACTTAAGTAAACAACTAGAGTATCATCTTTAGGGAGCATTTGGGGCAAAAAATTGAATATTACAGTCCTAGGTTATTATAATTAGATTATGATAGTTTGTGTTTTGAGGTGTAGATTATTTTAATTTGTGTTTGAGGTGTAAACTATTGTAGTTTGAGAGAAAATAGTAAACACTGTAATAAAAAATAAAAAATTGATGAATGTAAAAAATAATAAAACCTGTAGTAAGAGGTGGTTATTATAATCTTAGGATAGTCCTTGCCCAAACGCCCCTTAATTTTTCTTGGACTACATCTCTTCTTAATGGAGAATAATGTTGATTTGACTAAAACTCGAAATTTGTGATTATTTGGTCATTAAATTATTAAAATTACTTAATAAGTTGTCAATTTTGTGTCTAATTAACTCATAAATTTTAAAAATTAAATTGATATATTAGATATAAAAAATTTAAATTTTATGTATAATAAAATTTTAAGCTTCCAATTTCATAGTTATTAGATTTGTTAATTTTTTTTGAATATATAGGTTATATTAGTGACTTTTTTTTTTATACAATAACCCTGATCATTTTGCTCGATATATTAATGACTATACGAAATTGAAAATTTTCAACCATCTATTAAATACAATATTAAAAGCTTAAGAATTTATTAATTTATTTTACGTTTCAGTATTCACAAATTAAAAATTGTATGAACTAAACTTGAAATATATATATACATATATATATATAACAAATTAATTTAGACATGGTCAATTTTATTTATTTTTAATTTTGGAATGGAATGTTGAATATGCATCTTGGCTTCTTTTAAACTGCCCCAAACAGAACCAAAGCATTTGGAGCCATTTTTGGAGTTCATTTCAAGCTCAGTTTCTTCACATGGCTATGGCTTCCATTAATTTCTTCTTCTTTTCATTCTCTCTCTTCTTCCACTTTCTTCCCCTCACTCACTCTGCAACCATCACACTCCAAAACAACTGCACTCACACCATTTGGCCCGGCATTTTATCCGGCGCCGGAACCGCCCCACTTTCCACCACCGGCTTCTCCCTCCTCCCCTCCGCCGCCTCCGTCCTCTCCGTCCCCGCCTCCTGGTCCGGCCGCATTTGGGCTCGCACTTACTGCTCCACCAACCCCTCCTCCAGCCGCTTCTCCTGCGCCACCGCCGACTGCGGCTCCGGCGCCGTCGAGTGCGGCGGCGCCTGCGCTGCCCCACCCGCCACTCTCGCCGAATTCACCCTTAATGGCGGCGGCGGCTTCGATTTCTACGACGTCAGCCTCGTCGATGGGTACAACATCGCGATGCAGATCGTGCCGGTGGGTGGGAAGTCCGGAAATTGTACGGCCACCGGTTGCATTGGGGATTTGAACGGGGATTGCCCACCGGAGCTTCGGGTGGTGATGGGGGGCGGAGAGGATGGGCGGAACCGGAGCGTGGCGTGTAAAAGCGCGTGTGTGGCGTTTGGGAAAGCGGAATATTGTTGCAGTGGGGCGTTTGCAAATCCGAACACGTGCAAGCCGAGTAATTACTCCAAATATTTCAAGGCCAATTGCCCTTTGGCTTACAGTTACGCTTTCGATGACGGTACCAGCACTTTCACCTGTGTGTCAGCCAATTATGTCATTACTTTTTGCCCTTCCTCTTTGCCAAGGTACCCCCCGTCTTCTTTTTTCACACATAATAACCAAATTATTACTGGGTTTAATTACTAATTTGATTGTTTGGACTTCTAATTATTAAAAAAGATTCTAATTATTATCAAGGATGTTTTGATTTCTCACCTGAACCAGAAAATAATGAGTTGGTTCCCTTTTTGTTAATAAACTTTTTGTTTAAATACTAAGTCCTCAATTTTCATTTTTACTTTATTTTCTAAGATATCAAAATGATAATTTTTTTAAAATACAAGAACCAAAATGAAACACATTAAAAGTACAAGAATTGAAACGATCATTTGAAAATATAAAAACAAAATGAACCAAAATAGTATTTAAACTTTTTTGAAAGAGTTAAAATCATTTTAATTTTAAAAATTTTTAAATGTCTATTTCATGTTATTTTGCTAATTCATCACTAATATTTAGTACTTATCTTAGTCGATTTTTGAACTCTAAACTGACTCTAAAAGTTGTATAGTTTAAAGATAAAAGTTGAATAAAAAATAAGGACTAATAATAAATGTACCTAATTAAAATTTGAAGCTTAGAGATATAAAGAGATGCTTTTAAATTTTTTTGACAAAGAAATGAGATTTAAACCTACACTAATTAATTTTGCTTCTCTATAACTTTTACGTTTTTACTATTTTCATTCCATATTTAATTTTATTTAAAGAGAAAAAATACATCATAAAAATAAATGTAACTAGGATTTATTATTAATTTTGTAAAAATATTATATCATATGAGTAGGGTACTGAAAACTTAAACTTTCTATAACAATTTAACTGCCCATTCAAATATAGCTTAAAGAACAGCACCAATTACAATTTCAAAGTTTAGAATGAATGTGGTACCATATAAAAGGAAAAATATGACATTTATTAATCACAAAGAGGATTAAGCCTAATAAAGTATAAAATTAAAGAAGAGCATATTCTAAAATTATTTATTTTGCTTATTTATTAATAAAGGTAAATCAAATGGACAATGGTGAATCGATCCCAAATGATACAATGTATTCAACGTTGGACGATGAAGTTTTTATTTGCAATTAAAGGATGATAATTTGAAAATTGACATCTCGACCAATAAAAAAGAGAAGTCTTAAATAAATAAATTGCAAATATTTATGTATTAATCTAATTTTATTTTGTGTTTGGCTCAGTTTGAAGGAATCTAGTGAACCACAACCGCAAGCGGCTGACATTTCAGGTTGCCGGCGTCGCACTGCTCCGCCGTCCTTAGCTATTTTCACCGCTGTGTGGGTGGCCGTTTGGCGCCTGCGGCATCTTTTTCCACACTGCCAAAATCACTGAATATTTAAAAGGCTAATAATTTCTTATCTTTTTATGTCATTTTCAATGATTTTTTTTTAATGTAGTACAAATCTTCAATTAAATCATTCTATATCAAATGTGAAAATTCGTTTATATAAATTTGTGTCATTTATTAACATATTTGAAACACACACCAATTTTGCTTCAACATCTCATTAAACGAAAAGAATTTTCTTAATCAACAAATTGGATTTCAAAATATATATATATATATATATATATATATATATATATATATATATATCCAAATCTATAATAGATGAAGTTATAGAGAAGCTTTAGAATTTCTATTTTTTTTTCTTTTGTTACAACTATTCAGAGTGAAGTGACGTATTTTTTCGTGTATATTATGATATAGATCGTAGATATGAAATATCTCACGATGTAATGATGAAGATATATTTGAAAGAATCATTACATCTTTTGCTTTGTTACAACTATTTAGGTCGATATGGTTACACTCGACAAAATGGTGTATCATTCCACGTAGGGATATCTTCTAAACCATAGATTTTAACATCACGATATAATAGTAGACATGTGTATAAACATAATCACGTATCTTTTATCCTTTATAATTTCCTAAATTCATAATTTATCTTTTCCTTCAAATATTTACAACTATTTTTCCTTTTTTTTTTATTCGATCAAATCAAACTATAAATTTTAAGTGCAACACATCATGTTATAAGCTAGTATAGTAATAAAATGATAATCTATTATATACACCAATTTCTATTTTTTACCGAATTATCTCATTGCGAATTTTTATTATATTAAAGCTATAATTATTATTTTTTTTTTAAAGTTTAAAATAAAATTGAAAGTTAACTAAAATAATATATTTGAAACCATTTTATTTATTTTTCTTGTTTAAATAAATCGCCGTCAATCTCGCTATCGCTTTTGGAATAGTTTAGGGGTTAACGAGTGGGCCCAGCCCAATTATTTAATTGGGCCATATGCTGACATATTTGGGCGGCTGCAACTTGCCTTATGGCCCATATGTTTTTGATTACTCAATCAGCATTCAACTATTCCTTTTTCTGCATGGTTCATATTCTTAAGTTTAACGCGAGTACGACATGTCGGATGTGACACAAATCATTTGTATAACATAACATGCTTCCAAATGCAAATAGAAATCTTTTCATTCGTTTTTAATTTTCCTAATTTAAATACTAAGCACCAAATTTGATTACAAGGAATGGGATTTTTACTTATGAAAGATCTTTGTTGAGATTGATATTTTTCCATGTTCAAGATTCGGGTATAACACTCCATATCGAAAAGAAAAACGAGAAATATTCATCGTAAATAAGTCAAAAATGATATTTGTATTTGTATAGAATTATGTGGCCAAATCTCAAAGTAAAACCGTCTAAATATAGACTGATAAAGAGATTGTAGAATTATGTGGAGAGAGTTGTTCTAACATGTAATGCCTATACAAAATAATTTTGTCAACAATACTTATGTTAGAAAATATTTTTGGATCGGACAAAATTTCCATTTATAAAAATGATTTATCTTATTTGTCTTCATCAAGAAATTAACTTATTAAATTATTAGTGAAGAAATTAACTTATAATATAAAATAGATTGTGGAATTATGATATTAAACATTTTGGTTTGTTTGAAAATGTTAGAGGCTGAGATTTGAGAATGCCATACATTGGTTTCAACTTGCGGTAACATTTCTCAAGTTCAGATAATGATTAATAAAGTGATTGAAAAGGATGTTATACTTTGAAAATAATTAATTGCTATTAATATTTTTTTCTTTATTTTTTTTTTAAAAAAGATATGAGATTAGGAGAATTCTTTATTGATTAAATCAATATTAAAAACGGTATCTTTTGCTTGCATGCCTTACTTGTCTTGACATATTTCAATCATTTTTAAGAAATGAGATTCTCAGTTTGGTTATGTTTGACGTGTTTAATTAATTTAATTTTTCTTAAGAAAAAGAAATATGAAAGGACCAATAGAAGGTCCCTATTTTTTTAAAAAAATGAAAATTTCTCCAAAATATATTGAAACGAAACAGTTTTGAACTTTTTTTGAGTTATTGTAATCTGTTAAGAAAAAAAGTATTACTTTCTCTAACATTTTAAAAAAAGATAAATAAAAAACAAAATTATAATTTTTTTTTAAACAGATGTTGAGTTACTTATCATGACTTATACCCATAAATAAGCTATTTTTTATTTAAACTCACTATTTTTCAAGTGAAAGCAACTCTAATTATACCCATAAATAAGCTAATAGAGAATAAAAAATTGTAAACTCACTATTTTTCAAGTGAAAACACTTTAATTATACCCATAAATAAGCTAATAGAGAATAAAAAATTGTAAACTCACTATTTTTCAAGTGAAAGAACTTTAATTATACCCATAAATAAACAAATAGAGAATATAAAATTGTATGTTCACATGGCATAAAACTGAACTAATTATGGACCATATTTTATATTTAGTCTATTATTATCATGTTAGGTGGAATAATGTCAAGCAGAGAAGTTAACATGTCTAAGTCCGGCCATGCAAACTCTAATCAGTACATTTAACATGTAATCTAAGTATTAAACTAATGAAATTAATTATAAAGCAAAGATATATATATTCTCCACCAAAATATCAAATATTCGGATATTTTATATAATTATAGTATTCAAGAGTGATCATAGTTGTACTAATATTACAGATAAGTACTACTTTGTAATTATTTATTATTTATATTAGTGAAATTATTTCTCTTGGGCACATTGCTCCCTAGACATAGGTGATATTCACCAAACTAGGTTACAATCTTTGGTGTTCTTTATATACTATTTATTTATTGATAATTGTTCTGTAGAATACTAAAACACTGCTTGTAACATTGTCATCGTGCAGTAGATATCTCTATAGTTTTTCAATTGGTATCAGAATCGGTTACCATTGTTGGGAATATCCTTAACTCGCAGTTTGTAAATCATGTTGACATATTCTATTTATCAATAAAATATTATTGAGTATTTTATTCAATAAAATTATTGATATTGCATTCTATTATTAAAATCAGTAAACAAATTCATGACTATAGTATGAATACTTTAAACATTATGTGGTGACATAAGCAGGATCAAGTTATATTATATAGTCTAAATGGTCAATAAGTATATGGATGAAATTGGGTATCTCATCCTGGTAACACAATTGGATGTGGCCCATTTTGTATGCTGATACAAATGATGTGATCCACAAATCATTCATGTAGAGACATGTGAGTGGAGGCATCCTATGCAATGAGTTTGCATAAGACTAGACCTCGAAATAGTCACTTTTCTTTATAACGATCGTTTACTGTTAAAATTGACTATTTCAAATGTAAATGACCTAGGGTAACTCAATCTTAATCTTGAGCTAACTATGAAGTCCTGTTTATTCGGGATTATCTTTTGTGCATATGTGAGAGCAGTCCAACAACACTGCTCAATAAGCCTCCCATTTTGGAGATAAGATCGGATACATAGCTGGGGGCATATTTATGCAAGATGGAATTCATTCCTACCCGACTTAGGATTAGTAGATAGGTTGTTCACTTAAGTGCTGATGCCTAGTATTGAACAACAGGGCCCCGCCCTCTCTTGGTAGAGAGGGACATAATTTATAAGTTGTATTATAAATCAATTGTTCAATAGAGGATTAATGGGAGCTTAAGAAGGAAGATGTCTTTACAGGGATAAAACGACAATTTTAACCCAACTGTAGATATGAATGATCTATGAAGGATCACCTTACTGATTATGGTTAAAATGGACATAAATACATCTACAGTGAGAAGAGTGCAACTATCGAGTTATAGTGGTATGTCTTAATAGTTAACGAATAGTAATTAATACGGTTTAAAGAGTTCAACCAATTAATTCCAAATTGTTGGAGCTCGTGATCTGTAGGTCCATTAGGTCCCTCTATTAGATGAGATTTGAAATGTTCAAATTCAATTGGGGGTTTCAATTAATTGTATTCAATACAATTGAAATGTTTAATTTATCGAAATTAAACGAAATTGGAGAAACAATTACTATTTAAATTATGATTTACATGTTAATTACATGAAATTGAATTCATTATAGCGGAATTGATATTTTATTAATTTAATATTAAAATATTAAATTAATCAAATTAGTTTTATTAATTAATTGAATTAATTATAAAAACGAAAATTTAAATACATCAGTTATTTAAATACAAAATTATTTTAATCAATTTGATTGATTAAATTAAAATATTATTAAAAAAGGCCATAGTGGATTTTTCCAAAATTGGAAAAACCCACTATGGTGATTAAGGAGCTTAATAACCCAATTCCACTTTGATTTCAATAAATTTCTGAAGTAGGTGCTGGCTGCCATGCAACATCTTCTTGCATGTATTTGAGCTTATAAATTGAAGCTCAATGTTGAGGAATCAGCATGCAAGCTGAGACTTACACCAAAAGGCCGCTGATATAGAAACCCACTTGCCCTATCTCAAATTCACCTAAATCTACCTCAATTTGAGTGTTTCCACCACATAATCCTCACTTGAGATTACTAGAGAAGATCTTGGTGTGGTATTTGAAGATTCAAGCTCAAATTCGTGGATTTCTTGCTAAATTAATGGAGTTTTCATCAAAGGTAATGTATAACTCAAATCCCTTTGTAATATAGTTATGAGTAGCATGCTTTAAACTCAAATTAAGTGTAGTTAGAAGGCTTGATTCTGATTTCTTCCGTTTCATGTTATCTAACTCTATCAACTGGTCTAGAGCATGATTTAAGCACTCAATTATCGTTAATTTGAGTTTGATGGGTGAATTTCTAAGCATGTTTGTTTATGTGACTGATATGGTGTAAATTCAACTTTGGCATTAGATTTCTTTTTGATTCCTATGTTAAATTTGTAACTGGCTCTTGATTGATGAGCTTATATGTGTGCTCTAGACTCTGTAATTTATTTGGAGTCATTAGAGTTGAAATTAGACTGTAATTCGGAGATTGAAGTAAGCAAGGTCGAGCAACAAAATGGAGTTGAGGTTTCTGTCCAGGTAATGTCGTGATGCAGTTCATCGAGCGTTGCAACGCCACGGGTTTGCTGATGAACAACATTGCAATGTTGGGATGTAGCGTTATGACACTATTCATCCCAGATCAGAAATGTTCACGCACTTCCTGGCCAGTTCACGGGTTCAGGGTCTGGTTTGATCGGTTCTCCTTCAAACCGATTCGGTTCAGCCCCTTATGGAATCTTGGTGGTCCGGTTCAAGCCATTCGGGTTGGTTTGAATGTTTCTTCCTCAAATTAAAGCTGTTTTTTTAATTCAATTTTGTAATAATTTAGCCAATTATGCTTGCTTAGGATGCCAAAGTTGAACCATATTAGTTTTATTTAATTATTTTATGCATGTGATGTGTATTATTTTTGAATTATACATGTTTATGCATATTGTATGTCATTTAGATTTAAAATCCCACCATAGAAAAATATGTTACATGTATTATTGTATGTTATAATTAGTTATAACATATAGTATGCATGTTTAGGGTTTATTAAAATTAATGTAAGTGTTATATTAATTTTTAAATGCCTTTGAAGCATATTATGGATTGTTAAAGCAACCTATTTTTATAAGTTTGTTATAAAATGGAATTAGACTTTAAAATCCATAACAAAGATAAACAACATGCTCATTTAGGTTAACAACTTGTTTTAATGGTTAAAATAGATTGTTACCTTATAAAATTTGGTTACAAACTCAAATCGGTTCATAAACCTGTCTAAGACTGGAGGTATTTAAGTTGACGGTTTACGTAACACCTCCTATCTAGATGATGACTGAAAAGTTGAGCGTTGTTAATTGATTTTATAAGCTTGCATGAGCGGTGTGAGGTTTAAAGCGTTTAAACACCTAAACATCATAGGATTAATATCCAAATATTAACCTTATACTCGGATAAAAATCACATAGACTTAAGTTGTTTAAAATTATCCGTAATAAACCTAAGTGAAAGTATACTTAACATTTAGAACACTTTAGTGGGAGATTAACAATATTTGATATATAGTTATTAACTCTCACATCCCCAAGAGTTCAGACCGTGAGATCTATGCTCGGCTTCATGTCACTTTTACCGTGACTACTCCATTCGGAAAGTGTTTGCATGGGTCAATAACAAGGTGAATAGGGGAAGTAGTTCATAGTAAGTGGGTGAAGGAAATGTGTCTATATTGTCCTACGGTCTCCTCCATTAGTTTGAACCATGAGATTCCTATGTTGTGCTTTCTATCGTTTTTTAGGCGGCACTAGCTAGTCGTCAACCACGACAATCCTTACAGAGGGTTGTAACATAGGATTCGGAACAAGCCAAGCTTTAGAAATGAATAGGGTCTTATAGTTCCGTCTTGGATATTGTCTTCCAACTCGAGGACATATTCATATTGTTCTATAAGATTTGAAAATGGCAGGTCACACTTACAAGACTTACTAATTGTTAGTAAAGATCTTGACTGAAAATGGTAACCAAACAAACTATAGGAATAAGAGTTATTCTGGATATAGTATTTGGTCAGGATTGTCTTGCTTTAGTGAAATTTTTTTTTACTGGTCCTTGGTAGCAACAGTTCTAAATCATTAAAGTATCATTGCAAATAGATAAAGAAATATAGGTACTTTATTGTTTTTTGCTAAAATTATATTAAGATGCATAAGTTTAATAGAATTTGTTTAAATTTTTCAGCAAATGTCGAACTCGATTATATGCTGACAAATTTAATGGAGAAGGGTACTCCAACTGGAAATCCAATATAAATACAATATTAGTTGTGGATGATTGGAGGTTTGTGTTAATGGAGGAATGTCCTCCTATTCCCAGTTCAACAGCAAATCGAAGTGTTCAAGATGCCTATGATAGGTGGGTCAGGGCTAACGAAAAAGCCAGGGCTTATATTTTGGCAAGCATATCTGATGTGCTTAATAAGAAACATGAGACCATGCCCACTGCCCGTGAGATTATGGCATTGCTTCAGGAAATGTTCGGGCAACCATCATCTTCTGTTCGACACGAGGCCATAAAGTATGTTTATAACACACGCATGAAGATGGTACCGACGCTAGAGAACATGCTCTCGGCATGATGGTCCATTTTAATATTGCTGAAACTCACAGGCCATCATAGATGAAACTAGTCAAGTTAGTATGTTATTATAGTCTCTTCCGAAGAGCTACCTGATCTTTCGTACTAATATTGTAATGAATAAGATTAATTATGATAGAATATACTAGAATGCAATGGAAGTAAACAGAATCAATAAGTACTCTAATTTCATTTAATTTGAGTTCAAAAGCATGTTAATTGTAGAAAAATAAAGTGGGTTTCATTTTCAACAAACTTTTGATGAATTCTCCCAAATCCAAGCTGCTCTTCACGTTAATTCTGCTCCAAATCGACAGTGAACCACCAAGAGATCTTCTTTACTATTCCCAGCCTTGAATTTGAGTGGTGGAACTCGAATTTGAGTGAATTTGTGAAGTTAGAATTGTGGGTTTTATGAGGAAGAAGATGAAGTTACAGAAAATGATCAAAATTTCAGCTTCTGAACTACCCAATCTCAGCAAAAATGGAGAGTTTTAAACATCATAAACATGCAAGCACTTTAATAGACATCAAATGCCAGCAGTTACTTCAGATTCATGGTGGGATTTGTGTGTATTTACGTGAGAAACACCTCATGCTAGGAGAAAAATGGGAAATTCCTACTTCCATCTCCAATTTCCAAATTTTCCTAAAATTTCAAAATTCAATTAATCAATTCATAATTAATTAATATTAGATTTAACTAATTTATAATTAATTAAATCTAAAAAATTCAATTTCCTAAATTGAATTAAAATTGGAAATTAATTTGATTTTTAATTAATTAAATATATTTAATTAATTAATTAATTACTTTAATATCAAATATTAAATTAATCACACACCTAATTTTAAACATGGATCCTATTCATGTAATCAACATTTAAATCAATATTTAAATATTATAAACTCTCAAATTTCATTTAATTTCAACAATTAAACGTTTAATTATATCAAATATAATTATACAAACCCTAATTTGAATTAGAACTTATTCAAATTCAAACCCTAATTCCAATTTGAACATTTTCTAATTGAAATTCAATTTAAACAATTTAAATTGATATCATTCCAGATTCACTCAATTTATTAATTCAAGGTGTTCATGTTTTACGAGCTTGTAACCCTAGTTTTACAAATTTAATGACCTATTTAAATATCTCTAGCCTTAGACAGGATTATATACCGATTGAGCTTGTAACCCTAGTTTTACAAGTTTAACGACCTACTTAAATACCTCCTGCCTTAGACAGAATTATATACCGGTTGAGTTTGTAACCCTAGTTTTACAAGTTTAACGACCTATTTTAACTATTAAAACAAGTGGTTAACCTACGTGAGCATGCAACCATTCTTTGTTATGGATTTTAAATGTCACCCAATTTTATAACAACTTACAAAATTTTAGACATGCTAAACATCCACAACATACATCAAAGGCATTTAATATTTAATATAACATTTATATTAAATAAAAGAAATCCTAAACATGCATACTATATATTATAACATTTTATAACATACTTTTAATGCATGTAACATGCTTCCTATGGTGGGATTTTAAATCTACATGGCATACTTTATGCACATACAAGATTTATTTAATTATAACATACATCACATGTATAAATAATTAAACACATACTGAAATGGTTTTAGTTTTGGCATTTTCAAGTAAACAAAGGCCTAATTATTACAAAAACAGCAAGAATTGGCTCCAAAATGCTTCTGGACCACTCAAATCGCCTTAAACCGGACTCGAACAACTTGAATTGGACCTTAATTGCTTGAACCGACCCAGCCAAAAATCATTTGAGGCCGAATCAGACCGAACAAGAAGAAAACCGATCGAACCGGCTCAAATTCGCTCATCCTCACTCGGTCTTCGGTTGAAAACTCACTGCTCAACAGTTGACTGGTTCACACTCGCTCTTCGACGCTCGATTGAAACTCTATCCTTGATAGAATATGAGCAACGTTGCAACGCTGCCTGGGCAGAAGCTCAGCTTTAGATTTCTGTAACTCGACCTTCTTCATTTCTTTCTTCAATTATAACTTAATCTCAACTCTAATGACTCCAAATAAATTATAGACTCTTGAGCACACATATAAGCTCATCAATTAACAACCAATTACAAATTTAACAAAGGAATAAAAAAGAATTTAAATGCCGAATCTCAGAAAACCATATCAGTGCACCATTTTCATATATCTTATGATAAACACCCACCAAGCACAAATTAAACCAAATTGAATGCTTAAATGATGCTCTGATACCAATTGTTAAGTTAGAAAACATGCAGCAGAAGAAAAATGGATCATTAAGCATTTTAATTAATTAATATTGACTTTACATTAAGCATGCTCATACACTAATAAGATGGTTTCATGACATATCTTCGAAGAACCACTTGAATCTCGATTTCAGTTGCAAATCTCCTCCAAATTTACTTATGAACCACCTTAAGGCCTTCCCTATTATCCTCTTGGTGCCTTAGATTGAGTTGTGAGACTCAAAATAAGCTTGGATTAAGGTAATTTGGAGAATAAGATCACTGCATCACCATTGAAGAAGACCTTCTTCAACCTCAAGTCTTTCAGCAAAAGACTATCAAATGCATGCCCGATTTCCACTTCAATCTTCTCTATTTATTGCAAGACTACCATGCAAAGAGGATTACTGCATGAATTGCACATCATGCTTGGAAATTTTGACTCAAAATAATGATGAAAAATGTGTGCGCTGCTAAGTTGAAAGTGGAGAAATCCCACTTTTGGGATTTTCCATTTTCCATCTTTTTCTTCAATTTTGATTTACAAATTGTTTTCTAAAATAAATATTTGTTTTCAAAAATGAAAGCTTTATTAATTTTAAAAAATTAATCCATTAATTAATATTCTAATAAAATTAATAATAAATAATTAATTAAAAAATTTAATTGATCCTAATTAATTCAATATCAAATATTAAATTAATATAACACTAATTCCACCATCATGAATCCCTATTCATGAATTTAATATTTAAATATTAATTGATTCTCCAATTTTCGTTTAATTCCAAAATTAAACCGTAATTATATCACATATAATTACTAATTCCCTTAATTCTAATTTGAACGTTTCAAATTAAATTTTCACGCTACTCTAAAGCTAATCCATTTATGAGCTAGTAGGGGGACCTCGTGGACCTACAAATCATGGGCTCCAACGATCCGAAATTAATTGGCTAAACTCTTTACACCGAATTAACACCTATCAGTTAACTACTTGGTCACTCCACTAAAGCCTAGAGTTGCACTCCCCTCACTGTAGAAATATTATGTCCATTTGATATAACCATGATTAATAAGTTAACCCTTCACAGGTTGTTCATAATAACGACTGGGTCAATGGCTGTTTTACCCCCGAGATTACCTCTTGTTCCTTAAGTCCTACTGATCCTCTAATGAACAATTGGTTTGTGACCTGATCAACAAACTGAGTCCCTGTCGGGCCAATGAGAGGGTGGGGCCCCTTGTTTAAGACCCAGAGTTAGCACTTAAGGGAACAACCTCTCTACTATCCCTAAAAGCAGGTAGGAGTGAATTTCATCTTGTACCCTACGTCCCTAGCTATCTACCCAGTCTTACCCCTGAAATAGAGGTTTATTGAGCCGGCGCTGTTGAGCCAACCCTCACCTATGCAAATCTAATGATAATCCTGAATAAATAGGAGTTCATAGTTATCTTAGAATTAAGGTCAAGTTACCTAGGTCATCGCTTTAAAATAGTCAGTCTTAAATAGTAAACAACGTTGTAAAGTAAGAGTGACTTATTTCGTGGTCCGATCTTGTACAAACTCATTGCATAGGACACCCCCACTTCTCATGTCATGACATATACAAATTAGGATCACTTCGTCTGTGGCACTTTACAACTCTTTGTGACAACTACAAAGTGAACCGCATCCGATAATGTTACCAGAATAAGGGACCCAACCTTATTCATATACTATAGATCATTTTGACTATTTACTTGAACTTGATTCACTTTTATATCTCCACATAAAGTTCAAGTACTCATGTAATAGTCATGGATCTTTTAGTTTATTAGATTTATTTCTAAAACGAAATAAGTAATTCATATATTTAATATCAACTTATTGAATTTTCAGAATAAGTTTAATTGTTTATAAACCACGAGTTTTAAGACATAAAACCCAACAAACTCCCACTTGGACTAAAACTTCAGTGGTAACATATGAATATATTATATGAGTTTTTGAGTTTTTACAGAGAAATATAATAAACTAGGGCATCCCATACCCATGGTTTACTATTCGGTATCACATACCCGATTTTTCTACCACTTGCCCTAGGTTATATACCTGATAGTCCTAGTCTTACTAGGAGATTCTCAAACACTTTAGCTGAGAGAATTGCTGTAAACATGTTAGTGTACAATAGACATCTTATTAAACTATATAGGGAATGCATCTTATTGTCACAACACTTGTTTCTCAATAATGGCTAGGAAGTCATACATTCCTCCTACTACATCAAGGTACTCTTAACTCTTTGAGTAAGACGCATTTGACCTGTTTAAAACAACTTTTGTTTATAGTGTCAATTTCAATCAATAACTCTTTATTAATATATGCAAACATTTATGGAAACAAATAATATATGGTGATCTCGAACAATATTCCAATACTTAAGGGTTCGATATTAACACTTATATCGATCTTTTTAGATTTTTGAACTGTATAAACAACTTTTACATATCATAAACAGCTTCTCATATGGAATTCAGAAAAACCTTAAAATTGGAATGATGTTGGAAAATAAAATTAAGGAAATTCAGTGTAGAAACTTTTCATTGGATTTCATGTTCTATCAAAATAGTCCTAGAAATCTCAAACTTTCTATTCCTTTGTTCCAATCGAAGTATTTCGGTTTTATTTTACCTAACAAGTTTTATACACTTTGAATTGTTCAAGTGTTCTAAACTTATCATTTAGGTTAAATAACTACTTACCTTTATTGATTTTTAGCCGTTTTAAATATCTAAATATTTACAAAAGGCTTTTAACTAGGCTGGTTCTAACAGAAGTTGCTTTACAATAGAACAAACATAACTTTTGCTAATGAACATTTCATTTACAACAAAAAGTTTATACAATATGTTCTTTATAACAAGACAAAATAACTTCTATTACAATAACAAAAGTAGATAAGATCATCTTCAAACAGCAACAGCAACACCTCCCACTGGTCAACTGAAGTACAGTAAGGTACTGAGACCGTTTTGGCTATTTACTCGAACTTGATCCATATTTATGTCTCTACATAAAGTTCAAATATTCATATAATAGCCATGGATCTTAGTTGATTGGATTTAGACTTTACGAATGCAATATAAAGATTCAATAACAACTTTATTGAAGAAATGCCGAATATAATAGAAAATGTTTAACTTCACAAACTGCAAGTTTTAGGACATACAACCCAACAAATTACAATTTGACAACATTGTTGAACGAACTCCAGTCTTACCAATCAATGATGAAACTAGAAGAAAATGAAGTAAATGTTGTTTCACGACCGAAAAAGTTTCTGAAGGGTTCATTGTTAGGAACAAAACCCTTTGACAATAAGAAGTCTGTTCCGTCATCTCCAAAAGAAAAAAGTGTACAAATGAAGAAGAAGGGAAAAGGAAATAAGAAACCTACTGCTAAGAAAAATAAAGTTCCCAAAGGAAAATGTTTCCATTGTGGAGAGGATGTGGAAATGTAACTGCCCAAAATATTTGTCTGAGAAGAAAGCAGAAAAGGCAAACCAAGGTAAATCAGATTTACTAGTAGTTGAAACATGTCTACTGAAAAATTCTCACTCAACCTGGATATTAGATTCAAGCGCAGCTAACCATGTTTGCACTTTTCTACAGGAAACTAGTTCTTGAAAACAACTTTCTAAATCTAAAATGAATTTCAAGGTGGGAACAGGAGAAGTCATTTCAGGTGAAGCAGTGGGAGATGTCAAGCTATTTTTTTTTGAAAATCTTTTACCTTACTAAAGAATGTATATTATGTACCTAAGATGAAAAGAAACTTGATTTCCATTTCATGTCTACTAGAAAATATGTACAAAATATCTTTTGAAGTTAATGAAATGTTTGTTTTTTCAAGAGGTGTTCATATTTATTTTGCAAGACTTGAAAATAACTTGTACATATTAAATCCAACTGAAGCAAAATTCATTATAAATATAGAGATGTTTAAAACAACTGTGACTCAAAACAAAATACAAAAAATTTCTCCTAACGCCTATCTTTGGCACCTCAGACTTGGTCACATTAATCTCAACAGGATTAAGAAATTGGTTAAAAACGGTCATTTAAGTCAATTAGAAGACAGTTCTTTACCTTCATATGAATCGTGTCTTGAGGGAAAAATGATTGAAAGATCTTTTTCTGAAAAAGGCCTTCATGCCAAAGAACCTCTCGAACTTATAAATTCAAACCTCTGTGGTCCGATGAATGTAAAAGCTTGAGGTGGATATCAGTATTTTGCTAATTTTATTGGACTATTCTAGATATGGCTATATTTACTTAATGAGTCACAAGTTTGAAACTTTTGAAAAGTTCAAAGAATTTAAGACTGAAAAGAAAACTTGTTAGGTAAAAGAATTAAAACAGTTCGATTCGATCAAAGTGGTGAGTATATGAATTTACAATTCTAGAGCTATTTAGTAGATCATGGAATTCAATTCCAACTCACAGCACCTGGAACACTGCAACAAAATGGTGTTGCAGAAAGGAGAAATTGAACCTTGTTAGACATGATTCAATCAATGATGAGTTACGCTTAGTTTCTTCAATCCTTTTGGGGGTATGTAGTACAGACTGCAGTATATATTCTGAACATGGTTCCCTCAAAAAGTGTTTTAAAAACACCGCATGGGTTATGGAAATGTAAAAGTAGTTTACGTTATTTCCGGATCTGGGTATGTCCAGCACACGTGTTGGTATAAAATCCTAAGAAACTGGAAACACGTTCAAAGTTATGCCTCTTTATAGGATACCCTAAAGAAACAAAAGGAGGATTGTTTTATGATCCCAAGAAGATAAGGTGTTTGTATCGACAAATATTACATTCTTGGAAGAAGATCATATTAAAAATCATTAACCTCACAGTAAACTAATATTACAAGAAATGACCAAAGATATACAGAAAAATCAACAAGGGTTGTTGATCAAGCTGGTCCATCAATAACAGTTGTTGCCTCGTCACATCTCTCTCAAGAGTTGAGTATGCCTCAACGTAGTGGGAGGGTTGTTCATCAACCTGAACGCTATATGGGTTTAATAGAAACTCAAGACATCATACATGATAGGTTAAAAGATCCATTAACCTTTAAACAAGCAATGGAAGATGTTGATAGAGAACAGTGGATAAAAGTCATGGACGTAGAAACGGAGTCAATGTACTTCAATTCTGTCTGGGAACTTGTAGATCAACTACATGGGGTTAAACCTAAAGCTTGCAAATGGATCTACAAGAGGAAAAAAGACCAAACTGGCAAGGTACAAACCTATAAAATCTTTTCTCCTGGCAAAAGGTTTTACCGAAAGAGAAGGAATTGATTATGAAGAAACCTTTTCTTCTGTTGCCATGAAAAAATCTATAAGAATACTTCTATCTATTTCCGCATTTTATGACTATGAAATATGGAAAATGGATGTCAAGACGATTTTTCTAAATGTCCATCTTGATGAAAGTATTTTTATGTCTCAACCAGAAGGGTTCATTGAACAGGGTTAAGAACAAAAAATTTGTAAGCTCAAATGATCCATTTATGGACTGAAGCAAGATTCTAGATCTTGGAATATAAGATTTGACACTGCGATCAAATATTATGGCTTTGACCAGAATATTGACGAACCTTGTGTATAATGGAAGATAGTTAACAAAATTGTAGCATTCTTGGCGCTTTATGTTGATGATACCTTGTTCATTGGGAATGAGACAAGATTCCTTGCTGACGTAAAGAAATGGTTAGCATCACAGTTTCAAATGAAAAATTTGGGTGATGCTCAATATGATCTAGGGATTCAAATTTTTCGAAATCGAAAGAATAAAACCCTAGCACTATCTCAAGCATCTTATATTGACAAGATGTTGTCAAGATATAATATACAAAATTCCAAAAAGGGTATGTTTCTTTTTAGACATGGAATTCATTTGTCAAAGGAATAGTGCCCTAAAACGCCTTAAGAAGTTGAGGAGTGAAAAGATTGCCATATGCATCTGCAATTGAGAGTTTAATGTACGCTATGTTGTGTACACGTCTTGACATATGCTCTACAGTTGGACTCGTCAGCCGATTCCAATCTAACCCAGGAAACAGTCATTGGACTGCTGTAAAAAAACATCTCAAGTATCTAAGGAAAACAAGGAACTATATGCTTGTGTATGGACCTAAAGATTTGGTCCTTACCGTATACAATGATTCTGATTTTCAGACTGACGTAGATTCTAGGAAATCTACTTAGGATTAGTTTTCACTCTCAATGGAGGATCACTCTTAATGGAGGAGCTATAGTTTGGAGAAGCATTAAACATAGTTGTATCACTGCATGATGAAAGCAGAATACATAACTGCATGTGAAGCAACTAAGGAAGCAGTATGGCTGCACAAATTCTTGGTAGATTTGGAAGCGGTTTTAGATATGCACCTACCCATCACTTTGTATTGCGACAATCATGGTGTAGTTGCCAACTCAAAAGAACCAAGGAGTCACAAACATGGATAACATATCGAAAGAAAATACCATCACATCAGGGATATAATACACTAAGGAGACGTGATAGTCACGAAGATAGCCTCAGAAGACAATCTTGCTGATGCTTTTACGAAGGCCCTCTTGGCTAAAGTGTTCGAGGGCCACCTGGTCAGACTAGAACTACGAGTAACATAATCTAGGGCAAGTGGGAGAATGTCTATGGTATTTTAGATGCCCTAGTTTATTGTATTTTCCCTTTTTATTTCTCAACATTATAAACATTTAGATATTTATATTTATTCTCATTGGAGTATTATTCCAAGTGGGAGATTGTTGGGAATGTTCTTAACTCGCACTTCGTAAATCATGTTGACATATTCTATTTATCAATAAAATATTATTGAGTATTTTATTTAATAAAATTATTGATATTGCATTCTATTATGAAAATCCAATAAACAAATCCATGACTATAGTATGAATACTTTAAACATTATGTGGTGACATAAGCAGGATCAAGTTATAGTATATAGCCTAAATAGTCTATAAGTATATGTATGAAATTGGGTATCTCATTCTGATAACACTATTGGATGCGGCTCATTTTGCATGCTGATATAAATGATGTGATCCACAAATCATTCATGTAGAGACATGTGAGTTGGGGCATCCTATGTAATGAGTTTGCATAAGACTAGACCTCGACATAGTCACTTTTCTTTATAACGACCATTTATTGTTAAAATTGACTATTTTAAACTAAAATGATATAGGGTGACTCGATCTTAATCTTGAGCTAACTATGAACTCTTGTTTATTCAGGATTATCCTTTGATCTGCATAAGTGAGAGTAATTAAACAGTACTGCTCAATAAGCCTCCCATTTTGGGGATAAGACCGAATAGATAGCTGTAGACATAGCTATGCAAGATGGAATTCACTCCTAACGAACTTAGGGTTAGCAGATAGGTTGTTCTCTTAAGTGTTGATGCCTAGTCTTGAACAACGGGTCCCCACCCTTTCTTGGTAGAGAGGGACATGATTTATAAGTTGCATTATAAATCAATTGTTTAATAGAGGGTCAGTTAGAGATGTACACGAGGGGGAGGGGGGGCAGGGCTGGGGATGCCATTCCCCATGGGGATTGGGGCGGGGATTCTCAACAGGGAATTCGCGGAGATCGGGTTCCCCACGGGGAATTTTCCCCCGTTACCTCTTCTTTTTCTTTTTTTTAAAAATCAATTAATTTAAATCACTAACGTGAACAAATTTTAATTAAATAATTAAATTTATCACTAAATTTTTTATTATTAGTCTCTTTATATAACGTCGTTAATACTTGAGACTTACATCTCACCTAAACAACCATAGGTGACATGACCTTAATCCTGAGTGTTTTGGGAACTCCTGTCTTTGAGGGCGGTTCTTTGATTAGTATGGGTGTGAGTGGCCAGATTGTCAACTCAATATGCCTACCTTTTTGGGGATTTGTCTGATTTGGAAGCTGGGAACTCAGTTAGACAAGATGGAATTCACTCCTTCCCCGAAGCAGGGGTAAGTAGATAGTAAAGGCTGATTCCAGGTTTTGAACATAGTGGCCACGACTTCTCTTTAGAAGAGAGGACTTAGTCATAGTAGGACTATGACTTATGTTCATTAGAGGGATCAGTGGTACTTAAGAAGGTAGATGTAACTATAAGGGCATAAAGGTTATTGGCCCAACTGTACTTACGAGCGATCTGTGAAGGGTTATTGAACTGTTGATTGGTTGATATGGACACAAAATATATCTGTAGTAAAAAGAGTGTAGCTGTCGGTTTTTAGTGGAGTACCTGGTAGTTAACAGATGATGGATCCCGTGACTAAAGACTTTAATCAGTTATTCACATATTGTTGGAGCTTCAAGCTACAGGTCCATAAGGTTCCCTTGGTAGCTCAATGGATTTAAGTTGAAAACTAGTTCTTGGTGTTGATTTGAAATATTCAAATTGACAAGAGGAAATTCGATTATATATGATATGATCGGTGTGATGTATGAGATACATCAAGTGGAGGATTAATGTAAATGAGATTTACATTAAGTACCATGAAATAGAAAAAGAACTATGGTTTATATGTTTCATGAGATGATATATTAAAACTATAGGTAATAAATATAATATGGTAAGTTGGTTATCATATATATTTATAATAATATTAATTATTGGATAATTATATCTTTTTCTCTAATAACCAATTGAGTGGGAGGTTATTGGTGGTTTCATGGTAACCGTAAGATAAAAGGAAAAATGTTTTCCTAAATTTAGTATTCTCGGCAAGTACTCACGGTTTACTGTCAAGTGAATAGGATTCATTAAATTTAGTAGATTTGAGAAACTTACTATTCTCGGCAAGTACTCACGGTTTGCTGTCAAGTGAATAGGATTCATTAAATGATAGCTAAAGAGAGACTAAACGGTCGTGGAGTGTCATCTTCTAAACGAACGTGGGGCTTTTGCTATACGATAGCTTGACTTCTTTTAAATGATTTGGTATTCGTCTATACGATAGAATTTTGTCATCTCCCACTTGCTCAATCGTTTACACGATTGTTATTCCTCCGGACTCTTCCTCTAACCAAGTCCACATAGGGCCCACACTTCTAGATTCTCACACCAAGAATACCAAGGTAGCCATTTAGGTGGTGTCTTACTCAACTCGACTGAGGTTGAGGTTTTTGGAGGCCGTTTGTTGTGTTCGTGTTTGCTATGATCGTGCTGTGTTGCAGTCGTGGGGTATGAGTGTTCGTATGTTGCAGTCTTGGAGATTGAACGAGCGTTTGTGATCGAGGGAGTTTGAAATGAGTTTTTAAAGGTATGTATTATCTTTCTGTTGATCTCTTTTTAAGCATGCTGTAATTTCATATTGTGCATGATTGGTTAGTTTCCATTTCATGATTGTAATTGTGTATATTCAAATACGAATGGAATTTGGAACGATCATTCCGCTGCTCATGGAAATTCTCATGTTTGATTTCCTTCAACTCATACATACTCCTCGTTAGTATTCTTCCCTCTCCCTAAACCCTCTCTTTTCCTCTCTTCTTTACACTTTCTTTTATGAAATTTTTTAGGACAAGCGAAGGTTTTCTCCTCTCCTGATTTCTTCTCCACACTTTCTTTTTTCATTATTTTGACTTCTTTAGTTTTATCTTTTCAGTTTTCTAAAAATTTTTAGGGTTCTTAATTTTGGTGGTGTTAGGGATCTCGACCGACTATTTCATTCTGAAGGCAAGGTGGTGTAGAGGTGCTCAACAGTTTCAATCTAGCATTGAGATTGAGAAATAAAAAAATTAGAGAGTTTGCCAAAAATTTATAAGGTACGTGTTATAAATTTTTTAGGATTTTCATGTAGCCAAATTGATGATACTTGTTTGAAGATTTCATGTCTCCTTGTGTTTCTCAACTACATCCATGTTCTTCTTTTGATCTTGAAGTTTTTCTTCTTTTAAACCAGCCATTGCATCTTTTTTTGGGAGACATTATGGATGGGGAGTTTGAGTGTGAGCTCTTTGAATTCAATATCACCCGATATCACCCACAAAAAAAACAATATCACCAACTCATTTATGAAGTATAAAATAAGCTCAAGCATACAAATCAAGTCTTCAACAGCTTTTTTACATTTTCTTTACAGTTTGTTATGTAACTACTTGTATCAACTAAAAAGTATAAATATGCATCATTTACGTTTCGTAGTACAATCTGATCATAAGCTTACAAGAAAAGCTACAAGATTTGTAAAGAAAGTGACTTAGCTCTTGTAATAAAAAGTTCTTCTCCTTCTCGTGGATGTAGGCACTCTATTACCGAACCACATACATCTTTGTGTAGCTCTTCTTCTATTCTTTATCTTTATCATATTGCATGTTCATCTTTTTCTTCATTCACACAGTAAACTCATGCAAACAATCAGAAAGAAAAGAGGGTTAGAGAGAGTTTTCTACAAACAGAGGAGAGAATGGGAGAGAGAGAAAATAATTTGTTTGTAAATTTCTTTCCCATCAAAACAAAATGGTGTCAGTTTCATCAGGCAGAGTAAGTGGATTTTTCCACGTATTGCACATCAGTTAGAAGATCGTGGAGCAACCAGGGCCAAGTTATCTACCTACCAAATATTTGGGGCAAATTAACCAGGCTTTGGATCATGGATTGGATCAGCTGAAGACCAGCTTTCATCATTTGGGCTTTTCTTCAAGAAATTCAAGTGTGCAAGCCTAACAAAGTGGTACTAGAGCAAAAGACTTACAAGATTGCAGTTCTTGAAGATTCAAGATTCAAGTTTTTCACTCCAAGATGTCAGTAGCAAGATTCAAAGTAGAGAAGTTCGATGGTGAAGGAGATTTTGGCCTATGGAAGGCCAAAATCAAAGCAATTCTCGGCCAATAGAAGGCTCACAGAGCTCTCCTTGACCCATCTACACTCCCAGCCTCAATGACAACTCAAGAAAAAGAAGATTGGAAGCTGGCAGCTTATGGTATGTTAGTTTTAAACCTTAGTGATAATGTTTTAAAGCAAGTGTTAGATCAAGAAACAGCCTATAGGATATGGACTAAATTGGAAGCTTATATGCTACAAAGGATCTTCCTAGTAAAATGTACCTTAGGGAGAAATTCTTTACATTTAAAATGGATTCATCAAAATCTTTAATTGATAATCTAGATGAATTCAAGAAAATTGTTGCTAAATTCAAAACCTTAGGAGAGAAACTTGGGAACGAAAATGAGGCCTATGTGCTTCTTAATTCTCTGCCTGAACCCTATAGGGAAATTGAAAATGCTCTAAAATACGGACGGGATAATATAAGTGCTGATACAATAATATTAGCTTTAAGAACTAGAGAGCTAGAGTTACAAACTGACAAAAAGGATCATTCTAGTGGTGAAGGGTTATTTGTTAAAGGAAATTTTAAACCAAATCAATCAAAGGATAGAAAACCACATAATTCAGAAGAACATAAGCATAAACAGAAATTAAAATGTAAGTACTGCAAAAAGAAAGGACATTTGATCAAAGATTGTTTTATTCTTAAAAGGAAGAACCAAGAGAAAGAAAAAGACTCTAAAGGTAAACAGCCCGAAGCTTCTGTGGTAGAAGGATCTTATATCTACTCAGATGCTCTAGCCTCAACCTTAGATAAATCCAACCATGTAAATCCCCTAGGAAAACATGATTGAGTCCTAGATTCTGGATGCACCTATCACATGACCTCTATGAGACCATGGTTCAACACCTTTAAAGAAATTGAAGGAGAAATGGTTTACATGGGAAACAACCAAGGCTGTAAGATAGAAGGCATTGGCTCTGTTTCTATGAAACTTAAGGATGGAACTATTAAACTTCTTAGAAATGTGAGATATGTTCCACTTCTTAAGAGAAACCTAATTTCCTTAGGAATGCTTGATGTAATTGGGTGTGAATATAGGGGTAAAGGAGGAACTCTTGAGGTGCTAAAAGACTCTAAGGTAATACTTGTTGGGGAAAAAGTAAATGACTTATTTGTGGTTAAAGGAGTTGAAATGATGACAGGGGCATATGTTGCCATCACAAATGAGATCACCGAGGCTGATGTTTGGCATAAGATATTGTCTCACATTAGTGCTAAAGGCCTAGAAGTCTTATCTAAGCAAGGGATTCTACCTAAAGGTCTCTCAGAAAATCTAACTTTATGTAAACATTGTGTTTTAGGAAAGGCTATAAGACAAAGTTTCACTAAAGCACAACACACCACAAAGGCTATCCTAGATTATATTCACTCAGACCTATGGGGTCCAGCTCCTACACCTAGCCTAAGTGGCTCAAGGTATTTACTCTCTTTCACTGATGACTTCTCTAGAAAAAGCTGGGTTTACTTCCTTAAAACTAAAGACCAAGTGTTTGATAAGTTTAAGGAATGGAAACTCATGATAGAGAAGCAAACTTCTAAAGAAATTAAATACCTGAGAACTGATAATGGACTGGAATTCTGTAGTGAAGAGTTTAATAAGTTTTGTAAAGAAACATGCATAACTAGGCATAGGACTATTAGATTTACTCCTCAATAGAATAGAGTTGCTGAGAGACTTAATAGAATAATCATGGAAAGGGTTAGATGTCTTCTTTCAGATGCTATTCTTAGTGAAAAGTATTGGGCTGAGGTAGTAAGCTACACTATTTTCACCTTAAATAGGCGTCCTCACTCCTCCCTAAACTTCTTAACTCCTGAAGAAAAATGGACAAAACATCCTCCTAACTTAGAAAATCTAAGGCTATTTAGATGTGTTGGCTATATTCACCAAAGTCAGGGGAAACTAAAATCTAGGGCAGTGAAGTGTATGTTTGTTGGGTTCTCAGAAGGTGTTAAAGGCTTTAAGATATGGAATCCTATTGAAAAAAGATTTGTTGTAAGCAAGGATGTCGCTTTTAGAGAGAAAGAGATGTTTATGCAAAAGAAAAGGGCAATCTGTGAAGTTCCTCAAAGCCCTAGTACTGCTAAAATTGAGGTGGAGGCACCTAAAGATTCATTCACTAGTCACAATCCTCCTAATGAAACTGAAGAAGAAGAAGAAAACTCAAGTGAGCCTATTGAGCATACCGAAACTCAACCTGATTTGAGTCAGTACTCATTAGCTAGGGATAGATAAAGAAGAGTGATAGTTTCTCCAACTAGGTATACTGAAACTAATTACATGAACCTAGTTCTAAATGCTACAATAGCTCCTAATGAACAAGAACTTGCTACTTTTGAAGAGGCAATGAATTACCCTAATGCTAGGTCTCTGATTGAAGCTATGTGTGAAGAAATGGAATCACTCACTATCAATAATACATGAACCCTAGCCCCTCTTCCTAAAGAATGCAAGCCTATAGCTTCCAAGTGGATATATAAACTAAAGGAGGGTTCTACTAAAGAAGAAAAACCTAGGTATAAGGCTAGATTAGTGGCTAAGGGGTTTGCCCAAAGGGAAGGCATAGACTACTCTGAAATTTTTTCACCAGTGGTAAAGCAAATCTCTATCAGACTTCTACTATCTCTAGTTGCTCATTACAACCTTGAATTAGATCAACTAGATGTTAAAACAACTTTCTTTTTTGGGAATCTAGAAGAGGTTATCTATATGGTTCAACCTAAGGGGTTTGAAGAAAGAGGAAAGGAAGACCTTTATTGTCTCCTAAACAAATCTATATATGGTCTTAAACAATCCCTTAGATGCTGGTACAGAAAATTCAATGACTACATAGAGAGTATTGGGTTTCAAAGAAGCACCTATGACATTTGCTCTTATGTTAATTCAACTACCTATAAGGACAAAGTCTATTTACTGCTCTATGTGGATGATATGTTGCTAGCTGGAAAATCTAAGGAGGATATAAAACATGTTAAAGATCTTCTAAAGAGAGAGTTTGACATGAAGGACTTGGGTCAGTCTAAAAAGATTCTTGGGATTGAAATGAACAGAAACATAGCTTCCTATGTTCTCACTATTAGTCAAACAAACTACTGTGAAAAGGTTATTAAAAGGTTCAATATGTCTAATGCTAAACCTGTCACTATACCTATTGCTAGTCATTTTAAACTCTCTTTAGACAATTCACCTAAGGAAACAGATATAGAACATTTGACTCAAATGAAATTAATCCCTTACAACCAAGTAGTAGGTAGTCTAGTGTATCTAATGATATCAACTAGACCAGACTTATCCTATTGTACTAGTCTTGTCAGTAGATACATGTCTAACCTTGAAAAAAGGCACCGGGAAGCAACAAAATGGATATTAAGATACTTAATATGGTCTAAACAATCTAAATTAACATATCAAAGTACAAAAGAAATGGAATTAGAGCTATATGGATATGTTGATTCAGATTTTGCAGGTGACCAAGACAAAAGGAGATCATTAATAGGTTATCTATTCTTATATGGTCAAAATTTACTATGTTAGAAAGCAAATATTCAGTCAATCACAACCCTATCGACTACTGAAGCAGAATACATGGCATTATCAGAAGCTATAAAAGAAGCATTGTGGTTAAAGGGGTTGGTGAAGGACTTTGGTATCAATCAAACAGTAGTTAAGATCTATTTTGAGAACCAAAGTGCTATTCATATTTCCAAAAACCCTAAATACCACTAAAGGACCAAACACATAGATATTAAATATCACTTCGTAAAGGACAAAATAGAAAAAGGTGAAGTCGAAGTTTACAAAGTTCATACCAGCGAGAATGTTGCTGATATGCTTACCAAACCAGTTTCAAAGCTCAAGCTCTCCAATTGTCTTGGTTAGATTAGCTTCCAACTTCCTGAAAAGGGTGAAGACAAGTTAGATCTAGAAGGAGAAAAGCTTGCATGTTGAGCTTAAGGTGGAGATTTGAAGTATAAAATAAGCTCAAGCATACAAATCAAGCCTTCAATAGCTTTTTTACATTTTCTTTACAGTTTGTTATGTAACTACTTGTATCAACTAAAAAGTATAAATATGCATCATCTACATTTCGTAGTACAATCTGATCATAAGCTTACAAGAAAAGCTACAAGATCTGTAAAGAAAGTGACTTAGCTCTTGAAATAAAAAGTTCTTCTCCTTCCCATGGATGTAGGCACTCTATTGCCGAACCACGTACATCTCCGTGTAGCTCTTCTTTTCTTGTTTCTCTTTATCATATTGCATGTTCATCTTCTTCTTCATTCACACAGTAAACTCACACAAACAATCATAAAGAAAAGAGGGTTAGAGAGTTTTTTCTGCAAACAGAGGAGAGAATGAGAGAGAGAGAAAATAATTTGTTTGTAAATTTCTTTTCCCATCAGAACAAAGTGGTGTCACTTCCATCCGGCAGAGTAAGTGGATTTTTCCACGTGTTGCACATTAGCTAGAAGATCGTGGAGCAACCAGGGCCAAGTTATCTACCTACCAAATATTTGGGGCAAATTAACCAGGCTTTGGATCACGGATTGGATTAGTTGAAGACCTTTCATCATTTGGGCTTTTCTTTAAGAAATTCAAGTGTGTAGGCCCAACAGTTTCTAACATGTCTTTATTAAACAGAAGGTATATAATACTTTTGATCTTTATCTGCTTCTGAATTCAGTATATGCACTAATTCTATATAATACGATGCTTGCTCTTAATATCCAATGAAATTCAGATTTTAGTCATGTTGTGCAAGGAGGTTGTAATTTTTAGTGATTGATTTTTCTTAGACATCTTATTTATGCTTGTTCTTAATTTCCTTTAGTGAGGAGGTTATGCAATAGTGCATTGATTTTTTTTACTAATATCAGAGATTCTTTGATGGTGGGTTTGCATTTCAATATCATCGTCTGGGTTTTGATTTTCCATTTTAAAATAATAAAATTGGGTGATTTTGGAAAACTTTAGGAGTGACCATGGTTTGGTGGACCTTACTAATGACATTTTTTCATATGCTCTGTCTATATGATCTTCATGTTTCTTGGACTTTTCCTCTGCCCCTCAACTTTTGAGAGTGGTTTAGAATCTTATACATGAACACTCTAATACACTCATTTTCAATTGACTATCAAATTGCCTTTTCTTTTCCTAAATACTTTCAAGGATAAAGATTTAATAAAGCCTACACTACATCTCCATAGTATTATCAAACTATGTAATATTTCATTTTAAAAGTATATTCAGCCATTTAATAACAATTGTAATATCAAAATATGTCATAATAAGTATGTTGGAAACGATAGGGCCCTCAGAACGATGAATTGTAAACCGTCAAGGCACGACAGTCAGGCAAAGAGCAAAACCTGCAAAACATAAACTCATTATAGGCTGAGTCGTGGAGCTCGCTCTCTTTAAGATATTTCGCGGCTCTGCCCAAGTGTGCAAGCAGGTCTGAAAATTGCCACATCGTCCCCAGGATAAAACAACCAAATGAAAACCGATCGGTAATGGTGCATTTTCGATCGATTTTCATTTAGCTGTTAGATTTTAAAGAAATATAATTACTTTGAGTGTAAACCAGCCTGTACTCCTTATGACCCTAGTGTCAAGTTGTTCAAGAACACTGGTGATAGTGTTAATCAATCTGAGTATGTGAGCATCATAGGCAGTCTTAGATACGCTGCCGACTGCACTAGGCCTGACATAGCTTATGCTGTAGGACTACTTTGCAGGTTTACAAGCAGACCTAGTAAAGAGCATTGGAATGCTATAGAAAGGGTCATGAGATACTTAAAGAAAACCCAAAACCTAGAATTACATTATCAAAAGTTTCTCGCTGTCCTGGAAGGGTTTAGCGATGCTGATTGGAACTCTCTTTTGGATGATTCAAAGGCTACAAGTGGCTATATCTTTAATATAGCTGACGGAGCTGTCTCTTGGAAGTCCAAGAAACAAACTATTTTAGCCGAGTCAGAAATGATAGCACCAACGACAGCTAGTGAAGAAGCAAGCTGGCTTAGAAGTCTGCTATCAGAGATTCCCTTATGGGAAAAGCCTGTATCAGCCATATTGATCCATTGCGATAGTACTGTAGCAATCGAAAAAGTTCAGAACCATTACTACAACAGAAAGAGACGTCAAATATGTCGTAAGCACAGTACCATTAGAGAGTTTCTCACTACTGGTGCAGTTAGAGTGGATCACATACGGACTGATGAAAATTTGGCAGATCCTTTGACAAAAGGACTGGTCAGGGAAAAAGTTTTCAGAACCTTAGAAAGGATGGGACTCATGCCTATCGAAAAATGAATCACAGTGAGGAAAACCCAATCTATAGACTGGAGATCCCAAGAAACAGGTTCAACGGGTAATAACTGATCACGAGTGATATATAGTGAATCATGCTAAACCAAACACAAAGTTCCATTCCTATGACTTAAAGTCTGAGCATTATATCCTGAAGCGTAAGAAAGGTTGAACTTAGTTCTTAATGAGATCTATACTTGATGACAAGTGGGGTACCCAGCTACAAGAGTACCCTTGATAGACTCACTTATGTGAATGTGGAAGTGAAGGACGCTTCCTATGGAGTTTTTAGGCAAATTCTCTAAAGCATTCACTAAATCGGGATTCACGTGCTAGGCCTTAAAAGCATGGGCTTTCGTAATACACCCTAATGATACTCTGTGTGAGATACTGTTAGAGATAGAGTTCAAAACCAAGGGTTACTCTAGTATATTCTAAATCATCTACACTATGTAAAAGTTCAAGTCGTGAGACACCTTTACTTATGCACAGTGTTATATAGATTGAAACTGCTCGATAAAAATCTTTTCTCTCTTTTCCTTTTGTTTAAATTTTCAAGTGGAGGATTATTGGTTGAAAATTTAACTTTAAAAACAAAGAGAGAACCAACTTTTTTAGTTGGAAAATCCCACATTGGAAATTTGGTGTTGGAAGTCTCCTTTATATACTCCAACCTTGTGTTGGGGGTTTGGGCCTCAAGGGGTACCCATGTTTTAGAGGGAGTGAGGAGATAGACCAATGTGGGTTTGGTAGACATCCTACACGAGCACCGCCGCTGTCTGTCTGGTCGGGCGAGGTGCGCACGTGTGTGTGTGATGATTATTTTTAATTAAAAAAAATATTATTTTATTTATTATTATTATTATTTTTTTAACCAAAAAAGGGGAAATGGTCCGTTCATCCCGTTCTGTTTCGTTCGCCCATCCGTAACGTCCGCGCACGTTTCACTCCCTATCGTTGCTCATCCGTAACGTCTGCGCATGTTTTGCTCCTTACCGTTCGATGCTAAAGTCCAATAAAAGGCGAGACCTCCAGCAGTTCGTGATATGCAGAATTCATTTTCTTAATTCCCACTTCATTTTCCTCTCCTCATCCATCTTAGCTTTCCGAGTAGTAAGTTTAGAAAATGGTGTACGTTCCGATCGATAACGGTGCATTTTCGATCGATTTTCATTTGGCTGTTTTATCCTGGGGACCATGTGGTAATTTTCAGACCTGCTTGCACACTTGGGCAGAGCCGCGAAACGTCTTAAAGGGAGCGAGCTCCATGATTTAGCCTATAACGAGTTTCTATTTTGCAGGTTTTGCTCTTTGCCTAACTGCTGTGCCTTGATGGTTTACAGTTCGTCGTTCTGAGGGCCCTCCGTTTCAAACAATTTTAAGACGTTTCCACATCATCAATGACCCTCAGTAGCAACAATGAGATATCTGACCTCAACCATCCATTCCGGTTCGAAAGAGCGAACTTCAAGCGGTGGAAGCAAAAGAAGTTGTTCTTTCTCACCGTCAAGAAAGTTGCCCAAGCTTGTACCAGTGCTAAGCCGATCGTCCCTTTAGAAGAACCAACTGAACAACAGATAAAAGAAGTTGCTGAATGGGAGAAGAAAGACTTTCTATGTAAGAATTTCATTTTAAATGGTTTGACTGATGATCTGTATGACTACTACAATACAATGAAGACAACAAAAGAGGTCTGCGATACCCTACAAAAGAAGTATGACACCGAGGAGGCTGGGTCGAAGAAATATGTGGTTAGCCGTTATCTCAAGTTCCAGATGACGGATGACAAATCCGTGGAGGCCCAATCCAATGAACTTCAGAAGATAGCCCACGAGATAATTACTAAAGATATGCCTCTAGATGAACAATTCCAAGTTGATGTTATTATTGATAAACTGCCTCCTTTGTGGATGAACTTTAAGAACACTTTGAGGCATAAGACCGAGGAGTTCTCCTTGGAGAGTCTTATAACCCGGCTAAGGATCAAGGAGGAAGCCTGGAAGCAGGACCAGAGGGAGGAGGTGAACGCAGTACCTAGGAAACCTGCCTCTGCTGTGGTAAAACCTGACAAAAAACCTAAGGGGACAAAGAGAAAAGGTTAGAATCGTGGCTCCAGCAACCAGAACCAACAGAAAAAATAGAAGCCCTCTTTAGAAGAAACGGTACAGTTCCTCTGCTTTAATTGTAATAAACCTGGGCACATGGTTAGAACTGTAGGAACAGGCGTCGTCCTGTGGTCAGGTGAACTAGACAGAAGAACCGTTAGTCGCCATGATCACAGAAGTAAATGTGATCGGTGGTTGTGAAGGGTGGTGGATAGACACTGGCGCAACGCACCATGTCTGTCACGACCTTAGTCTATTTAAAACTTATACTGAAACTAAGGATAAGAATATTTTGTTGGGAGATCACCACTCCACGAAAGTTGCTGAAACTGACAAGGTGGAACTGAAGTTTACCTCTGGGAAGACCCTCACGTTGAAGGATTATGCACACTTCGGAGATACGAAAGAATTTAGTTTCGGGCTATCTCCTCAACAAAGCTTGGTTTACTCAAACTATAGGGCAGACCTATATACCCTTACCAAAAATAATGTATTTGTAGGGAAAGGGTATGCAACTGAGGGAATGTTCAAATTAAATCTAAACCTTAATAAAATGAAATCTTCTATGTATATGCTGTGTTCTATGAATATTTGGCATGCTAGACTCTATCATGTGAACAAGAATTTAATTAGTAACATGATTAGGCTAGAAATGATACCTAAGTTATCCACGAATGATTTTGATAAATGCGAGTATTGTAGTTAGGCTAAAATTACTAAAACTCCGCATATCTGTACTTAGGAATTCTAAGCCTCTAGATTTGATTCATTTTGATGTCCGTGAATTTGATGGTATATTGACTAGGAACAGTAAAAGATATTTCATTACTTTTATTGATGATTGCTCTGATTTTACTTTTGTATACCTGCTAAAAAATAAAAGTGATACTTTTGATGCTTTCAAACTTTTTGTTTCTGAAATAGAGAATCAGTTTAATAGAAAAGTTAAAAGACTTCATAGTGATAGGGGAACTGAGTACGACTTGGACAGTTTTAATGAATTCTTTCTCACATGGAATAATACACGAAAAGACCGCACCTTATTATCTTGAAATGAACGAAAAAGCCGAAAGGAAAAATAGAACTTTAGCTGAGCTACTAATTGGTATTTTACTTAGTTCAGGAGCCGCGTCTTATTGGTGGGGTGAAATCATCCTTACCGTGTGTTATTTCCTAAATAGAATCCCGTAATCTAAAAATAAAACTTCACCTTATGAAATTCTCAAGAATAAGAAACCAAACTTGTCGTACTTTAGAACATGGGGTTGTCTAGCCTTTGTAAGGATTCTTGACCCAAAAAGGAGAAAGTTGGCTAATAGAGCTTACGAGTGTGTCTTTATAGGTTATGCCTTAAATAGTAAAGCCTACAGGTTCTATGATCTAGTGAACCAAGTGATCATTGAGTCAAATGATACCGACTTCTTTGAAGATAGGTTTCCTTTTAAATCAAAGAATAGTGGGGGCTCTGGTTCAAGTGGTAAAACCCTAGTTAGAAATCCTAACCCTAGAGAGAAAACTGAACCGAAACCTAGAAGAAGAAACAGAGCTAGAACCGCCAAAGATTTTGGAAATGACTTCCTGACCTACAATGTAGAAGAAGACCCTAAAAATCTAAGAGTTGCCCTGTCCTCAGTAGATGCCAACCTATGGCAAAAAGTCATAAATGATGAGATGGACTCACTTGAGTCAAATAGGACTTGGCACTTAGTAAATCTGCCCCCAGGATGTAAGGCAATAGGGTGCAAATGGATCTTAAGGAGGAAACTTAGACTTGATGGGACTGTCGACAAATTTAAAGCCAGGTTAGTAGCGAAGGGCTTTAGATAGAGAGAAAACGTAGATTTCTTTGACACCTTCTCCCCTGTCACTAGAATTACCTCTATCCGTGTCCTGTTCTCTCTCGCTGCCCTTTATAACCTCGTAGTACATCAGATGGATGTAAAAACCGCTTTCCTAAATAGTGAACTTGAAGAAGAGATTTACATGGAACAACCTGAGGGTTTGGTTGTCCATGGTCAAGAAAATAAGTTGTGCAAATCAGACAAATCTCTCTATGGACTAAAACAAGCTCCTAAGAAATGACATGAAAAATTTGACAACCTTATCCTATCTAAAGGTTTCAAGATCAATGAAAGTGACAAATGAATCTACCATAAGTTCGATAATAACATCTGCACTATCTTGTGTCTATATGTAGATAAGTTATTGATCTTTGGGTCGAACTTGCACGTCATAAATGATGTAAAATCAATATTGAGTGCGAACTTCGACATGAAAGACTTAGGAGAAGCTAGTGTAATCTTAGGCATAAAAGTAAATAGGCCCGAAAAGGGAATTTAAAACAAAGTAAGAACAAATGTGTATGTAATTCTATTAAATATTGTGTCCGATTAAATTTGTTCATATATAGTACAGAGATAAAAGTCTCTTTGTGTTACAAAAATAATTTATACTAACATAAAACTTAAGAAGATGACATCTTGGAAAGCATAAATGAAGATTATCTTGTGCAATGATTTAATAACACATTGGGAGGGTAGATTTGGGTATTGTTTCATCATTTTGGATCAATTTCTACTCACAGATATGGGAGTTGCTAATGAAAGGATTTATGGATGATATGATTGATTCTAAGAACTATTGAGTTGTGATAATGAAAGCTGTTTTAGAATAGTAAAATTGTGTGATATAATTATTAGATCTTGTAAACTTCATATGAACCAACCTAAAATGATGTTGTTAGTTTTTCCTTCTATTTTGACTTGCTGCCAATGTATTTCTTTTATTTTGACTGGCTGCCTAAGTATTCCTTATAATAACAGTTAGTCTTCCCTGTTCCATCTAAATGCAACTTACAAATTGATAATTAAGCTTATTTTAACTAGTTATAAATATGTATAGCTTTTTGTTTGGAGAGTATAGTTTTACTTAGAAAGTTTTAGTTGTATGGTTCAGGTTTTTTAAACAAAAAAACCTATTGGATATTGATAATTTTAAAAAAAAGCTATTATTCCTTGCTTAAGTTGGGCTCGTTGTCAGATTTTACATGTTGATTTCTTTATTTTGTAGGTGCTAAGCAACCAAGAGGTAAAATTGGAATTTTGGAGCTGATCGTGAGTAATTTGAAGCAATTTGGAGGTGATTTGAGCATCTGGGCTTCAAATGAGTCAAAAAGACCAAAATGCCCCTGCTTCAGCGTCACAATGCTCGTGGGTTGGCGCTTGCCCAATGCTGTAAGACAGAATGGGTAGCGTTGCAATGCTTTATCAGCATTGCAATGCTACGAGCTTTGGCGGATAGAGAGCTCTCCACGCGCAAGTGAGTGTTAGGGCACATTGGACTTCTTCGCCTGACACTCTTGATCAGCTGCCTCAGTGTTGTAACGCTGTCCCATTTTTTATAAATAATCCTCTACGATTTTAGGTCCAAAGGATGCTAAAAATTGTATTGAATCTCAATAGAGGCCGAGGAGAGGCCGAAACTTCTTCCTTTTCCTTTATTTTTTCAGTATCATTAGGATAGTTTTTCATTTTATTTCAGGTTATGGACGTGTATTTAGATGTATCTCATTGATTTGTCTATGAATCGATGAGGCAATTCTTTATATTGTTCTTGGATCGAACAATTTGTGTAATTCAATGAATTTTCTATCCAGCTTTGTGTTTTAATTTAGAATTGTGTTTTCTTTGAATCTTGCTTGATTTCGATTTGCTTTTGTGTGTTGGATTGACGCCCTTATCATAATTGCATATCCCTGCTAGTTAAATTCAAGCTCGAACGTATCCTTATAATCGTGCATGCTTTGAGTTTACACTTGTAGCATCGATTAGATGAGCATGCTTAGGTATATAGGTTGGCCTTAAATCTGTTCATCACATGTTTAATCTAGATTTAAAGAACAAATTGATTATTTGAAAAAGGCTTTTCCTGAAACTTAATCAACATAGTTGAATCCTAAATCTCAATGCATGTGTTTCTAGTTCTTTATGGCCACTAAGGACCCAATTGTATCTAGGAGCATGTAGGCTAGTTAGGGCACGGTCTTTCCAACCTTAATTATGAATTAGGATGCTTGATTGGTTTCGAATTAATTGATTGTCAGCCTTTGTAGAGATTAGTTAATTCGCATCAATTGGGTAACTATGCATGCATAATTCGAAGATATGATCCTTTGGTGGAAAACAATGATTTAAATTACATTGAATTGCTATTTGATTCGAGAACTAGATGAACCAGCTACTGTTTCATTTATCCCTACCAATTTATCTTTCTTGCATTTTATTCAAATTTCTCTAAAACACTAAAATCTCGTTTTTACTATTTTTCCTAGATCAATTTTAATTTAAAAGGAATTAATTCAACCCTTCTTTGTGGTTCGACCCCACACTTACCACTGTTGCTACGCTTTAGTAGTAATAGGAGTAGTTCGGTATATACAATTTTTCTTTTGATCAAGTTTGAAGCTTATTAATGACGTAAGTTTCGAGCTTATCAAGAAAATGGCGCCGTTGTCGGGGAAGCACGCCAATTAATATCTTTTAGTTAAAAGTGATTGTAAACCTTAAAATCCCAAAAATATTTTTCTTCTTTTTTTGTGTCTACTTGTTTTTTAATGGTAGAAGATATGAACATTTATATGCTTCAAGCGAGATATGCGGCACAACGGGAAACATAAGAGGTAAGTGAGATTGTTGAGCTTAGAAATCAAATATCCAAACTAACCTCTATTTTTTATGTTATGGCTTCTATACAGATACAAAATTCGCGTGGTCCTAAGTGCGAATACTATTCTCCTTGGGAGTTGCCTAGCCAAATGCTGTTGTCGATGTCGTATTTGTCTGCCAACCTAGGTATTTCTTTAGAGGATATAGTTAGGAAACTTTCTAATCGCTCTAGTGAGTTTGTGCAGGAGTGCCCCTACGGTTATCAAGATCCCATCAAATTTCCAACAGGATGACTTCTATTTCGGACATGAAGTTAAAGCTGAGCTTTAGAGTCTGAGTGACCGCATTGCTCAGATCATTGTGTCAGTTAGGAGACTTGAAGAGTCTTGGGAATCATCATCTTTTGAGGATGCTGAGTTGAGCAATAGAGACACTTACATTGATGAACCCATTGAGCAACTGGTTCCTTGAATTTTTGACCAAGAGCCTTCCAGCGTCTGTGGCACTGAGGCCGACCTTGTGAGGGAATACGCGTGGACTGATTCAGACGATGATGTTTATCCCTTGCCATGCCAAGAACAAGTTGGTGAGGTTAGGTATGAGTCTGAATCTTATTTCGAGGAATCACAAGTAATTGAGTTAGAGGCTCCCAAGCTTTGATCTGTCCTTTGTCCTGAAATTTCTTTAATTTTTGAATTTTGCTCACCTTCGCCTCACGAGTCAGTTGAGTTAGAGTCTTTATTTTCTGTTGAGTTAGTCCTAGAGTCTTTCAATTTTTCCTTTTTTCCTTTTTCAAATAAAATAAAAAAAATTAAAATTCGACCTGTCTGGTTCTTCTCAAAAGATGGGAACCCTTATGGCCTTGCCAGACTATATCGACTCATCCAAGAAAGAACCAGAGAAATACGAAATTTTTTTTGTGCCTTGATAGGGGACGGGTTGCATCAAGCAACCGTCGTTAAAAATTTGGGCTTCTTGGAGGCCGGCAGGATATGTTTTAGTTTATGATTGGGTGGGGTGGGGGTATTTAAATTTAAGATCCTTGCTGTTAACTTTTGTGGTCTTCCCTTTTCCTTCTAAATGCAACTTAGATAATCATAATTAAGGCTACTATAACTAGCTATAAATATTTGAGTTTTATCTGGAGAGTTTTGATTGTGTGGTTGAGGTTCTTGTAAGAACAAAAACTATCATTATTTGCTAATTTATGATTTGGTGAGGGAGGGGAGGTAATTAAATTTTAAGATCCTCGTTGCTATGAACTTTTGTTGGTCTTCCATTTTCCTTTTAAATGCAACTTTGAAAGTGATAACTAAGCCTATTTTAAGTAGGTACAAATACTATCCTTCTAAAAGTTAAAGTTATAATTGACTTATTAGCAGGTTAATTGCTTGAGGTGCTTTCTTGCAACTATGAAAAATGTAACTTTGTAAGTTGGTTCAGTTCCATGACTTGCTTATGGAGAATTTTCTTTTGGTTTTGTCAAGGGATGAATGTTGTGTATGTAAGGTTTGATGTTCTCTTATTGTTTCAGTCCATTTTTTCCCCTTCATGGTGCTATTTCTCCATCCTTACACATCTTACTTAGTAATTGAAAGGCATTTTTCATCCTTTTGTGCTATTTCTTCTGCAGACTTTTCCATCTAAAAAATTATGGGTCCAACTTTCCTTTTGGTGTTCTTATGGATACATACCTTTTTTGCAGCTCAAACCCAACAGTTTTTTACCTTCTAATTAGAGTTTATTTGAGGCAAGAAATGATTGAGCCTACTGTAAATACTTTTTCTTCCATGCTCATTTGTGGGTTTAAGCCATCTGTTTATACTTGTAACATGATCATGGCTTCCATGGTCAAGAATTGTAGAGCTCACTTGGTATGGTCGTTTTTTAAGGAAATGCTTACTAGTAGAGTTCGTCCACATGTTTCCAGTTTTAATATATTGATGAATGTTCTATGTGTGCAAGGGACGCTTAAAAAAGCTATTAATATCTTAACAATGATGGAGAGGAACGACTATGTTCCTAAAAGATATAAAAAAATATTCAGTACCTCACCTATGTCTTCATATGATAATAAGACAGCAATGTTGTCTTCCCACCTTCCATCCATTTTGAAGTCTCTTGGAAGTGTTGACTATTTTTGCAAATAACTTTCCTTCCTGCTAATGGAAACTGGAAAGTACAACTTATGCAACATTCAGATGAAAGCCAGAAATAAAAGTAGACAACAAGCAAATTAATGCCTATGCCATTGTGTTGACTAAAGATATCAAAGCCATTTTCAGAAGCAGAGTTCTTTACCATTATGACCAATTGGATCTTCACCTTCGGTAAAGTATTTATTACTTATTTCTTATGCTCTATTTTAATTTTAGTATTTTGTTGAACTATGTTGAACAAAATAACTTTTTATAACTTGCTCATTAGGTTCAATATTGCATTTTCCTTTTTGGTAAAGAGTATTAATAACAACAATACTCTTCGCAAATGTAAATTGCTAGAATAGTGTGGTATAGGAGAGATGGTTGTTGAAGGTCAATGGTCCTCAAATGACCCTAAAACTATTGTTCATCATGTTCCCCAAGATCCACAAGCCATAAGAGTTTGGGTGAACTTGCCAAAGATTTCGAATGCATTTTTATAGAAACCTAACTCAGAAATGACATACATCGAGGATACTGTTGGAAGTATAGTAGCATGACCAATTGACAAAGTTGTTATAAGTATGTAACATTCTTTAACTATTAACAAACTAATTTTTTGTCAACTAAATTCTTTATATATTTACTTTTATATTATTTAGTTTTCGTTTATAATTTTTTATAGGTTGATAAAAGAATTATTGTACAACCCAAGGATATCATCACCACGACACAACAAACTCCAACTACTTAGATTTCTATAATGATAGATTTTGTAACTAATGGATGGTAGGTTGATCAACTTTATGTGAAGTTGATGATATTAATGATTATATCTCTTTTTGTGGGGCAATATGAATATGTTAAGAATACTTGTTCACATAAATAGCATTTTGATTGTATGACTTATTTCTATGGATCATTATTTGTTAGTTGACTTTAATTAGTCGACAATGTATGAGACATAAATAATAACATTTTGAATATCATTTATTCACATAACTAAGATCTCTTTTGGATATTGATGTCAATGAATATCGACATTTAGAAGTTATATAAACTATGCATTTATAACATTTATCAAGTAGAGAAAAAGAATAATGGATGCTATAAAAATATTACAATTACAAGGTTATTATAGCTTTTATTTAAAGATCCAAGTAAAAATTTATATTTGTTAATAAATGTTATTATACATAATCAATAACTTTTTATTTTTGCCACAAAAAGCCTTTCATAGCTTTTATAAAACGCTACCATACATTTTATGAAGAGAAAAATATGCAATTAAAAGAGTATTTTTATAACCTTTTAGAAACGTTAAAAAACCAAACTTTTTATAGCTCTTATAATATGCTATTAAAAGAGTATTTTTATAACCTTTTAGAAACGCTATAAAAAACCTAACTTTTTATAGCTTTTATGAAATGCTATTAAAAGTCGACTTTTAATAGCATGGGCCGTCATGACTTTTGGTAGAATGCTATAAAAGGTCTAGCATAGCTTTTTTCGTAAGTTATCATAGACCTTTTCCTGTAGTGGGAGTTAAAGAAGGAGGTTTTACTATTCCACCTGTATTAGACGGAAAAAATTATGTTTACTGGAAAGCAAGGATGACTACCTTTCTAAAGTACTTAGACAACAGTTCCTGGGACTATTGGGATTAGAGTCCTAGTTCTCCCAGAGTTTTGTAGTTTGTAAACATTGTACACATTGTTAGGAACAAAATAATAGTTATTTTATTTGCATTTACTCATATCCAATAAATAGAGATCCATGGTTATTGTATGTAAACTTAAGCATGTATATGAGATATACAAGTGGATCATGCCTTAAGTGATAACCTAAAAGGTTTGTAGTATAAGGATATAGGAGGGATACCTTATCCTGGTGACACTACGGATATGGCCCGCTTTGTAGAGGTTTACAAGTGTTGTGAACTACTACAGATGGTCTAATCCTGACTATTCATGTGGAGACATGTGAGCGGGGGTGTCTTATGCAAAGAGTTTGTATAAGACCAAACCACGAGATGACTAGTCTCTTTATATAATGCCGTTGATATCTCACCTAAATGATCATAGGTGACATAACCTTAATCCTGATTGTTTTGGGAACTCCTGTCTTTGAGGGCAGTCCTTTGATTAGTATGGGTGAGAGTGACCAGATTGCCAACTCAACAAGCTTATCTTTTTGAGGATTTGTCTGATTGGGGAGTTGAGAACTCAGTTACACAAGATGAAATTCACTCATTCCCCGAAGCAGGGATAAGTATATAGATTGCTCCCTTAAGGGCTGATTCCGGGTTTTGAACATAGTGGCCACATCCTCTCTTTGGAAGAGAGCACTTAGTCATAGTAGGACTTGACTTATGTTCATTAGAGGAATTAGTGGTACTTAAGGAGTTAGATGTAACTACAGGGGCATAACGGTAAATTGGTCCAACTGTACTTATGAGCGATCTGTGAAGGGTTATCCAACTGTCGATTGGTCGATATGGATACAAAATATATCTGTAGTGAAGAGAGTGCAGTTTTCAATCTTTAATGGAGTGCTCGACAGTTAACGGATGGTGGATCCCGTGACTAAAGAGTTTAGTCAATTATTCACGTATCATTGGAGCTTCAAGCTACAGGTCCATAAGGTCCCCTTGGTAGCTCAATGGATTCAAATTGAGAATCGGTTTTTGGTGTTGATTTGAAATGTTCAAATTAACAAGACGAAATTCAATTATATATGATATAATTGGTGTGATGTATGAGATACATCAAGTGGAGGATTAATGTAAATATGATTTACATTAAGTACCATAAAATAGAAAAAGAACTATGGTTTATATGCTTCATGAGATGAAAGATTAAAACTATAAGTTATAAATATAATATGGTATGTTGGTTATCATATTTATTTATTATAATATTAATTATTTGATAATTATCTCTTTTTCTCTAATAACAAATTGAGTGGGAGGTTATTTGTGGTTTTATGGTAACCATGAAATAAAAGAAAAAATGTTTTCCTAATTTTGGAGAGTTACTACTTTTGAAAATAACTCACGGTAAAGCTATCAAGTGAAAATATTTCACTAAGCGATAGCTCATAAAGAGACTAAACGATCGTGGACTTAAACTACGATAGTTCATTAAGCTGGTCATAGCTAAACGATTGCGTGGCATTGTCTATATGATAGATTGCCATCTTCTACATAATTGAGCCTTTCGTCTATACAATAGACACTTCTTATCTGCCACTTGCTCGATTGTATACACGATCGTTGTCCTCCTGTCTCTTCCTATGACCAACTTCATATAGAGCCCACAACTCCTAGATTCTCACACCGAGAATACCAAAGTAACCATTGTGGTGGTGTCGTCACTCAACTCGATTATTTTCAAGGTTCTGGAGGCCATTCGTTGGGTTCGTGATAGTTGTGTTCGTGTTGTGCATCGGTCGTGTTGTTCGAGGGCTGTGTATTGCTTGCTGTCTTGGACGCTTGGAGATTGATCGAGGGAGTCTTGAAGAATGTTTGTTCAAAGGTATGCATACTCTATCCCTTGATTCTCTTAAAACATGTTGTAATTTCTTGTTGTGCATGACCTGTTAGTTTCCATTTATTGACTCTAATTGTTAGTGTTCAATTTCAAATGGAATTTGGAACAATCCTCCACTGCTCATGGAAATCCTCGTGTCTTATTTTCTTTAATTAGTATAAGAGCTAGGTTGTTCTGATACTCCAAATTTCACTTCTATTTTGAACTTCTTTTACAATCGTGGTGGGTTTTAAGGTTTCTGCATTACATTTAAGTGTTAAATGTGTTTGTGGAATGTTGATGAATGCTTACGGGTTGCCTCTGTTTAAAGCTTTCTTTGATTACAAAGTGTTAATTTGTAAAGGCCCCTGCGTTTTTGGGGATAATTAACAAGCAATCGAGTTTGTAATTCAAAGTGTTTGAGTTTGTTGAGTCGTTCGTGATGAAGTTTCGAAGCATGTGAAGAAACTCTTATACAAGAGTACCTATGAGCGGAAGCAGATCTTTCTAATTCATTGTGACAGAATTTCCACATATACATTCAAACATACAGATATGCATTGATAATACTAAATTACTGGCATGCTTAAAAGATACAAACAAAAATCCGAGAGAACATACGAGTTGAAGAATTTCTTCACGAAACTCGGTCTCACCGTGAACAACTCCTCTCACTCTTTCTAGTCTAGCAAGTAATTTCCTAGCAACAACTCGGTCGTCTACACGAACAGCTTCGCACGAACAACAGGCAACATGGACGACACCACCACTCGGAGCCTTCAGTATTCTCGGAGTTTGAATCCAAAAGGTGGGCTTTGATGGAATTGGTAGAGGGGAGGAGGAAAGACTATCATGTACTATGATCAAGCAAGTGAGAGAAAGAAGGATTATTGTATAGTCGGGTGTTTGATCGTTTAGATCGGGGTACACGATCGTGTAATAAAATCTAAGTGATCGTCTATACGACTGTTTAGATTAGCTCAAGGGCTAAGTGATGGTTTATGAAAAGGTAAGCGATCGTTTAGGAAAGCATGGGTGTGCGATCGTTTAGGAAGCGGGCAGTATCGTATAGGCTCTCAAACACTAAGTGATAGAAGGTTAACACACCATGAGCGATTATGCATCTCTCGTGCAAAATGAAAACAATTTTCATTTTATTCTTCAGTTACTAGAACTGAATTGAACTTCCCAATAACGCATGAATTCGGAGAAAACGTCGACCAATTATCTCATAACCGCCCAATTAATAAAATAATAAATATAATCATATTATATTCATAACCTATAATTTGATATCATATATCAACTATAGTGTTTTCTCCTCTACTTGATATAAATCATATTTATATCTAATTTCCTCCAAAATAATGTATCTCATACATTTAGTCAATCATATCATATATAATTAACCAATCCAATTATATCATATATAATCGAACCCCCTCTTATTAATGTGAACAATTCAAACTGACCCAAAAACTAATGCTCAACTAGTATCTAAGCTATCAAGGGGACCTTATAGACCTATGGCTCGAAGCTCCAACGGTATGTGAATAGCTGACTAAACTCTTTAGCCATGAGATCCATCATCCATTAACTGTCAGACATTCCATATTTCTATGTCCATCGAATATAACCAATCATGAGTACAATAACCCTTCATAGATGCTCGTAAGTACAGCTAGGCCAATTTTTTTGCCCCTATAGTTACATCTCACTCCTTATGTACCACTGATCCCTCTAATGAACAATGTAACATATTCCAACTATGTATGAACACCTCTTGGGCCATGAAAAGGTGTGTGGCGCCACATCGTTCAAGCCCTAGAATCAGTCCTTAAGGAAGCCATCTATCTACTTACCCCTGCTTCGGGGAAGAAGTGAATTCCATCTTGTGTAGCTGAGTTCCTAGTTCCCAAATCAGACGAATCCCCAAGGTAGTAGGTTTGAGTCAGCAGCCTAGCCACTCGCACCCATGCAAATCAATGGACTGCCTTCAATGGCAGGAGCTCCCAACTCACTCAGGAGTGAGGTTATGTTACCTATGGTCATCTTAGTGATGCGAAGTCTCTATCACGAACGGTTTTATATAACGAGACGTTAACACTTCGTGGTCAGGTCTTATACAAACTCTTTGTATAGGACACCTCCGCTCGCATGTCTCCTACACGAATGATCAGGATAAGACCATATGTGACAAGTCACAACACTTGTAACTATTCCACAAAGTGGGCCGCATCCATAGCATTACCAGGATAAGGTTTCCCTCCTATATCCATATAATATAGCCATTTGGTTATCACTTAAGACATGATCCACTTGTATGTCACCATATACATGCTTAAGTTACATAAAGAAAACCAAGGATTTTAGTTTATTGGTTTATGGTAAAGCAAATAAAACATCCATATGAGCAAAATCAAGAAGTGAAGTAAATATCATATATTATACATCACAAGCGTTCATACAAACTATTTACAAACTACAGGACACGAGACTTTAGGGCATTAACCCCAACAGATGGAGATTCGGTTCTCATCGAGGAAGAAGACCAAAGGTTGGTCGTATCGTGTAGCCTAAGGTAAACGATAGTTAAGTTTTTACTAAATGATCGTGTAGTATTTACTAAACGATCATTGCTGTAGTGTTGGTTGCTCGATCACATGGGCGTTGGAGGTAAACGATCGCATAGAGAGCATTTGATGCTCATCGTTTTAAAAAAAGGTACGTGCACTAAACAATCGTGTAGTTAGCATGCTTCATCACATAGTCACTGACTACATAATCACCTGGTATACGATATCTTGCGCTTGCTCAGCGATTGTTTAGACAATTGTGCTTCACCGCATCATTTTCGTTTAGATGATCGTTTAAGGCTTGCATTGTATGTTGCGCATTGCATGATAAAAAATCAGTTCGAAATTGAAAAAATTGGATCATGAAATTATGAAACATAATTTTCTTGAATTGGATCAATACTTCCAATTGAAGGAATAAGGGATCCATGGATAAAGGTGGAATTTTTTCTAATCGTAACTAAATCTTCAATTTTTTCTTTGTATAAGGGAGATTAAAGCAAAACAAAATAGCTATTAAACAATGTCTTTGGTTTACAAGAGACGTCGACATCGTTTTTTAGCTAGGCGGAATCAAAATACTTTTCCTAAGGATTATTTTAAATAGAAATAGGGAGCAAAATAAATACCTGGAAAGATTGTTATAATATTCTCTTGTATAGGGATCATCTATAAAGTGGGTCCTTTTGAATGCATTCAGACGGAAAGGCTGACATAGATGTTATAGGTGACATTTTTTTTTGTTTACATCTTACATTTAGGAATTTATCCATCTTCCATAAAGGATCCGAATGAAACCAAAGTTTCATATTTGATTTTGAATTAGAGACGCTCAAAATGATGAATCAACGTCGACTATAACCCCTAGCCTTCCAAGCTAACGATGCGGGTTCGATTCCTGCTATCCGCTTATCTTATTCTTATGATTGATATTATATTTATAATATATATTATAAATATAATAAATTATTTATTAATATTAATGTATTAATGAATTTAATTTATATTTATAAATTCATTAAGAATGTAATTACTCAAATCAAAATTTGCAATTTACTTAATTTTAAGTAATGTATTAGTTCATCGCATAGTCAAGGTACACGATCGTTACTAAATGATCGTTTAGCTCAGGAAGCATTGGTAAATGATTGAGTAAAGCATTTACTCTTTTGCGTAGGCAATCACATGGGATTTGGTACACGATCAAAGGAGACGTGTTTCTTCGCCCGAACGGTTAAAGACCCGATTCGCCTGTTTGAACCAGAGACTCTTTGCTATTTGTAAAAATTAGCTTTGGTTTTAAGGATTTGAGGCAAATTATCCCGGTTCATCAAATTTTGTTTAATGTACATGGGATGTATGTTGGTTATATGCCATAGTGGATGACATATAGATTTAAAACCCACCTTAGGTTGTGCAATTATTCATGCATCATATATTATAAGTGTTATAATATTGTTCTGGCATGATGAAATTACATGAGAGCATGCACATGTATCATGAAATATAAGAGTTATATTTATGCATGCAGTAAGCATATTCATGCATTATCTTTATATTATAAGCTTATAGTATAAGGATGACTGGAAACATGTTTGCTTGGTTTATTGCTTGGTTGTATAAGTGTTATTTAAAAGTAGCAATGAATGAACAATGCATGGAGCATGACACTTAGGCTAAGTGTTATGAATGCCTTGTATGTGTTTCCTTCGCGTTGTGGATGGTTTTGGTTGTTTCTGTTATAAGCATTATAATGGAAATTAGAACTAAAATCGATAAGAAAGAGTTGTATGTGAATTTAGGCGAACTCATGTTTTAAAATGGTTTTAAAATTGGATTGAGATAGACCTGAGTTCAAGGTTCTAATGAGATTAGCAACCTATGTTTAATCTTTTAAATCAGTTTAATAGGATTAAATTGATTGGCATAAAAGATTAAAATTGTATTAAATCTATCTATAAGGGACCTTTTGTCTAAGGCGGGTTCTGTCTAGGCTGGGGTACTTAAGCTGACGAAAACAAATGTCCCTACCTGGAAAGGTGAATTAGATAGATTTTCTGCAAGCATGCGACAGTTGATCAAAGACTCCTTTAAAGAGTAATGGATGATGATCAAAAGTTGTTTAACTATCCAAGGTAAAAGTTACTCTTGGGTAAACCTAAAAATTCACTTAGTTAAAATTCTTAACCGTGTTTTTTCTAAGTAAACTAAACTCTAGGTTATAAAATACTCGTGGGAGGAAGAGATATATATGATATGTCAATGACTCCACTCACGTTTCTCCCTGAATGTTCACGCTGTGAGATTCATGCTTGGCCTTGTGGTGCCCTGGGAGCATCCCTCTTCGGATGGTGTTTGCATGAGTCAATATCAAGATGGATGCAGAGAGTATTTATAGTAAGTGGGTGAAGGGTGTGTGTCAACACGTCCTGCGGTCTCCTTCATTGGTTCGCACCGTGAGATCATTCTTGCACTTATTCGTGGCGCCTTGGGAGCGTTCCCCTTCGGATGGGTTTTGTGCAGTTGGTCAATATCAAGGTGAAGTCCAGAAATGGATAGGGTTACTTTAGTTTTTTCCCCAATCAGATTTTTTACCTTCAGATTGGCTACTTAGGACAAAACTCTAGGGCCTAAAATAACTGGTCACACTTACGGAAAATTGTTAAGCAAGTTAATGATTTTTGACCAAATCAATGATGGTAAGTCGTTATAGGAGCAAGAGTTGTTCTAGTATTAATGGCTAGTTAAGAATGTCTCAATTCAGAGGAGGGATGAATTGACCACCCTTCGGTGGCTTTTGTCCTAAACCTTTGAAGCGTCATTGCGAAATTAGATGTCACATAGGATTCATTTCAATTTTGCTAAACCGTATTGGATGTTGTATGTTTTTCAATGAGTATTTGCTTAAAACCTAATGTAGGTCAATGTGTTTGTTTTTTTCAGCCACATGTTTGATTTTCTGTTAAATGCCTCTAGTTTGACCGATTTCATATAGTGGAAAGAGTTCGTTAAAACATATTTCGTGGTAAACGACCTCGATTTTGTCATGGTTGAGGAGTGTCCTCAAGTCCCGACCCTTGATGCACCGCGACTTCATTGGCCCGACTTCACATATTGTCTAGCATACTTAATGCTTTGGCTAGAAGGGTTGAGAACATGGTCATCGCACGAGGGATCATGAATTTGTTGCAAGAATTGTTTGAACGTCACTTCTTACTTTTTGAGCATAAAGGGATAGATGAAAAAGAAACCAGTAGTGTCAGTTTCCTAGTTAACCTCCAGAAAGAGACAACAAGTGTTGCTAACTTTGTTAAAGTTCATCGACGAGAAGTGTTCTCTGAAATGGAACTTGGAGCTTATTTAGGTTTTGATACTGATCCCACTACTCTCCAAAAGAGGAACAAGTTTAAAGGTGATAAATATGATTTATTGGTCTTGGAGACGTGTTTGGTAGAGAATGATGATTCTGCTTGGATCCTTGATTCAGGTGCTACTAATCACGTCAGTTCCTCTTACCAAAGATTTAGTTCCTGGCAAACGTTGCCACAGGGAGAGTTGACTCTTCGAGTTGGTATAGGTGAGGTTGTTTCTGCTGTTGCTGTAGGCAGATTGAAGTTATTTTGGACAAGAAATGTGATCTGTTACTAGATAATGTTTTTGTAGTTCCTCATATCAAGAGGAACTTAATCTCAGTTTCTTGTCTCATTGAACAAGGTTATACCATCTCATTTTCTGGGAGTAAAGTGTTTATTTTAAAGAATGGCATGGAGATTGGTTTTAGTTCAATGAAGAATCACTTATATGTACTAAGGTCGTTAGTCATAAAAGCCTTACTTAATACTGAAATTCTCAGTACGGCGACGACCGCTAAAATACCAAAGGTTTCTCCTAAGGAAAATGCCCATCTTTGGCATCTAAGGTTAGGTCACATCAACCTTAATAGGATTGAGCAGTTGTTGAAATGTGGACTTCTAAAGAGTTTAGAAGAAAACTACTTGCCGGTGTGTGAATCATGCCTTAAAGGAAAAATGACTAAACGACCTTTTACTGGAAAAGGTTACAAAGCCGAGGAAACCTTGGAGCTTATACATTCCGACCTCTATGGTCCGATGAATGTTAGGGCTCGAGGTAGGTATGAATGTTTCATCTTTTTCATAGTTGATTATTCAAGGTATGGGTATCTCTACCTAATGCAACATAAGTCTGAAACCCTTTACAAGTTTAAGGAGTATAAGCCTGAAGTTGAAAACTTGTTAGGTAAGCAGATAAAAAATACGATTTGATTGTGGTGGAGAATATATGGACCTCCAATTCTAGAACTATATGATAGAACATGGAATTACGTCCCAACTCTCAGCCCTAGATACACCTCAGCAGAATGGTGTACCGAAAGGAGAAACAAAACCTTTTTGGATATGGTTCAGTCTATGAGGAGTTATACTCATCTTTCAGACTCATTTTTGGGATTTGTAGTGGAGACTGCATGTTATATTCTGAACAATGTTGCTTTATAAAGTGTTTCTGAAACACCTGTTGAATTGTGGAGAGGCTGTAAAGGTAGTTTATGCCACTTCAGGATTTGGGGGTGTTCGGCACACGTGCTTGTGGCTAACCCGAAAAAGTTGGAACCGTGTTCGAAAGTTTGTTTCTTTATTCGCTACCCTAGAGAAACGAGAGGTGGATACTTCTATGATCCGAGTGAGAATAAAGTGTTTGTTTCTACAAATGCTATCTTCTTGGAAGAAAACCACATCAAGGATCATAACCCACGAAGTAAGCTTGTTTTATGTAAGACTTCTAGTGAGACTACTGAGGTTTCAATAAGAGTTGTTGAACAGACTGACAGATCAACAAGAGTTGTTGAGGTCGGTTCATTTAGTCAACCATCTCAAGAGTTGAGACTGCCTCGATGTAGTGGGAAGGTTGTGAACCCACCGGAACGCTACATGGGTTTGACTGAAGCCCAAAACATCATTTCTGATGATGGGGTCGAGGATCCCTTGTCTTATAAGCAAGCAATGGAGGATGTTGAAAAAAATGAGTGGATTAAAGCCATGAACTAGGAAATGGAGTTTATGTACTTCAATAACATCTGGGAACTTGTGGATCAACCTAATTGGGTAAAACCTATAGGGTGTAAGTGGATCTACAAGCGAAAACGAGGTGTAGATGGAAAGGTGCAAACCTTTAAGGCTGGACTCGTGGCAAAGGGTTATACCCAGGTTGAGTGTATGGAGTATGAGGAAACTTTCTCACCTGTTATCATATCAAAGTCTATCAGGATACTTCTGTCTATACCCATATTTTATGATTATGAGATATGAAAAATGGACGTCAAGACTGCCTTTCTTAATGGTAATCTTGAGGAGACAATCTACATGGCTTAACCAGAGGGGTTCATAGTTCCAGATCAAGAGCAAAGAGTTTGCAAGCTTAATAGGTCCATTTATGGGCTGAAACAAGCATTTAGATCGTGGAACATTAGATTTGACTGTGCGGTCAAAACGTTGATGAGCCTTGTGTTTATAAGAAAATCATCAACAAATCAGTAGCTTTCCTAGTACTGTATGTGGATGATATCCTACTCATTGGGAAGGATGTAGAGTTTCTAACTGACATTAAGAAGTGGCTAGCTGCCCAATTCCAAATGAAAGATTTGGGAGAGGCGAAGTATGTTCTAGGAATCAAGATCATTTGAGATAGTAAGAACAAGAGGTTGGCCTTGCCGTAGGCATCGCACATTGATCAAATATTGATCAGATGTAGGATGCAAGATTCCAAGAGGGATTTATTACCCTTCATGCATAGAATAGTTTTGTCTAAGGATCAATGTCCTAAGACATCTCAAGAGGTTGAGGAGATGAGACGGATTCCCTATGCTTCAGCTGTTGGAAGCTTAATGTATGCGATGTTGTGTACCAGACCTAACATTTGCTATACAGTAGGGATTGTCATTCGTTATCAGTCCAATCTAAGATTAGATCACTGGATAGCGGTCAAGACGATCCTCAAGTATCTTTGGAGAATGAGGGACTACATGCTCGTTTATGGAGATAAGGATTTGATCCTTACAGGATACACAGACTCTGACTTCCAGACTGATAGAGATTCTCGTAAATTGACGTCAGAGTCAGTGTTCACTCTAAATGGAGGGGCTGTAATGTGGCAAAGCATCAAGCAAGGATGCATCGCAGACTCCACTATGGAAGCTAAATACATAGCCGCTTGTGAAGAAGCTAAAGAGGCTGTTTTGTTGAGGAAATTCCTCACATATTTAGAAGTTGTTCCAAATATGTCTTTGCCGATCACTCTCTATTGTGATAACAACGGGGCTATGGCAAATTTGAAGAAACCTTGGAGTCATCATAGAGGCAAGCATATAGAACGAAAATATCATTTGATGAGGGAGATTGTACATCATGGTGATGTGATAGTCACGAAGATCGCGTCGGAGCACAACGTTGTTGATCCGCTTACAAAGGCCCTCTCGGCTAAAGTGTTCGAGGGTCATCTGGAGAGATTGTTGGAATTGGTGTCCTAATTCTCCCGGAGTCTTATAGTTTCCAAACATTGTACATATTATTATTAATAAAATAAGAGTTTTTTTATTTGCATTTACTCATATCCAATAAACAGCGATCCATGGTTATTGTATGTAAATTTAAGCATGTATATGAGATATACAAGTGGATCATGCCTTAAGTAAGGTCTATAGTATACGGATATATGAGGGATACCTTATCCTGGTGACACTCGGATACGACCTGCTTTGTAAAGGTTTACAAGTGTTGTGAACTACTACAGATGATCTAATCCTAACCATTCATGTGGAGACATGCGAGCGAGGGTGTTCTATACAAAGAGGTTGTATAAGACCGGAGCACGGGATGACTAGTCTCTTTATATAACGTCGTTGATACTTTAGACTTACATCTCACCTAAACGACCATAGGTGACATGACTTTAATCCTGAGTGTTTTGGGAACTTCTGCCTTTGAGGGTGGTCCTTTGATTAGTATGGGTGAGAGTGGCCAAATTGCCAACTTAACAAACCTTTCTTTTTAGGGATTTGTCTGATTGGGGAGCTGGGAACTCAGTTACACAAGATAGAATTCACTCCTTCCCCGAAGTAGGGGTAAGTAGATAGATTGCTCCTTTAAGGGCTGATTCTGGGTCTTGTACATAGTGGCCACATCCTCTCTTTGGAAGAGAAAACTCAATCATAGTAGGGCTATGACTTATGTTCATTAGAAGAATCAGTGGTACTTAAGGAGTTAGATGTAATTTCAGGGGCATAACGGTAAATTGGCCCATCTATACTTACGAGCGATCTGTGAAGGGCTATCGCATTGTTGATTGGTTGATATGAACACAAAATATATCTGTAGTGAGGAGAGTGCAATTATTGGTCTTTAATAGAGTGCCCGACAGTTAACGGATGGTGGATCCCGTGACTAAAGAGGTTAGTCAGTTATTCACGTACCATTGGAGCTTCAAGATACAGGTCCATAAGGTCCCCTTGGTAGCTCAATTGATTCAAGTTGAGAATCAGTTCTTGGTGTTGATTTGAAGTGTTCAAATTAACAAGACGAAATTCAATTTATATGATATAATTGTGTGATGTATGAGATACATTAAGTGGAGGATTAATGTAAATGTGATTTACATTAAGTACCATAAAATAGAAAAGAACTATGGTTTATATGTTTCATGGGATGTAATATTAAAACTATAGATTATAAATATAATATGGTAAGTTGGTTATGGTATTTATTTATAATAATATTAATTATTTGATAATTATCTCTTTTTCTCTAATAACTAATTAAGTGGGAGGTTATTTGTGGTTTTATGGTAATCGTGAGATAAAAGGAAAAATGTTTTCCTAATTTTGGAGAGTTACTACTTTCGAAAATAACTCACGGTAAAGCTATCAAGTGAAAATGTTTCATTAAGTGATAGCCCATAGAGAGATTAAACGATCGTGGACTTAAACAATATGATATTTCATTAAGTTGGTCGTAACTAAACAATCTTGTGGCATTTTCTATACGATAGGCTGCTATCTTTTACACGATTGAGCATTTCGTCTATACGATAGACACTTCTTATCTCCCACTTTCTCGATCGTATACACGATCTTTGTCCTCTTGTCTCTTCCTCTAACCAAGTTCATACAGAGCCCACAACTCCTGGATTCTCACATCGAGAATACCAAGGTAACCATTGTGGTGGTGTCGTCACTCAACTCGATTGTTTTCGAGGTTCTAGAGGCCATTTGTTGTGTTCGTGATAGTTGTGTTCGTGCTGTGCAGTGGTCGTGTTGTTCGAGGGCTGTGTATTGCTGTCTTGGACGCTTGGAGATTGATCGAGGGAGTTGTGAAGAATTTTTCTTCAAAGGTATACATACTTTATCCCTTGACTCTCTCTTAAAGCATTTTGTAATTTCTTGTTGTGCATGCCCTGTTAGTTTCCATTTATTGACTGTAATTGTTAGTGTTCAATTTCGAATGGAATTTGGAACGATTCTTCTGCGGCTCATGGAAATTCTCATGTCTGATTATTGTTGGCTGGTCACATCGTCAAGTTGCAAATAAAAAATGTGAAATGAAACTCAAGCCTGAAGATGAGTAGACTGAAGAAGAGGATGAAGCCTCACTTGGTAATTCACGAGCTCTGATGCGTTGATTTATCATGCGATGAAAGGATGTGTGGATGCGATGATCATGCAAGTTTTCCTAACAAAGCCTAAGTATAAGCCTTCTTAGGGTCCTGGTAAGTCCAGGGTTAAAGCAGGGATTACTAAATAGATATGCAACAGACTCTCTGATCCTATTGCGATGGTGATTAAGAAGTAGCTGGTGAATTAACTTAGATTTTCAATGCGATGAAATTAAATGCGCAGTGATGAAAGGGTGGTTTTGTAACAAGTATGCAGAAAAGGTTTTGCTAGAATTTCTTAAGATATTGTACAAGTCATGCGATCATGTTATACACAAATATTAAGCACTACATTTCTCAATACATAAGGCCACATTTCCTATTTCTAGGATGCTTGCGATGTGTATGGAATGTAGCAGATAGAACTTATTCTAAGTTTCTACTCTTGCTTATGCGATCTAATATAATCTGATTCTCTCAAGCCTAGATTCTGTCTTTAGACTACTCTCTCAAGTACTCCAAATGATGAATGAAGCATACATAAGACAAGATGATCGCATAAAGTGCATAGCTTAAGTCTTGCCAGCTAAGTACTTCTCAACCCATTCAAAAATTTAGTTACTCATGCATGGTGTGGAGAGACAGAACATAAATTGAAACAAAGTTTCCATTTTTGCGAATAAAGTGTTTGAGTACAAAACAATAAATGGTGTAAGGAATATCAAGCCAGCTAAACAATGTCTTGCTTCCTCTAGTTTTTTACACTACTCTTATCACTTTAACTCTTCCCGAATTGTAGAATCTTGCTCTTGCAAGGGTTGGGTGTCTCTCCTCTGTGTTGTTTCTGGTAGTCTCTCGACCTCTCCGAAAAGTAATTTCTTATCAAGAATTACCTTCCTCGGCTTCGCCTCGCTTCCTCATGTGCCCCCTTTAGTTTGGTAACATTGGATATTTATAGATTTCAAGGCGATGCAGTTCTTCTCAATAATGATTGCATGGATGGGCAACATTAATTTTCATACCATATTGCGTCGTCTGAAAGTCATCGAAAATTTAATGTATTTGAAATAATATGGTTTTTAACGGCCGTCAGCTGTATTTCAGAATTAACCGTTATCAGTTTTACATCCCATCATGTTTTGTTATGCTGTTGCCTTTATGTAAGGTCTTACGCGATTAACTTTGAGGTACTCTTATATTGCAAACTAAAATGCGCCATTGCGTTGTTCCCTTGGATCGCAATTTCAGATGCGCCATCGCATTGTATCTGCACAGAATAATGCAATTTAGCTACTTTTATGCGATGAGCATTAACGATCGCAATTTCTTTTAGTTTGGCACATTCAATCATAATATTTCCTATTTCAACATCGCTTTCTCCCATTGTTTTAATAATTTGATCTTTAATAACTTGTATTTCTACCAGTTATCAAGCTCTAAATGTCATATTTTATAGTGTTGACAAAAACATTTTTCATTTAATCGACACTTGTGTAGGATCGATATGGAAACCCTAGAGGGGGTGAATAGGGTTTATTAAAAGTAATTAAACTTTTTACTATGTAGGCCCAAATAAATAAATTATCAAACTTTTTGCTAATAAGTAATTTAAACAATAAATTCATGCAAATAGATTCAATCCAAAACAATCAAGAAGTTAATAATACTACTTTAAAGCACCCAATTTGATTCTAATAACAAGATTGATAATGGATATAGAAATTCAAGAACAACCAATCAAAATAATCCAATATAAGCAATTAGTTTCAAGAACGAAAATAGCAATTAATTTCAAACAATAAAATATAATAACAAATTAATTGCAAAATCAAACATTAGGAGATCCTTGAGTGGAAGCGGATCGTTCAAATTCCATTTTGATTGAAACATAAATTTACAGTGCAACAAACAGATTATGCAAATTTATTAAAATTACAGCATGCTTTATAAATAAGATACATAGATCAAGGGAAATCACCTTTGAAGAACACCTCTTCTTGTATCCCTCAAACGATCACGAACGGAACAACTTCCTCTTGGAAAATTCTTCTTCTCGCATGGACACTACCAATCGAGAACCCTCTGTATTCTCTTTTGGGATTAAAGAATTCAAGCAAGAGTTGTGGGCTTTGCTTGAATCCTTGGTAGAGGGAAGGAGAAGGAGAGGATTGAAGGAAGTTTTTATAAGAGAACTTTTCTCTGTATTGAATCTTGGTTGAAAATCAATCTCATCTTCTCACTTTATCACTTGTTAGTTAATTTGAGAGAATGTAGGGAGGGAGTTATAACTCCTTCCCTTTTATTAATTTCAAATAAATTAATAACAAACATATATAATAACTACTTTATTATATATACACTATATGTTATAACATATAGCCTATAGTTATATATTTCATCTAATACAATATAAACTATAGTTTTATTCTCTCTTAACTATACGTGACATTTAATATAAATCACATATATATTAAATCCATTTATATGAATCTCATCTATATAAACGATATTTAGATCATATCCAAATATTTAATTCCTCTCAATAAAAATCATATTTATATTTAATTACATGAATCTCATTCATATAATTGGTAATTGAATCACATTCAAATTCCTCTCATAATGTATCAAATACATTAAAATTAATTATATAATATATAATTAATTCCCTCAATCAATTTGAACACTTCAAATTAATCCAAAGATTAAATCTCTGTTGAGCTACATTGGGGAACTTATGAACCTGTAGATTGAAGCTCCAACGGTACTCGGATAATTAATTAAACTCTTTAATTAAATTACCCAACATCCATTAACCGTCGATCACTCCACTAAAGACCGACAACTGCACTCTTCACACTACAGATAAATTTTTGTGTCCATTGGATATAACCAATTAACAGTGCGATGACCTTTCATAAATTGCTCGTAAGTACAGCTGGGCCAAAATACCGTTTTGCCCCTATAGTTACATCTAACTTCTTAAGTATCACTGATTTCTCTAATGAACAATAAGTCATAGTCCCACTCTGAATAAGTCCTCTCAGGCCAAGAGAGGGTATGGCCACTAAATTCAAGACCGAGAATCAACCCTTAAGGGAGCAATTTATCTACTTGTCCCTACATCGAGGAAGGAGTGAATTTCGTCTTGTGTAGTTGAGTTTCTAACTCCCCAATCAGACGAATCCTTAAAATGGTAAGCTTGTTGAGTTGGCAATCTGGCCACTCTCACCCATATAAATCAAAAGACCGCCTTCATGAGCAGGAGTTCACAACTCACTACAGTCATCCTAGTGAAATGTAAGTCTCTATTATTAACAGTGTTATATAAAGAGACTATTCATTTCATGGTACGGTCTTATAGAAACTCTTTGTATAGGATACCCCCGCTTGCATGTCTCCACATGAATGATTATGATCAGATCATTTGTAGAAATTTACAACATTTGTAACACCTATAAAGCGGATCGTATCCGTAGTGGCACCAGGATAAGGTACCCAACCTTATCCATCTACTACAAACCATTTAGCTTATCGTTTAAACAAGATCCACTTGTATGTCTCTACATGTTTAAATTTACATAAAATAACCTTGGATCTTAGTTTATTGGATTAAGTACATTCTTATAAAATAACACTTATTTTATTAATAACAATATGTTTATATAGAGTTTACAAACTACGAGATTACAAGGAGATTTAGGACACCATTTCCAACACTAGCCTTTACTATTTTCCACCATCTCTCGGCTCCTTTCTGTAGTAGAAACAATGCTAACCCGACCTTACGATCATTTGGGCATCTCATCACGCTAAAACATTTCTCGATCAAATTTAACCAGACCTTAGCGTCTGTTGGATCTGTGGCACCATCAAATATCATTGCACTTAAGGCTTTTAGCCTCTCGATTTTGTACTTCTTATCTGGATCTGCTCGAACTGATCCCACATTTGCCGCCAACCTTTTGGTGATCCTATCAAATACTTTATCCTCTAACTGAGGATATGTTCCTACTTGTGGGGTACTCGACTCACTCTTTGAGTCATTTATTGGATCTTTACCTCTATTTCTATTGGAATCTAGATCCTTTCTAACTTCAGGATCATAGCGGTAAGGTCAGGATCCCCCTCTGCTGTCTGCTTGCTCAACCTGCCACTTCTTCTTGGCATTTTTACCTATTTAATAAGTACACATGTTAGGGACTCATTTTAAGGACTTAGACTAATGCATGAATTCTTTCTTTTTCCCAAAATCTTATGCTCTAATACCAACCTGTCACACCCCCTCCCAGATTACTCTCTTAACCTAAAAGAAGATATGACTGCAGCAGTTACCAACCATTTTGTTGGCATTTACTACCTACTAACCTGCTTAATCTGCTTAGAAACCCTGATAATAACAAACACACACACACACACACACACACATATATATATAACACTCTACCACCAATAGTCACAAACCAACAGGGTTCACATATAGCCGACATGTAAATAGAATGTACATAACACAAGATTCTTTGGGCCTCAACTTGCTAACCTGGTCCCTATATAGACAAAACATGTGTACAAATTTTTACAAAAAACCACCTAAACTTTTCTGAAACTTGAGTCTTTGAGTGGCGGAGTAGCAACAGAGTTATCTTCTGGGGTATTGACCGCTACCTGGGGAAAGTAAAACATTCAAAATGGGGTAAGCTACTAGGCTAGTGAGGGACTTAATAAAATATAGTTCTCATGCTTAAAACTGTAACTAGAAAACCGAATACTGAAATATAGAATCTTTTCAAGCAACTGTACATGTAAAGCTTTTAAAACATAACATGTCTAGAAATGTAGCTGAACTGATCCTTAGTTGAGAGTGAACCTTTTTGTTTAAACCCTCAACGTCAAGGCTTAGTTGAGAGAGAACCTTTTTGCTCGATCCCTCGACGTCAACTACCTACGTGCACGTGGTTATAACTAAGTATTGTCATACCTTAGGTACTACTGCTCAAATACCTTCTCTAAGTCCTTTAGTATCGAGCTTATTGTATCATAAATAAAATTTACTAAATCATATATGCTTAAATAATAATGACATAAACTAAGTTCAACATTAAAGTCTTAGGCATAACTATCGACGCATGCTTCAAGTATTGAAAATAGTTTCTTCAAGTGTTGAAAATAGTTTCTAACTAAAACATGTTGTAAAACTTCTTTCTAGAAAACTAGCATGCATAAATAAAACATGCTTCATAACTTCATTAACTAGCATGCGTTGGAAACATAGGTACATGAATTTTCTTAGAAACTGATGTGTTATTTTATGTGATGAAATTATGGAATGAAATGCGTTGAGCAACAAGTTTTCTCAGTGGAATCCAAGTATAAACTCCACCGAGTTTCCTGGTAAGTCCAGGGTCGAACTCAAGGACTAGGAAAAATGGTATACGGTGGTAATTTTCAAGAAGACTTTGCGGTAACCAAGAAATCAAATAGTTGTTTTGGGTTGTTGTTTACGGTAATAAAATAAACGAATGCGGCGGAGTTACGAAAAGAGTTGATAATACGGAAGATGCGATAAGTATGCGGTGAACGGGTTGAAAAGGGGTTCAGCTAACACTTCCTAGGATGCGTTCATGTTATGCGATCATGCAACACATATACAATAGCAAATCATCTCTCGACGTAAATGCTACGGCTTCTAATACTATAACGCATGCGATATATGCGATGAGTCTATAGGACCTACATATAAGCCTTTATTCTTATCCATGCGATGACAAAATGACACACACACAAATAAGGTGACCACATAATATCATAACCTATCTCTAGGGTGCATGCGATGCAGGTTGGCAAACAGTGCTTATCTCTAAGTCCCTATCTCTCGCTTATGTAGATCTAATCTTGCTCTCTCGAGTCTAGATTCTAACCTAACTCTCTCAAGTTTTAGGTTCTTTCTTTAGACTATCTCTCGAGTAGCTCTAAAGGGATGTTGGGCACACCATAAAACAAGATGCATGCAATGAAGATCCTAGGTCATGTTAGTTTAGTTCTTCTCAACCCACTCGATAAATTTAGCTACTCATGCGTGCTTTAAAGAGAGTGAATAGATGTAGATAAAGAGGTTCCATTGTATAGATATAAAGTTGAAATACAAAATAACAATGCAAGATGAGAATAAAGAGTCTGGTAGCAATCTTTTGCTTCCCAAGGCTTTTACACTGTCTTTTCTACTCTGTTCAAAAGATAGTCTCGCTCTCGCGAGAATCGGCCCTCTCTCTGCTTTCCACGCATCTGGGTTCTCTCTCGAGCTACCCTGAGCGATCTTCCGACGTCTCTTCCCTTCTCTCGCTCCGCCTTCTAAATAAAAAGGAAAACTATGAACAAGGCTATTCTATCTAAGGGATAATTCTCCAACTGTCCGAACTCCTTTTCTGAAAGTTGCCTTCGGTATTTATAGAGCTTCTAGGTGAAAGGCGTCTTCTCGCTTGTGATTGTACTGATGGGATGACATTAATTCTCTGTCTGATGCGCTGAATATTTGTCACCGAAAAGTTGAGTATACTTGCTATAGTAGTTCGTTAGTGGCTTGTCAACTTAATTCGGACTAGACCGTCATCAGCTTTCTGTCCCATCGTGATTAATTATGTTTTTTACCCAAATACGCCCACCAAGTTGCGCCGGCTCTATGCTGCAATCCTTCTTGAGCAGATGTTTGCGAGCACAAATCACAACAAAACCTTGCGGTAACGCTGCGCTCGATCGTTGCTTTCTTGTGATCGCATTTTACGCTTTGCGTCAATGCATATTCTGCACAAAAATAAAAAAGTTAACTATTTTTATGCGATGAACGCATGCGACCGCAATGTTACAAATTTAATGCTTTTTGGACGCAATCTTATATATTTTATCAACGCAAACCTGTATTGTTTAATAACTCAACACTGTAATGACGTGCATTTCTGCCCGTTATCAGAAACTTCTTGTAAAATAACTAGCATGAGATTAATCTTTCATTTAAAACATGGATTTCTAAAAACATTATAAAACACTTAGTCACTCATGGCTTTTGGGCAATTCCTTTATGGTTGGTAAGTTTCCCCTATTGTGTCAATCCTGTAGACAACAATATATTTTAGCTACAAGAAATGCTCTTCCTTTTGAGACTAACTTTCATAATTAAACTCATTTCCCTCTTGACACTCAAGTTTTACCTTCCAACGCCAATCTTCCTATGCATTGAATACTTAGAATTTTTCTTTAGGTGACAACCTGGCTATGCGGCACTCCAACACAACATCAATGCACACCATGTGTTAATCGTATGTCAACACTTAACACAACATCAATGCACACCATGCGTTAATCGCATATTCTAGGCATTTCACATGCTGCACACCAACATCTACGCTTTCCCTTGGGCATTCAAGAAATCTATGATCGCCTACACAACCCCACACACAGCCCAACGCACACTGAGGCTCGCTACTGTTCGTGCACACGCGTCCAACTTCAAGCTGCCTGCTTGTTCAAAGATTTCTGGATTTAACTTATACTTTAAATAACTCATTTTTTAGGGCTTTTCTCAAGAAATTTCCTTCTAAAAACTTGTTTAAAATTGTTTTAACAATCGTACCTTAACATTTGAGCTCATAATTCCTCATAGTTTTGCCAGAAACTTCAAATCTTAAACACTAGCCTAGAGTTACTAGAGAGCTCGTACTTTTGGCAGATTCTTCAATTTCTAGCTTGTTCCCTTTGGAGTTTTCTCCTGGAAGACCTACCTCAATAACTAAACTCTTTCAGCTTTCAGATGGCTTTAGAATCACTTCAATTGCACGAGTAGGCTGCCCAAACCAGCCTTTTGAATTCAACCTTTCTATTTATACTTAAATATGCATGCTACAATTTAATTATCAAGTTGCCACCTCAACCTCTTAAGTGGGATTAAACCACTAAATTTGGATAGGTGTGAAGGAATACATAAGCAAGCAACAGAAGCAAATAGAATCAATAAGCACTCTAGTTACATTTAATTTGAGTTCTAAAAGCATGCTTTTACAGAAATTTAAAGAGGGTTGAACACACCTTTGATGATTTCTTCCAATTCCAAGCTGCTTTTTATGTTAATCCAGCTCCAAATCAATCGTAAACTACCAAGAGATCTTTTCTACTATTCACAGCCTTGAATTTGAGTGGTGGAACTCAGATTTGAGTGAATTTGTGAAGGTATTATTTGTGGGTTTGAAGAGGAAGAAGAAGAAGAAGTCACAGAAAACTCTTTTCCAGCTCTAGTTCTCCTCATTCTTCTTCAAATTTGAGAGTTTTTATTGAATCTCAATATGCAATCGCCTTCAATCTGATTGATGGTCAGTAGCTACTTCCCAATTCAAGTGGAAATTGTGTGACTATGCATGAGAAGCACCTTATGCTTGAGAAAAGTGGGAAAAGCCCACTTTCTCAAATTTCCAATTTCCTTAATTTCCAAAAATCTATCTAATTCCAAATTAATTAAATTCAATTTTATTAACTCCTAGTTAATCAAATTCAACATTTCAATATTCAATTTCTCAAATTGAATTTTAAAATTGAAATTAATTTGATTTTTAATTAATTAAACATATTTAATTAATTAATTTATTTAATATCAAATATCAAATTAATCACACATCTAGTTTCCAACATGAATCTTGTTCATGTAATTAATATTTAAATCAATATCTTAAATATTATAAACTTTCCAATTACATTTAATTTCAACAAACTAAATGTTAATTATATCGAATATAATTAAACAAACCCTAATTTGATTTTGAACTTATTCAAATTAAACCCCTAATTCAATTTGAATAATTCAAATTGATATCATTCTAAATTCAATCAATTTAATAATTCAAGTTATTCATGTTTTATGAGCCAGTAGAGGGACTTTATGGACCTACAAATCATGAGGCCTAACGATTTGAGATTAATTGGCTAAAACTCTTTAGACCCAATTAATCAGTGTTTGTTAACTCTCGAGCCACACCACTATAGCTCGATAGTTGCACTATTCTCACTGTAGATATATTTGTGTTCACATGATATAACCATAAACAGTCTTATCCAACTTCGAATTCATCTTCCCTCTACTTTTGCTTGGTCATCAGCTAAAGACATACTGATATTGCTAATTAAAGAGTAACACTATCAAGGAAAGCCCAAAAACTCATGCACACAAAAATTAAAAAGCATTTATTTTACCTAGAGAGCTAGCTTTCACACTCCACCACCGGAAACCTATCACTCTTTTCTTGTGGGCCCTAAGAGAACACAACGGATGTAACTCTTTTCACCTCTATCCAAGCGCACATACACAGACACTATTTTTTTTTTTTTTTAAATAGAGAAAGGCAACTAGTATATTTCTCTTTTATTTTTTTACACACACTAAGCTTTTCTCACTATCTAGTTTTACTCTCAGGCACTAAAAGTTACTCTTAAGCCAATAGGGGGCCTTTCGAGGTGACAACGAAAATCCGAGATAGATAATCTGTTTCTAAGAATTTAAAGGATTTAAAACCGAAAAAATTTTCAACTTAGGTTCATTTTACATGGATCTCATGAAAAAAATTGTTTATAAAAAGCTCAAAATTGTAAAAATTACCCTTTTTAGAACAGACAACCTATTGAGTGCATCATCAATAAGTCATTGAAAGGATACAACAAACAGAGCAAACAAAAATAGGCACACCATGACAAAATCAATTTAATTTTTAATCATAAACATGCTTCGCCCACCTCTAACTTAAAAATATGCATTGTCCTCAATGCTAAGGACAAAAAGAGAAAGGGGAAAAACGGAACAGAAAAACTCCCCTAGATTTTTGGGCTTTGACATGATAATCTTATACCTCAAGAGTCAAAATTGCACATCTCCTATAAAGAAGCGTAAATGTAGTCAGCCAATATTTTAAATCAAAAAGAAAATAAAAATGAAAAATATAGAAGAAAGGAAAGAAAAGCAAATAAAACTTCTAATTGCCTCCAGGTAGCGCAACGTTTAACGTCCTTTGCTAAACGCCTGGTGATACGGGCTCAAGTGATGGAAAGTGGAGCCAACAAGAAGTTTACACTAACACAATTGACTTCTCCTTCATTGAAAATTTTTAAGCGATGCCCGTTCACTTTGAATTCCTTCCCAGTTTCCAGACTTCTGATTTCCATAGCACCATAGGGAAATACATTAATTACCTTAAAGGGACCAAGCCATTTAGATTTCAGTTTACTGGGAATAAGTGATAGATGAGAATTATAGAGTAACACTTTCTACCCGACTCGAAAATCCCTTCTCAAAAGGCCTTTATCGTGAATTAGCTTTGATTTTTCCTTGTAGATCCTTCAGTTCTCATAGTCCTCCAAGCGCAATTCCTCCAAATCTCGTAGCTCTAGCAATCTCTACTCACCAGCTTGGGCCAAGTTCATATTACACTATTTGAAAGCCCAATATGCTCTATGCTCGATCTCGACCGGTAGGTGGCATGCCTTACCATAAATAAGCTTAAAGGGCGTTGTTCCAATAGGTGTTTTGAACGCAGTCCTGTACGCCCAAAGAGCATCGTCAAGGTGCGTGCTCCAATCTTTCCTAGTTGGGTTCACCGTCTTTTCCAGGATATTTCTGACCTCTCGATTTCATATTTCAGCTCGTCCGTTCGTTTGAGGGTGATACGGAGTGGAAACACGATGGTGTACTCCATATTTCCTCATGAGTGCCTCAATAGTCCAGTTGCAAAAATGAGTACCCTGGTCACTGATTAGCTTTTAAGAAACCTGAAACCACAACAACATTCTTAGTCCTGGTAGGGATTGCCTCGACCCAGTTCGAAACATAGTCAACTGCTAAACGAATGTATAAGTAGCCAAATGAAGAAGGAAAAGGGCCCAGGAAATCCATACCCCATACATAAAAAAATCTCACATACAAGAATAGAATTTAATGACATCTCATTCCTTCTAGGAAAAGATCTTGACCTCTGACACCTCTCACAAGATTTACAAAATGCAAAGCAGTCGGCGAATAGAGAATTCTAAATCAACCTACTATCTAAAACTGTTAGGACTAAAATGCCGTCCACAAGCCATCTCATGAAAAAAGGTGAGCACTGATTCAAACTCTTCATTTGGGACACACTTCCTAATTATTTGGTCAGAATAAATCTTCCAAAGGTATGGTGGTTCCTAAACAAAGTACTTAGAACCATTTTTCAATTTAGCCTTTCTAGAATTAGGCATATCGTAAGGGAACTTACCTGTTGCTAGGAAATTAACCATGTTTGCATACCATGGAGTGGGTGTGTCGATATGGAATAAGAATTCATCTGGAAAGTCCTTATGTAGGGGTATGAGGCCTTCTTCTTGTACTATCCTACTCAAATGGTCTGTTACCAAGTTTTCTGCCCCCTTTTTGTCTTTGGTGGTTAAATTGAACTCTTGGAGAAGGAGCATCCAATGGACCAATCGGGGTTTTGACTCCTACTTGATCATTAGGTACCTGAGAGCAGCATGGTTAGTAAAGATAGTGATAGGAAATCCAAGGATGTAAGATCAAAATTTATCTAAAGCAAAAACAATGGCTAAAAATTCTTTTTCAGTTGTGGTGTAATTAATTTGATTGGGGTTTAGGGTCCTTGATGCAAAGCATATGACGTGGCTCTTCCTGTCGACCCTTTGTCCTAGAACCACTACGACAGCTAGATTGCTAGCATCGTACATGATCTCGAACGACACATCCCACCTTGGAGGTTGCAAAATTGGGGTAGTGGTCAACTTCTCTTTTAAGGTGTCGAAAGCCTCTTGACAGTTTTTGTCAAACTCAAAGCAAACATCCTTCTACAATAATGTCGATAGAGGCAATGCTAACTTCGAAAAATCCTTGATGAATTGGTTGTAAAAACCTGCACTTCCAAGGAAAGAACTAATTTCCTTAACACATGTTGGATAGAGGATGTTAGCAATAACATCCACCTTAGCTTTATCTACCTAAATTCCTTTTGCAGAAACTAAATGCCTTAGCACAATACCATGAGAATCCATAAAGTGACATTTTTCATAATTTAAAACAAGATTAACCTCAATGCATCATTTCAAAACTAGACTAAGGTTATGCAAGCAATCCTCAAAAGACTCTCCGAAAACTATAAAATCATCCATAAACACTTCTGTGCACTTTTTTATAAAGTCTGAAAAATATGCTTATCATACACCTTTGGAACGTACCTGGGGCATTGCAAAGCCCAAATGGCATACGTATGAAGGCATACGTACCATAAGTGCAAGTGAATGTGGTCTTTTCTTGGTCCTCTTGGGGCGATGGGGATTTGGTAGAATCCAGAAAAGCCATCAAGAAAATAGAAGAATGGTTTTTCGGTTAGGAAAGTGGTCTTTTTTTGGTTACCTCATTTAATTTTCGAAAATCAATACACATCCTCCATCCATTTTGCACACACATTGGCACCATCTCTTCTTTGTCATTCTCTACAATGATCATATCGGTCTTCTTGGGAACAATGTGAATGGGGCTTACCCACTTGCTATCAGGAATGGGGTAAATGATCCTGGCCTCTTTAAGCTTGATTATTTCCTTGAGAACAATTTCTTTTAAGTTGGGATTGATCCTCTTGAGGGGTTGGACCATGGGCTTGGCTCCTTCCTCTAGAGTGATTCTATGCATGCAAAGGGCAGAACTTATTCCCTTGAGAACATCTAAGGTCCATCCAATGGATTCTTTATAAGTTTTCAGGATGTTGATCAAGGATTCCTTTTGGGCCGGTGTCAATTCCCTGGAAATTATGATTGGAAGGGTATTTCTTTCTCTTAGGTACACATATTTCGAATGACTAGGGAGAACTTTTAGCTTGGTCCCTTGTAACTGCAAGTCAAACATATCAAAGTCAGAAGAAGGTTCATTTATTTTGGTAGCATCAACAACAACAAGAGATAAGTCATGTGAGTCTATATCAATACATGGAGCAATTAACATGTTTGAATCATTATTTTCATCATGCAATATATCATTTATAAAATCATGTGCCTCAATTAAACATAAGGACAAATATTCCTCAGGAAATTTCATGGCATCATACATGTTAAAAGAAACATCCCCATCAAATTCTACAGACAACAAACCTCTATCTACATCAGTTTTTGTTTTAGCTATTTTCATAAAAGGTCTACCAAGAAAAATTATAGAAGATGAGGGAGAAAAAAATTCATCCATCCTTAATATGTAAAAATCAACCGGGAAAATTAAGTCCTTTACTTGAAAAATTACATCTTCAATTATCCCTAATGGTTGGATATAAGATCAATCAGCCAGTTGGATGCACACAGTAGTTTTTTGTAAATAATTTAATTTTAGATCCTCATAAACATGATAAGGCATGACATTTGTAGAAGCTTCTAGATCTCACATGGCGTGATGGATTACTTTATTACTAATTATACAGGGCAAATTGAATATACCTAGATCTCAACATTTTTCAAGCATATTATGTTTTAGGAGAGCAGATACGTTCTTACTTACCACTACCCTTTCCTTGTCCTTACATTTTCTTTTATTGGTACACAGCTCCTTGAGGAATTTAGCATATCTGGGTATTTTCTGAATTGCATTCAAGAGCGAGATGTTAATTTGAACATTTTTAAACATCTTGATCAGCTCTTCGTCCTTTTGTTCCTGTTTTGGCTTTGCTAGCCTACTAGAAAATAGAGCTTTAGGAATGTAAGATTTAAGAGAAGATGTAAGAGGGGTACTTACCTTAGGTGGTTGTGTCTTAGAATCACCATCATTCTTTTCAGTTTCTTCATTTGTCTTACCAATTGAAGAAGGATCATCAGAGGAGGTCTTGGTTTGGTTGGTAGGAAGTTTTCCAGAACTTTTATTCTCAATTCGATTTATTGCAACAACTAGTTGTGTAACTTGAGTCCCTAGATTGGACATGCTTGCTCTGGTTTCTTGTTGATAGGCCTTAGTGTCTTGGGACAATTACAATGAGTCCTTCTGCAACTACTGGAGTTCCTGTTGAAATTTAAGAGAATTATCAGTTAGCAATGTCTTCTAAAGACATACTTGAGGAAGACGAAGATGGTTGATTGGAACGGTTAGAACTGTCATGCCCTTGTCCTTAGCCTCAACCTCCCCATTTAAGGTTAGGGTGATGATGCCAACCTGGGTTGTAAACTGGGCCATGAGGGTCGTAGTTCCTCTGGTATCCCTCAACTGCATTTACTTGAGCTTGAGAACATGCTTCAGATGCCTGTCCAACTACTCCATAGGCTCCACAAGCCTTAACTTGAGGTATTCCTCCCAGGGCCAACTGTGTCACAAGAGAAGTTAAATTAGAAAATTGAGTTTTTAATTCCTTAACTTCTAAATTACCAGATACATCAGATTCAGTGGCCCTGGTGCCAAAATTTTGGTTATTCTCAGACATGCGAGATATCAATTCATGGGCCTCCTTGGGGGTATTGTCAGCAAGAGCACCCCCAGCTGCTGAGTCGATTGAATTCTTGTCATCGGTAAGCAAGCCACTATAGAAATATTGAATTAGTAATTGGTCAGAAATTTGGTGATAGAGAAAACTAGCACATAAACATTTATAGCGTTCCCAATATTCAGATAGAGATTCTCCCACAAACTGTTTTAAACCATAAATGTCTTTCCTTATGGAATGGGCCTTAGAGGCTGGAAAAAAGTTTTCAAGAAATTTCTTTTTCAGTTCATTCCAAGTAGTAATTGATCCAGGAGCCAAGTAGTATAACTAATCTTTGGCGTCGTTCTGTAGTGAAAAAGGAAACGCTCTTAGGCTTAGTTGCTCTTTTGTGACTCCATGAGGTCTCATACTTACATAGAACATATGGAGGTTTTTGATGTATTTGTGGGGGTTCTCCCCTACAAGCCCTCTGAAAGTTGGTAATAAATTGATCAGTCCTGGTTTTAATTTGAAAGGCACCTTGGTTGGTGGAAATACGATGCACAAAGGCTGCTGGTCCATGTCAGGCTCCGCTAGCTCCTTTAAGGTTTTCTCACGAACTTCCTCTCCCATTGTTGTGTCTTTAGCAATTTCTAAAACTTTCTCTATGTCTCCTTCGGATTCTCCTCTCCTCTTGGTCTATATCTGCAAGAAAAACAAAATCTTGTCTCCTAGAGGAGTTGGTCATAAACCAAAGGGCAAACTAAAAAGCATTAAGAAAAGGTTCAATTGTTGAGACATTCAACAAGCCGGAAAGCCATATCTTGTTGCATGATTTGTTTGGGAACGATTATATTAGGACCCACATGAACTTGGCCAGAAAAATTCTAGACCTTAACCATGCGACCCTAATATTTGCAACTTAATCGATCAATAATGCATAGGATAGAAAGATTTTGCAAGAATGAAATTTAATAAATCAATTTGTCAGAAAAATTTATTGAATTCAATTAAAAATAAACAAATCCCCCAAAGGGTTCATAACAATTGAATAAAATAAACTAGTTGGCCTTCAAGAATTAAGACATACAAACTATCCCAAGAAAATAATTTAGCTTGTAAAAGGCATATTCAGAATACAATGATAAAAAAGGAATAATCGAGGCTAACTATACCAATAATTGTGTAGAAATTTGACATAATCACTAAAAAACTGGACAAAAACTCTCAATGTTCTCTTTATTCGGGCTTATTCTCAAATGAGTAGTGGTTGCCCTCAAGGCTGACCCGAAGGGTCCTATCTATAATATCCCTGCAACGTCACAACACTAGGGTCAAGTGTTGCAATGCTTGGTTGCGCCGTGCGTGCCCTTGATTCTCCATTAATGTTTGCAGCGTTTGCGACGCTCTGGGGGAGCATTGCGACACTGTGCTTATGTCTTACAACGTTAAGCTTCAGTGTTGGGGGGCATTGCAATGGTGGTATGAATCAACTCCGGAGCATTGCGACGCGACGCTGCCTTGTTCCTAAAGCTACTGCCTTTCAGAGTCGAATGAGCATTGGACTTCGGTTTGAGATGAGCGTTGTGATGCTGGCGTAGGACAAAATTGTCCTTTTTCAACTCAACTCGATTTAATGTGTTTAAACTCTAGTTTTTCTGCTCTTTTGGCTCGATTCTTTATCTTTTCCACGTGTCGTCTCCATAGGGTCAATTGTCCTGCAAAATAAGACAATAAAATCCAAGAATGACCCAAATATAGGAAGTTAAGGCTATAAATTTAGCTCTTTTTGAGAGCTAACATTCAGTCACCTATGGTCATTGTATGAAATGTTAATCTTTTCAATTAATGGTGTTATAAAGAGAAACTAATCAGTTCGCAGTCCGATCTTATACAAACTCTTTGTATATGATATCCCCACTTGCATGTCCCACATGAGCAATTAGGATCAAATTGTTTGTAGCACTTTACAACTCTTGTAACAATTACAAAATTGGCCATATTTATAGTGTCACTATGATAAGGCACACAACCTTATCCATATACTACAGACCATTTAGGTTATTACATAAACATGATTCAACTGTATGTCAACCATATACATGTTTAAGTTACATAAAATAACCTTGGATATTAGTTTATTGGATTGAGTTAATGTAATCTAAATGTCGAATAAAATAACACCTTATTTTATTTGATAATTAATTCATATATACAATTTACAAATTACAAGAACCACGAGATTTATGGCACCGCCCGACAATCTCCCACTTGTCCTAAAGCTAATGGGATGTATAATACAAAATGCATACAAGAAAAGTACACAGTATAATAAACTAGAGCATACACTATACACAATAAAATCTCACTTACCCTGGACAAGATGATGCATGTCTTGTAGACCTAGACTCTCCAAGTGACTCTGAAATACTTTAATTGTGGGAGTCTTTGTAAATGGATTAGCAACATTGTGCTTCAAAGCGATCTTCATGAAAATCACTTCTCATTGATGCACCTGTATCACATGATACTTGCGCTCTATATACTTTCATTCTTTGTGGCTTCTAGGCTTCATGGAATTTGCCACAACACCACTATTATCACAATAAAGGGTGATGGACATTGACCTATTAGGATCTACTTCTAGGTCTATTTAAAAACTTTCTGATCCAGACAACTTCCTTATCAACTTCACAAGGAACTACATACTCTGCCTCCATAGTAGAGTCAGTAATGCAGCTCTGCTTTGTGCTCTGTCAGACTACAACTTCTCCATTAAGAGTGAACAATGATCTTGATGTAGATTTTTTAGAATTCCTATTAGGCTGAAAATCAGAGTCAGTGTATCCTGTAAGGATCAAGTCCTTAGCCCCAAACACAAGCATGTAGTCCATCGCTCTTTGAAGATACTTGAGGAAGGTCTTAGCTACGATCCAGTGATCATATACTGAATTGAATTGATATTTACTGACCATCTCAACTTCATAGCAAATATCAGGCTTTTTGTACACAATATGATACCTACAACCGTCTCATTTTCTCAACCTCTTGAGAGTCTTAGGACTCTGTTTCTTAGACAATACAATTTCATGTCTGAAAGGTAATAAACCCTTATTGGAATTGTACATCGAATATCTTGTACCTTTCCAGCTATATCTCTCTTTCTTTCATAGATCCATGTACACCCTATGGGTTTGACCACCTCAGGTGGATCTACAAGCTACATACTGAATTGGAGTACATAGACTCCTTTTCAAGGTTTATGACTTTGACCCATTGGTTCTTGTCTACGTCATTCATTGTCTGTTTATAGAACAATGGATCCTCAACACTATCATTTGGTATGACAACCAGAGCTTTAGTTAAACCCAAGTAACGATCAGGATGTATCACAACCCTCCCAATATGTCGAGGCATTCTCAACAATTGAGAAGGATGAGACTAACCTGAAGTGCTGGCTTCTTTATTAACTCTTGATGAAAGACCAGCTGCATCAATAACCTTGGTTGATGCTTCAGTAGCTTTACTTATACTATTTTGCTACGTGGTTTATGATCTCTCAAGTGGTCTTCCTTTAAAAGTGTAGCATTTCGTGATACAAACACCTTATTTTCTTGAGAGTCATAGAATAGACCACCTCTCATTTCCTTAGGGTAACCGAAAAATTGGCATAATCTTGAACAAGGTTCCAACTTCTTAGGATTTGTCACTAACACATGTTTAAGACAACCTCAGATTCTAAAGTAACATAAACTCGATTTACACCCCCTCAATAAATAGAAAGGTTTCAAAAACACTCTTCGAGGGAAAATTGTTCAAGATGTGAACTGCAGTCTCTACTGCATACCCCAAAATGAGTTAGGCAATTGAGCATAACTGATTATAGAATGAACCATATCTAATAAGGTTCTATTTCTCTTCTTTGATACATCGTTCTGCTGAGCGGTACCAAGTGCTAAAATTTGGGATTAAATTCCATGTTCTATCATATAGTTCTGAAATTCTAAACCCATGTACTCTCCACCACGGTCAGATTGAAGTGTTTTAATTGTTTTACTTAATCGGTTTTCAACTTCAGCCTTATACTCTTTGAACTTTTCAAAGGCTTCAGACTTATGTTCCATTAGATAAACGTAACCATACCTCGAATAAATCATCTATGAAAGAAATGAAGTATTTGTACCCTCTTCGAGCCTTTACATTCATTGGACCATAAAGATTCGAATGTATGAGCTCTAAGGGCTCTTTGACTTCATAACCTTTTCCACTAAAAGGGTTTTTAGTCATTTTTCCTTCAAGACAAGATTCACATGGAGGTAATGAGTCATCTTCTAATTTTCTTAGAAGTTCATTCTTTACTAACCTCTTGATCTTATCGAGATTTATGTGACCTAATCTCAAATGCCAAAGATATATATCATTATTACTTGGAGAAATTCTTCGCCTGTTCATTTGAATACTCACAATTTTAAACATCTCATGATTTAAAAGTGCTTTTGATTCAGTTGATCTTAACACATATAGATTGTCTTCTGGTTTAGCTGAACAAATAGTCACACCATTTTTCATAATGAATACTTCTGTAACACCCCACACATTTTTTTTATATAGTAATGTAATTTCAGTAACGTTATTATTTGGTAATTCAATAATTACTTAGTTAGAGGGCATTTTTGGAATTTAAGTTTGGCAAAAAATGATTAAATTTTAAATTTCAATGTGAAAGTTGGCAGGAATTAATTTTTCCTTTCGAAACGAAAAGAATTTATTATAATTAAATTTTTTTTTAGTTATTACATTTTAAAACCCCCATCAATCCTACATTTATTATTATTATTACTTTTTTAAACCCCCATCAATACATTTATTATATTTATATTTTTAAAACCCCCCATCAATACATTTATTATTATTATATTTTAAAACCCCCCATCAATACATTTATTATTATTATATTTTAAAACCCCCTATCAATATATTTATTATTATTATATTTTAAAACCCCCCACCAACCCTTTCTTTCTTCTTCCTCGCACCGCATGCCCAAATTTTTCCCTCTCCTTTCTTCCCACGAACGTCGCCTCCGTCCAAACCCACGAACGCCGCGCCTCCTCTTCCGATCACAAGCACTTGTTTAGCAGCGTCGACTCGACTCCCTTCAGTCGTCTGGGCCACGAAGCAGTCGACGGTATCACAGCAATCGTCGCCTCTGATCGTCGACGGTGTCACTCGCTAATCCGCGCCGGTCTCCGTGGATTGCAGGTCGTCGCCTAGAACCTCGAGATCCCACAATCACTCGTGCCAAGATCTGAAGATTTACAACCAGACAGTCACGCAAGGGTGTTTCGGATCCGTTGTTTCTCGTCGTTTGTGCTGTCAACAATAAAGGTCATCGGAACTTGTGGATTTGGGGTAAGATTGTGCCATTTTAATTGGATTTGTTGGCTAATGGTGTTCTACTTCAACCTATTGACACATATTTGTTTGGGTTTAAAAATCAAGTTTTGGAGAAGCTTTAAAGTTAAAAGTGTGCTGTCAAAAGGATTTTGGTTGTGGTTTCGACAAGCTTTTGGGAAGATTATTATTTTGGTTAATTTGGTTATTGGAACTAAGCTCTTTCTTATTAATTGTAAATTTGGATTATGTTTAGGCCTAATTCAAGATCCATCTAAGCTAGGAGGAAGATTAATTTGCTTGTCGCTTAGACATAACTTTTGACTTCGAGGTAAGTAATCTTACGACTGGAACTGCCAGGCTTTAGTTGTATGCTAGCATGGTGAGTGTATGTTATGGTAAATTGTTAGCATGTTGATTGATAGTATGACTTGAATCAAAATATGTTCTGGCACGAGTTCTGAATTGTTTAAATAGACACCTAAACACTTGATCGTTAGTATGTGATGGTATGTGTTTTCATATGTCGACGTCTGATCTGCTGGTGTTGAGGCATACTTGTATGTTATAGAATTATGATGTAAGGTTTACATGAATATTGTATAATATGTTGTTGAGGATTATGTGTATGTGATGGAGCCATAATACCAAGGATTTCATGTATGTTTTAGAATTGTACGGTGTTGATTCTTTGAACGTTGAGACTGTGTGAATATTCTCATTGATTAGTTAGATGCTCACCAGTTTTGTGTTTCCTTCGGGATTCACCAGTTTTGTGTTTCCTTCGGGATTCACCATTTTGGTGTTTTCTTCGGGATTCACCAGTTTCATGTTTCCTTTAGGATTCACCAGTTTTGTGTTTCCTTCGGGATTTACCAGTTTTGTGTTTCCTCCGGGATTCACCAGTTTGTGTTTCCTTCGGGATTCACCAGTTTTATGGGCATACTTAACTACAATAGGATAGGACTCAATCTCTTGTCTGTTTCTTGTGTTTATGTGTCATAGGTGGGTATCTAGAGGACATAGATGCCTAGCCTGACCCCAGTAGTGGGGTTACTTACTGAGGATTTCATAATCATCCTTTCTTATGTTGATGTTTCAGGAAAAGGTAAAGATGCACCGGCGATGGCACATCGAAATTCGTGATCATATCACTGGGACTAGATTTTTCACTTTCGCACCTTGAAATTTGAGCCCTTATTTTCCTCTTAATATTTAATTTTACTGTTTAAAAATTTATTACTAAGGATTATTTCTTTTATATACTTTTGTTAGTCTTTAAGAATTTTGGGTACCCTATTATTTTTTTTAACAATTGCATTTAATAAATATCTTTTGAACTTCTCTTGTTTAATTAGCATTTATTTCAAATAACTGAGCGTCGTTTTAAATTCTATGCATGCATTTATTTTAGTAACGGCCTTACCTAAGTCCTAGGGGGTCGGGTCGTTACAGTTGGTATCAGAGCCCATGTTTTAGGTTCTGTAAACTGACTTACTATGTAAGTCTAGATTGTCCCTGTGGCCCATGAACGGATTCCTCGTCATCGCCAGGTACGTCTTATCAATTACAAGTTTTATGTTAGTTGTGCATTAAAATATTTGTTTAGCTTAAATGCACCAGTTATGTTCTAATGCTAGGTTAGTGACTCGTTAGAAGTTATTATAAGAGGATTATCAGATGCGACACTACAAAAGAAGAAAATTAAAATAGAGTAAATTATGAGGTCACTTGGTATTAGTTTATCTCATGGAAATTATGTTAGGAACGAACAAATATATGCCTCAGTTCAGAGATGCTAAAGATTGATGAAACTATGTAGAGTTATGACAATTTAGGAATGAAGGTATTTAAATATTTAAGCCAATGAATAAAATTGTCGAGACAAGAATTCATTAAGGACTAGTGTTATGTTTTGTGGTGCAAGTGGAGACATTATAAATAAATTCCTTCACATGGCACATTCTCGAAAATAAGGTTAAATTTTTTTTTTATGGATATGAAGGACAAGAAGAAGAGACGATGGAATTATTAAAGGTTTTAAGATATTAAAAACCCAACATTTTGAGAAGAAATTTAGAAAGGATTCATAAGTCATAATCACTTGGATAATACTACGACTTGTTGGAGTAGATAAAGTATATGTGATAATATGAAGAATTATTTTGGAATATTTAGCTAAGTTGATGTCATTAAAGAAAGCTAAAATAGTTGGACATGACCTTGGACTTAAAGGGGATAAAGTAAGGTGTTATTTGTTTAGGTTGAAGGATTATTCTAGTATACCTAGACGAAAACTAGAGCCTTATTGTGATTAGAAGATCCAAGTTAGGCAAATTTGAAGAAACAAAAGTCTTTTGAAGTTTAAAAGTATGCAAATTGGCAAAGAAGAATTCTACAAGATGGAAATTCTTAGTGAGAGAGATAAGATTTATGGAGGAGTTAAGTAAAATATAATTTAGTAAAGAGATTATGTTCCACAGGGAAAGTGGAAAAAAAAAAAAAAAAAGAGGTGTCTTGAATTTAGTGGTTTTATCAGAGATAAGTGTGAATGAGAGAAAAGTATCCAAGAAAGTTTACTCTCTTGGAAAGAGAGAAATTTAATGTGTTCGAAACTTTTAGTTAAGTATGGTTTGAAGGCTTGATAAGAGGGGTTACAAGGTATTTGTTTTGGTGTAAAAGAAGAATACCTCATTATCATGTGGAACATTAGGACAATATGTGTTAGATGGAAAGCTAGCTTATGTAGGTGATTGATATGGAACTTTGTTTTAACACAAGAATCTATTACCGAAACAGAAAGAAAGGATAAGTTAAAATGGAGTTACTAGTAATAGTAGATGTTCGAGAACTATTGATATGGTATGTTGAGGCTTCATTAGTTAAGGCGTAAAACATTGAAGGCATTAGTAAGATTTAAGGGATTTGGACTTTGTGTGCAAGTGTTGGAAACATGAACTAGCAAGACCATCAATTTGATTGAAAAAGGAACTTAATCCAGCTCGAGGTAGACAAAAGTGGTAGATGCACAAAAGTAAGTAAGTTGGATCTTCCAATATCACCATTGGCATAAGGGATAGACTTGTAATAAAGTTGAGTTGATAACAAGAAGTTGCTATAGGTGGGTTTGGAGAAGTACAGGATAGTATGTTTTCTCTTGTATGGGCAATGAGTTAACTAGCTCTAAGGAGTAGGAGTAAATCAAGCTATGATTTATGAATCAAGAAGGTTTTATCGTAAAAATTGACTTTAGGGATCAATTATGGTTATTACGAGGTTATAGAAATGTGTTATCAATTGGCTGGTGCTTTAGCATCTAGGGACTTCAAAACCTTATTTTCAGAGGGAATTTTAGACTCATCCACAACAGGGTCTAAGTAATGATATGTGATTGTTTTAAAGCTAAAGAATAATTTGAGGATTAGCTCAAGCCAGTTTTATAGCCCATGATAGTATAGAGCCTTATGATGAGTTTCTCATGAATGTGAGGCTTAATTAGATAGAGTTATTCTTAGACATGTAGACCCTAAGAAAGACATCACAGTCAGCGCTTCTAGAATAGAAGAAGATTTTAGTTGACCAGATTTGTTCTAGTACGTATCTTCAGATGAATTATTATATCGTATGACCAGTTTCTCCACTACACCTATGAAGTTTTCCCTATGACAGAATGGTAAGCTCAGATATATGTTTTTAGTCGATAAGACTTTCTTAAGCTTATAAAAGCTTTCATAGTTCTTAGCTTGAACATGTTAAAGTATTGTTGATTTTCAGCATCTTAAGTTTCATAGTTATGTATGGATGGGGTTGTCACACCTCTTTGATGCTAGTTTCAGCTATGTCAAATGACGACCCATGTTTTACATCCATTTTTGGAAGTCTCCCAGAAGGTGTTGGATCCCAATTAGAATTTATTGTAGCTTTTCACCTATAGACTGATGGTCAAACAAAGCGTTCGAACCAAAAATTGGAAAGTATGTTATGGGTGTATGGGTGGAGTTTTTGAGGAGTTGGGACTCTCATTTGCATAAAGTTTGCTTATATTATTAGTCACCATACTAGTATTAGCATGTCGCCATTGGAGGCCTTATATGAGAAGAGTTGCAGGTCCCCTGCATGTTAGGATGAAGTTGGTGAATGGAAGTTGCTAGGACTTGAGTTAGTGCAGACGACAAATGAGGCAATACAGCAGATCTGAGCACATATGCAAACAGCTCAGGGTAGATAGAAAAGCTATGCTGACGTGAGACGTAAGGACCTGGAATTTGAGACTGGTGATAAGAAGTTCCGAGGTTTGGTAGGAAAGGGAAGCTGAGTTCGTGATGCTTTGGGCCTTTCAAGATCTTGAAGCGAATTGGCCCCGTAGCTTTTGATTAGCTTGCCTTCATCACTGTCTTCAGTTCATAATGTCTGTTATGTTTCGATGTCAAGAAAGTGTGTGACAGATCCATCCCACGTAGTCGATTACGAGCCCTTACGATTGAATGATAACTTTAGCTACAAGGAGAAGCCCATGGAGATCTTTGCTAGAGAAGTAAAAACATTGCGCCGTCGGGAAATTGCTTTTGTGAAAGTCTTATGGCAGAATCACTAGTTCAAGAAGACTACCTGGGAGTGAGAGGATGAGATGAAGGCCCAGTACCCAGAGCTTTTTCAAGAATGAACTTTCGAGGACAAAAGTTCTTTCAGGAGAGAAGAATGTAACACCCGGAGTGTTTTAACTTTGAGGACGAAAGTTCTTTGAGGAGGGAAGAATGTAACACCCCGCACATTTTTTTATAATAATGTAATTTCAGTAACGTTATTATTTGGTAATTCAATAATTGCTTATTCAAGGATTAGCTTATTTTTGGAATTTAAGTTTGGCGAAAAATGATTAAATTTCAATGTGAAAGTTGGCAGGAATTAAATTCGAAAATTTTTCCTTTCGAAACAGAAAGAATTTATTATAAGTATAAACCCTTGTGGAACTTTCTAGAATGGACAACATTTTCCTCTCCTTCTAATAGTCCCTTACCTTTCATAAGAGACTGAAAAGTCTGTAACTCATTAAGAAGGGTTGTCAGAGTGTACTATATTTTGTTTATAACCATATTGCTACGGAATTAAAGAAAAATCTTCAGAAGAGATTCTAAAATAAATGACACATGACTCTACTCGTCAATGACCACACCGTCATTTCAGCGAAATTGAACTAGACCACAAGGTCGAGAACGTGTTTTCTCACTAACTGGCTTTCCTTCATGTGCACATTGTA